>NC_132786.1:87852500-88166250 GCF_048418805.1 Vulpes vulpes
GAGATTGAGCCCATTTCAGGCTCTGTGCTTAGCAGGGAGCCTGCCTGGGATTCTCTCTCTCCCTCTCCCTCTGCCCCCTACCTCTTGCTCTCTCTCTTACTTTCTCTCACTATCTCTCTTTCAAATAAATAAATCATTTTTAAAAAGAGAAAAAGTATTTTCTTAGCCTTTCATTGTATCTATTAGAAATGTGACTTTCTAGTTTTATATATAGCAGACATCACTCAAAATGTTTTACAAAAATATATCAGTTGTACAACATTGTGAATGTACTAAATGGCACTGAATTGTACACTTTAAAATGGTGAATTTTATGTTATGTGAATTTTACTTTAACAAAAAACATAATTTTTTAAAAGATGCGGAAACTGATGTTGTCATCAACATCAGAATGTTGACTTGAGGATCATTTTTACAAACACAGATTCTGATTCTGTAGGTCAAGGTGGAACATGGTTATTAACACCTTTTAAAAAGCTCCCTTAATGATTCAGATGAGCCAGAGTTAAGAACCATTGATTAATAACTTAAAATATCTCAAACTAGATAAGGAAGAGAGATGAGAAATTGCACCTTCTACAAAAAGACAATTATCTGGCTAACATGGTATGATTCTGAGGACATTCTTTTTGTTTCATAATTTCTATTATTGGGGTTACAATAAAGTTTGAACTATGCATTTACCCACGCAAGTCACACTTTCCTGTGGATCTTCATTCATTTCACTTTTAGGAATAGATATCTGCTTGAGGTCTCAGAGCAAGCAAAAGGTAGGGGCAAGCTTGGGAGCCATGAGGGGAGGAAAAATAATCCCATGGCACCTCCTGGATTCGCTTCATCCCGTTCCATTCAAAAAAATCCCAAAGCCCAGTCCAGCATTACACTGTATCCTGATGGGAGGTAGGTAGTGGGGATGTGAACTTTCCGAGTCTCTTCAGTTCATCAGAGTGCTCTGAGATCTAGAGGAGAGAGAGGTACAGAGGTGCAACAAAGGTGCTGCATGCAGTACTCTACTGTCCTCAACCTTCCCTCTGCCTTCTTCCAAGTCATTCCCTGCAGCCCTCCATATCTGCATGTCTGGCATGTGAATGCAGACTTCATATTATTACCTTTCTGATAGCACTTGCCACTACCAGGAAGATTCCACCGTACACAAGAGGATGAGATGAGGAGGAGTGGATGACAGGAAGGGATGGAAAAGGGAGAAAAATATTAAACCTACATCTATGAGCCAGACCATAAGAAAAAAGGGAATCTAAATTAAACAAACAAACAAACAAACATAAACACTCAGAAACCAACCAACTGGCCTCTATTTCTTGTGTTGAAGAAAGGAACTTCATCCTTGCTATTAAGAGGTTGTCCAGTTTCCTGTTATGTAAGAGAAGGTGCTTCTGTATTTCTTTGCATTTCTTTTGGGTATAAAATCACTACTAGGTATGACTATTGTCTTCTACATTTTATTTCCCCTTCATCTTTTAATTGTAAACTCTGACTTTTCAAATCAACTCAATTACTACCTGGCAGACTTGCTATTGCATAAATACTTATTGAATTGTGAAATGGTGAGTTGGAGTGGAATAAATGAGAAGACTAGAATGTTCTCTTTTCACTGTAACAGATTTGATGAAATTTTCCTTGTAGTGCACAGGAAAATTACATTACATTCTTACGTTGTATATTCTTACACTGAATGTAAGAGAAGTATGTCCTACTTCTCTTAGAGCTGATGTCCCAGCCTTATGTTATTGAGTTGAGAAAGGAGTCTGGTACCAAGTGGTGAGCTCCTAGTAGCTCCATTAAATCATATTAACAATGCTACGTTAGGAGACTAGAATATTGTGGTCTACTCCCAGATACAGAAATAGTTTATGATGTGTTTCTTGGCAATTCACACAATCTTCTTGGGTTTCCACATTTGTAAAAAAAAAAAAAAAAAAAATAGGGCTGAACTACATAAACTTCCTGATTCCTTCCAGTCTTAGAGCTCTAATTGCTAAAACTAAATGGATGTGAGGTACTTAGGGAATTTGAGTGTAGGAGAAATTAACACTTATTGACCTTTACTCCCAAGAACCCTCATATTTACATTGCAAATAAGATTTTTCCTCCATTTAAAGATAATTGAGAATCAGAGATAAGATGGGACTTGCTCATGATCATACAGTTATCCAGGAATAGACCCCAAATGGATCTGAACCCTGATTCCATTCTCTGCCACCCCACGTAGCCCCTTATTCAGGAGACTGATCTCTATAAGAGGATAGTCCTTTTTACTGCAGGACCCAACAAGCGCAGGTTGTGCAACATTAAAATACAGTATATTATTTAACATATACTTTACATGTATATTACTATACATGTAACATATACTTTACAGTATATTACTTTACATATACTTTAGCCTTTTTCCAGGCTTCGCTTGCATTTTTTTATTGGAAACTAACAAATGACCAGATGTATCTTTTTATTATTTTAATTGAAAACAAGGAATTCACACCATAATAAAGATGTATTTTTTTTATTATTTTAATTAATAACACAGAATTCATCCCATTCCCATTTCCGAAAGCCCCCGGTGTCAGTAGCCTCATCTTCTCCCATCCCCATGTACGCATCTCCACTCTGTCACTCATGTATTACTCAAGTTTATCATGTAAAATTAATGTCCCCTAGGTATAGAATCTACATCCAGGGAACAGCTCTGGCTAGGAATATTAATTAAGAGCTTTCATGTGAAAATGACCTAGTTCGCATGTAGTTATGAATAAGAGTGTCTTTTCACATCAAAAACTGAACAGTTTCACATAACAATAGTTGTACATTTAGTTACTCATCGAGAGAAATAAGTTAAAAGCCACTTAAATGTAGTAAAGGTCCTGAAACTCATTTTGTTTTCTTCAGCATAACAGCATCTACGTACATCTTAAAATATAACTCTTCACATATGTTCATGATATTTCTCATAGGCAAGGCAGGGAAGGCCAATTATAGCATGAGAATATAAGGATAATGGAAATTACAGTGGAGGTGACAAGGGCCATGAGAAGTTTTTAAGTGGAAAATGGAATGATCAGATTGACTTTTTCAAAAGCTAACCTTGCTGGCTGTGAAGAAAACTAGCTGCAGTGGGAGCCCAGTGGCAGGAGGTCAATTAGAAAGCAGAAGAGAATGTCAGCAGCACTGGGGTGCAGAGGGACCTCTGCCATAACTTGGGGGATGAGGTACATGGACATGAGGGAGAGGGCAAATCCAGAACATTGAAGTCTTGGGTAATGGGCTGAAGGAGAAACCATGATAAGAAATAAAGACAATCAGAGGAAGAGATATTAAAATAGAGACATTTGGACAGTTAGGAAGAGTTTGGAATGAGGAGCACAGAATATTGAGTTTAGCATAGTATCTATTAAGATAGAAATGCCTGAGCTACATTTATTAGGCAGTTGGATGGATGCACCAAATTGTAAACTCAGGTAATCTGAGAGTTTTAAAAGACAATAAAACACAGTAGACATAACGTCAGCTTTAGAGTTAAACACACGATGGGTTCAATCAAAGTTCTGCCATTATTAATTCTGTGAGATTGGATAAAATTTGAAGACTTTCTGAGCATAAACTTCCTCATTTGAAAATGAAGACATGTTCAATATATATTGAAACATACATTGTAATAATCAACTGAATATTTGGTGTGGACTGAATGAGACAAAGCAGATATATCAGTGAGCAAAGTGCCTAGCAGATGTTAGTAATTGTTCTGTAATGTTATATGCTACTTTGACTACATAGGTTATTGAACCACAAATAAAGGTAGGAATTGAAGACAGAGGTTTGGACCTGGTAAACCTGGAAGTACACGAGAGAAGATATTTAAAGGCAGGGCCTTAGGGATGCCAACTCTGGAGGATCAGGCACACTAGGAGCAGGCAACAATAGACTGAAGGCATAGAAGGGGAAAGGAGACTCAGGAGAGTATTGTGGCCTGGAAGCCAATGGAAATAAGCAACAAGTAGGGGGATGGATCAGAATCATTGAATTAAGAAGTTATGGAGCAGAAAAATAAGTTACATTTGCTCATAAGGAGGTCTTTGTTGACCTGAACAAACAGTACTTTGATGAAAGTATGTAGTAGAAGCAATACTTAGAGACAGCACTTAGCTTTCCTATAAGCTTGAAGGCTTTATTATTAAAAAGAAATATATAATTCTAAGAGAGAGAATATAATCTAGTTTTAAAACAGTAAGGGGTTAATTAATAGTATTAACACAGCTGAAGTGAATCTTTCCCCTCATTTGGTGATCTTGCTGTTATGTTTCCCATCTTAGCAAAAACAAACACGAACACATTCTTGACTCTGTGACACTACCTCTTCCTCTGCTAATTGCTCCTTTTCTCTCTTTACCTTCAATGGTGAATCTCTTCCAATAGTTTATCTCAATTCCCCATTTCCAGTGTTCTTCTGTTCCCTCCTAAACTCACCCCTAAAGAATTTGTCTCCCACATTCTAAAAATTACCTGTAATCCCCACATTGCAAAAATCCAAAGATCATTCCTCAGTCATCACCTCAGTTGACCTGTCACCAATATCTGATACAGTTCATCAGGGAGAGGAAGAAGCAGTCTCCCCACTGAGCAGGCAGCTTGACATGGGGCTTTATCCCACACAGGGATCATGACCTGATCATGACTGACTAAGCCACCCAGGCACCCCGATCACTGTCTTCACTTTAAATACTTGGCTTTTAGGAGACAAATTCTCTTGATTTTCCCCTTTTCACTAGCAATTCTATCTCCTTTGCTGGTTCCTTATCATCATCTTAATATTGGAGAGCCCCAGAGCTCAGTCATTGGGCATTATTATGATTATTATTATTTTAAATTTATACTCACCACATAATCTATTCTAGTATCATGACTTTAAAAAATTTACATGACTCCCAACTTTATATCTTAAGTCTGACCTCTCCAGAAATTCCAGAATACTCTATCAATCTTTGTTTCAACATATCTATTTAAAATTATTTTAAAAACAATAAATTTTTGAAATGCATATCAACTAAATGAATGCTTATTAGCTTTTTCAAGTATGTGGAACCCTTTACTAACATCAAAAAACTAAACCATCCACATGAGAGTAGTGTAATTGAGTACCGCTGATAACAAAATGTATAATGAAACCATCTACTATTAACTTAGTCTCACCTTACATTCATATTTCATTCATCATTACATTAACTTGAAAATCATTTTTATAGATTTATCAGTTAC
Source organism: Vulpes vulpes (assembly GCF_048418805.1). Lineage (NCBI taxonomy): Eukaryota > Metazoa > Chordata > Mammalia > Carnivora > Canidae > Vulpes > Vulpes vulpes. The sequence continues at coordinate 87,857,769 of NC_132786.1, forward strand.
ACTATTTTCAATCTACAGACAATGAGACAGCAGCATCCAGATTCACCAATTCCTTGCTATATAATTCCCAAACTATCCAGGATCAATGCCCCACAGATTGAAAAACACAAGTGGATTACTAATTAATTTATATGCATACTCAAATGTTTATGTTCAAGACAGACCCACTATTTAAACTTTATGTAGGTTGGCACTGAGATTCCTTATTTCTGTTCAATACATTACTTATAGCAATTATTTTTTCAAGCATTAAAATTCAGAATGGGAAAAATGTAAAACCTCATGTTTAGCCCTCCAGCTACCAGTCTCCTCTCATGATTTAATAAGGGTACCACATGTGTCTGTTCATACCCTAAACACAGTTCAAAAGGTTCAATAGCAGAAGGTAAGATTTGAGGATATTTAATATACCATTAAATTGCCATGATGTTTTGCTTTGTGGCATTTTGACCAGCTAATAAGTCTCATTTCTCTTTGTGCAAAAAAAAATGAACTATTAGCATGGTCCTCAAAAGACAATTCTTGGCAAAAATAAGATGACAGCACGATGTAGGATGTAACTGAAGTATAAAAAACTAAAAGCAAGAATTAAAAGAAAATAAAAGAAAAGAGACTAGTTAGGAGGTGACAGAGGATAGAATTGATGGCAGGGATGTACAGACATTCCTGGATGTGAGAGAGCAAGACCTCAGCAGGTAAAAGAAACAATAAGAACAGGGACACGCATAAATGGCAACAGCTCTATGTGTGTGGCAAAAGCCAGTTATCCCTGCCATTGGTCCATATTGAAAACAGTACATGCTGAAAACAGCAATGATAGTAAGATAGGCCTGCTGAGGTCAATTCTCCCATGCCCTGCTGCCTCCTAGTTAATCCTCCTCTGAGACCTGTGCAGATAGTCACAAATGCATTTCCCTGTTGCCCCTCACATGATTGGTTTCTTGAGGTGTTTTTCCTTCCTTATTTCCATATACTTAACATTCTATGATAATAAAACCAAATGCCAACCTAGATTCAGGGCTTCACCTTGGTACCTGCAGTTCTTGGCGATGCCTGAAGGTGTAGTCCCTTTGGGCCTCTGTTCCAAGATACTGGACTCCTAAAATCATTTCATCTCTTATTGGAGCACTCCATGTGGCACCTGGGGTAAGTTCTGTAGGACTTGGAGACAAAAGGATAAGGAGAGTGAGTAAGAAGGATTCTAGAATGACTTCCAAATGTCCATCTGTGTGTCAATGGTGATACATTAATAATATGAGAAATAAACTAAGGAGATTTTTTTTTTTTTTAACTAAGGAGATATTTGAAAGGATGTAGGTTCAGTTCTGTCCAGGTCAAAGTCAAAGTTTCTGGGAGGTATCTTGGTAGCAAACGAGTAGTAAATTGAACATAAGGATCAAGATCCCATTACCTGGTATGCATCAATAGCATGAATCAAAACCATCTACCAAGATTTTCTTTCAGTAAGAAAAAGGAGGGTCAGAGCCATCTATATTTGAAATAATTTTTATAGATTCCACTCAGGTGCTCCAAAGCTATGAAACCCTTGCCTCAGGTTCAAGTAAGACATTGAAATTCACAATATATTGGGCAGTATATGTTAAGTTTAAAACAGTGGTCTTGCAGTCAGATCTGGGATCTAGTCCCAGATCTTTCAAGCTATGATTTGAACAAGGTACATGACTTTTTTTATCTTCATGCCAAACAAATATACTAATTTTAAGAATGTTGTAAGAATTAAATGAGGTAAAATACATTAAGAGATAAATACAGTTCCTAGTACATGATAATGTTACCAAAAAATAGTATTTTTTGAAAGTAATAGGAATATTTGGAGAATGGAGTCAATCATCCTATAAAACCAGAAGTAAATATTAAAGACCCAGCCTTGCAAATGCCAACATTTTAGGAGTAACAAGAGAATTATTTAAGCAAATACACTACAAAAGTATAAGCAAACAGCCATAGAGAATTCACGAAGGTTGGTGAACTAGAAGCAATGCAGGAAATTATTTCAAAATCATGGGATAGATCAATAGTATCAATATGGGGATTAAGAAAGACTAAAACTAAAATTTTATCATGGACTAGATAATGAGGAATTCACTGGGGATGGCATCCTGAGCTGATTTCTGAACAGCCTTATGATCAGCCATTGGTTTTAGTTTCAGGTTGATTGAGATCTTCTCCAAGAGCCACCATATCATACCTCTGAAATATTTTTGTTCTAGGTCAAGTGGACCATTTCACACATTGGTAGTCAAAAACCATAAAGGAACAGAGAACTTGTAACTTCATCAAGCTAATAAAAAAAGGTCTGATACGCTATTTTATGTCTCTTGTACACATGACAGAATGTAACTTAAGGTAGCTTTCATTATAACCCAGCTCAAATTGTTCCAGCAACTAAAATTTTCTATCAAAAATTAACTAAGGACTCTGGAGAAGATGGCAGAGTAGGAGAATCCTAAGCTCACCTCACCCCATGATAGAACTAGACAACACCTACATCTGTGTAAATAACCCAGAAAATGACCAAAGACTGACAGAACAGAATTTCCACAACTAAATGTAGAGAAGAGGCCACATTGAAGAGGATGGGAAGGACAGAGACATGATTAGGAGCTCAACAGGCCTGCAGATTGGTCTGTGGAAGGAGGGATGCACAGGCAGAGAGTGGGGAAAGAACATATACCCTAAGCATGGGGACCGCACACAGAGAAGACAAACCACCATAACATCTGGCTTTGAAAATAAAAGGAGCCCAATTTTCCAAGTTCTTACAATCAGAGAGGCTTAACACCTGAAACTTTAAAAATCAATGGACTTAGAGGCCAGAGTCTCTACCCTTAAAAAGACACAAGCAAAGCACAACAAACAGCCCCACAGAGATATAGCATAGAAGCAGCAGTTTGAAAAATGCCTAAGGTTTACAGGAGGGAGATTTGTTTACTAATCTAAGTGTATGTGATGGCAGGAATCATTGGGAAACTACTCCAGAAACAAAAATAACTTTCAGGCACCATTTCCTTCCCTTACCCTCCAGCCTAAATACATAAACACCTGCAGGAATCAGCACTGTGTCAACACTTGCTACCTAACTTGCTAACACCACTCACTCTGTACCTGTGCATTTTTCTTTGGATCCACTCCATCCAATCCAGCCTACCTTGGTCCAGAAAGTACCAGCATGAACCCCAGCATTTTCTTGTGGACCTGCTCCTTCCAGTATGTATTTGGCTGGAGCCCATCCAAAGATGTACCATAAGCCTGGCAGTGTGCAAGCAGTCCCAACAAAGACCAGAACCACTTCAAAGTGACTCCTACCCTAGGAAGACAGGGAATAACCACACACACCTGTCCAACTGAGGCAAGAGCAGTGGGCTGGGGGCAGACATCTGGTTTGACTGCAGGCCTCATCCACCAACAAAAGCTTCTCAGTGGCCACAGAACGGCCCACTAACAACACAGGGACCAAATCTTGCCCACAACAGGCAAAGAGAGCCATTGCAAATGACTGGACTGAAGGCAAAAGCAGCTTAGCCACAATAGTAGGGCACATATAATACACAGGAGACATCCATGAAGCACTAGGTTCTGGTGAACAGAAGACATTGCACAGCAGGGCACTACAGGACCTCTTCTCCTTAGGGCCATTACTTTCTTTTTAAAAAAATATTTATTTATTCATGAGAGACACAGAGAGAGAGGCAAAGACATAGGCAGAGGGAAAAGCAGGCTGCCCATGAGGAGTCTGATGTGGGACTCAATTCCAGGACCCTGGGATCACAACCTAAGCCAAAGGTAGATAACCACTGAGCCATCCAGGTGCCCCAAGGCCACTACTTTCAAGAGCAAGGGATGTAGCTGATTTTCCTGACCCATAGAAATATACACAGAGAGTAGACAAAATGAGGAGACAAAGGAATATGTCCTAAATGAAAGAATAGGACACAAATACAACAAGAGACCTAAACAAAATGGAGAGAAGTAATATGCCTTAATAGAGAATTTAAAGTAATGATCATAAAGATACTGATAGGACTTGAGGAAAGGGAGGAGTACCTCAGTGAGACCCTCAATAGATAGAAAGCATTAAAAAAGAACCAAAGATGAAGAACTCCATAACTAAAAACAAAAATACACAGGAAGGGGGGCACCTGTGTGGCTTAGTTGGTTCAGTATCTGACTATTGATTTCAGCTTAGATCATGATCTCAGTTGTAAGACTGAGCCCTGTGTTAAGCTCCATGCTGGGCATGAGTCTGCTTCATTCTCTTTTTCCCTCTGCCCTTCTGCCCTGTCTCAGGTTCTCTGTTGCTTTCTAAAAAAAATAAATAATAATAATAATAATAATAATAGAGGAGAGGGACTACATAGTAGACTAGAGGAAGAAGAAAAATGGGTCAGTAACCCAGAAGAAAGACTATGGAAAACAATTGAAATGAACAGGAGAGAGAGGGAAAAAATAACAAAAAATGAATGTAGACTTACAGAACTCAGCACCACTATCATGCAAAACAACATTCACATTATAGGGACTCCAGAAGAAGAGAAGGAAAAGAGGGCAAAAAATTTATTTGAAGAAATAATAGCTAAAAACTTCCCTAATCTCAGGAAGAAAACTGAGATACAATAATAGTAGGGGACTTTAACACTTTAACATTAATGGGTAGGTCATCCAGACAGAAAATCAACAAGGAAACAGTGGGTTTGAATTGGACTACATGGATCTAACATATGTTCAGAACATTCCATCTTAAACAGCAGAATATACATTCTTTTCAAGTGCACATGGAACATTCTCCAGAATAGATCTCATATTAGGCCACAGAACAAATCTCAACAAATTCAAAAATATCAAAGTCATTACACGCATCTTTACTTACCACAAAGCTATAAAACTAGAAATCAACTGCAAGAAAAAATCTGGAAAGAACCGCAAATGGAGGTTCTAAACAAGGAATGGGTCAACCAACAAATGAAAGACGAAATAAAAAAATACATGGGGACAATGACAGTGAAAGCACAATGGTTCAAAACCTTTGGGATGTAGCAAAAGCTGTTTATGAGGGAAGATTATAGCAAGAAGCAAGAAAAATCTTAAAATAAAGAGCTTAGCCTTACATTTAAAGGATCTAGAAAAAGAACAACAAACAAAACCAAAAACCAGTAGAAGAAAGGAAATAATAAAGATTAGAACAAAAATAAATGAAATAGAAAATAAAATAAATAATAGCACAGATCAGTGACATCAGTAACTGGTTCTTTGAAAAGATCAACAAAACTGATAAATCTTTAGTCAGACAGATGACAATAATGACAACAATGACAATGATGATGATGTAAGGAACAAAGAGGACTCCGATAAACAAAATCAGAATTGAAAGAGGAGAAATAACAACTGACACCACAGAAATATAATTATAAGAGAATATTATGAAAAATTATATGCCAATAAACTGGACAACTTAAGAAGAAATGGATAAATTCCTAGAAACACATAAACTCCCGAAATTGAATCAGAAACAATAGAAAATTTGAACACAGTGATTACCAGCAATGACAATGTATCACTAATCAAAAACTCCCAACAAACAAAATTCCAGGACCAGATGGTTTCACAAGTGAATTCTACCAAACACTTAAAAGAAGAGTTAATACCTATTCTCAAACTATTCCAAAAAATAGAAGAAGAACAACTTCCAAATTCATTCTAGGAGGCCTGCATTACTCTGATACCAAAACTAGATAGACACTACCAAAAAAAAAAAAAGATAATGACAGGCCAATATCTTTGAAGAACATAGATGCAAAAATCCTCGGTAAAATACTGGCAAACTGAATCCAACAAGATATTTAAAAATTCATTCATAAAAATAAAAAATCTTTAAAAAACAACAACAAAAAAGAGGTACCTAGCTGGCTCAGTTAGTGTCATTTGGTGGAGCATGTGACTATTGATCACAGATTGTGAGTTCAAGCCCCACATTGGGTATAGTGATTACTTAAAAATGAAAAATCATAAAAATAAAATCATTCACAATCAAGTGGGATTTATTCCTGGGTTGCAAGGGTGGTTCAATATTCGCAAATCAATTAATGTGATACATCACATCAATAAGAGGAAGGATAAAAATCATATGATCATTTAATAGATGCAGAAAAAGCATTTGACAAAGTACAATAACCATTCATAATAAAAACCCTCAATAAAGTAGGTTTAGAGGGAACATACCTCAACATAATAAAGGACTTACATGAAAAACCCACAGCTAACATACTCAATGGTGAGAAGCTGACAGCTTTTCCCCTAAGATTAAGAACAAGACAAGGATGTCTACTCTTACCAGTTTTATTCAACAAAGTACTGGAAGTCCTAGCCACAGCAATCAGACAACAAAAAGAGGTAAAGGGCATTCAAATGGGTGAAGAAGTAAAACTCACTATTTGCAGATGACCTGATCTTGATATAGAAAACCCCCATAGACTCCACCAAAAAACTACTGAAGCTAATAATTCAGTGAGGTCACAGGATACAAAAAATCAATAAGCAGAAATCTGTTGAATTTCTATACACTAATAATGAAGTGGCAGAAAGAGAAATTAAGAAAAAAATTCCAGTTACAACTGCACCAAAAATTATAAAATTCCTAGGAATAAATTTAACCAAGAAGATGAAATGCTTGTACTCCAAGAATTATAAAATATAAAACATTGATGAAATTGATGACACAAACAAGTAGAAAGATACTCCCTGCTCATGAATTGGGAGAATAAATATTGTTAAAATGTCAATAGCACCCAAAGCAATCTAAATATTTAATGCAATCTCTATCAAAATACTAACATCCTTTTTCACAGAGATACAATAAATAATCCCAAAATTTGTATGAAATAAAAGACCTTGAATAGCCAAAGCAATCTTGAAAAAGAAGAACAAAGGTGAAGGTATCAGAATCCCAGATTTCAAGATATACTACAAAGCTGTCATAATCAAAACAGTATAGTAGTCGCACAAAAACAGACACATAGATCAAGGGAATAGGAGAGAGAGCCCAGAAATAAGCCCACGATTATATGGTCAGCTAATCTATGATAAAGGAGGCAAGAATATTTATAATAAAACATAAAGGAGGCATTGTATATTCTTGCAAGGGGAAAAAGACAATCTCTTCAACCTGTGATATTGGGAAAAACTGGATGCTACATGCAAAAGAATGAAACTGGACCAATTTCTTACACCATACATAAAATAAACTCAAAATGAATTAACGACCTAAATATGAGCCTTGAAACCATAGAAATCCTAGGAGAGAGCACAGGCAGTAATTTCTTTGATCTTGGGCATAGCTCCTTTTCTAGATATGTCTCCTAAGGCAAGGAAAACAAAAGCACAAATAAACTACTGGGATACATCAAAATAAAAAGCTTCTGCACAGCAAAGGAAACAACAAACAAAACTAAGACAATTTACTGAATAGGAGACATTTGCAAATGACCTATTTGATGAGGGGTTAATATTTAGAATATATAAAAATCTGGTACAACTCAACACCAAATAGTAATAATAATAATAATAATACAATTACAAAATGAGCAGAAGATATGAACAGATATTTCTCTAAAGAAAACATCCAAATGGAAAACAGACACATGAAAAGATGCTCAACATCACTTGCATTTTGAAATGCAAATCAAAACCACAATAAGATATCATCTGACACCTGTCAGAATGGCTAAAAAAATCAAAAACACAAAAAACAAAGTGAGGATGTGAAGAAAAAGGAACTCTCATGCATTGTTGTTGGGAATGAAAACTGGTGCAGCCACTCTGGAAAATAGTATAGAGGTTCCTCAAAAAATTACAAATAGAATTACCATGTGATCCAGTAATTCCACTACTGGGTATTTAGCCACAGAAAATCAAAACATTTATTTGAAAATAATATATGCACCCCTATGTTTATAGGAACATTATTTACAATAGCCAAGATATGGAAGCAACCAATCTGTCCATTGATAAATGAATGGATAAAGAAGATGTGAGATATATATATATATATATATATATATATATATATATATATCTCACATGTGTGTGTGTGTGTGTGTGTGTGTGTGTGTGTATACACAATGGAATATTATTTGGCCACAAACAGAGAATGAAATCTTGCTATTTGCAACAACATGGATGGATGTAGAATGTATAATGCTAAGTGAAATAAGTCAGTCAAAGAAAGAAAAATTCCACTGATATGTGAAAATAAAGAAACAAAACAAAGAAAAAAAAGAGACAAACCAAGAAACAGACTCTTTTTATTTATTTATTTTATTTATTTATGATAGTCACAGAGAGAGAGAGAGAGAGAGAGGCAGAGATATAGGCAGAGGGAGAAGCAGGCTCCATGCACCGGGAGCCCGACGTGGGATTCGATCCGGGGTCTCCAGGATCGCACCCTGGGCCAAAGGCAGGCGCTAAACCGCTGCGCCACCCAGGGATCCCAAGAAACAGACTCTTAACTATAGAGAACAAACTGATGGTCACCAGAAGTAGGTGGGGGGATGGGTGAAATGGATGAAGTGGATTAGAGTATGCTCATCATTATGAGCACTGAGTAATGTATAGAATTGTTTAATCACTACATCGTATACTTGAAACCAACATTGTGTTAACTATACTGGAATTTTTTTTAAACAAATATGAAAAATTAAAAATAAAAGCTATCTTGATACAACATTTTTTAAAGATTTACTTGAGAGAAGGAGAGAGAACAAGCAGAGGGAGAAACAGGCTCCCCACTGAGCCCTATGTGGGCCTTGATCCCAGGATACCAGGATCTTGACCTGAGCCCAAGGCAGATACTTACCCAACTGGGCCACCCAGGCACTCTATACAACATTTTTTAAAAAGAATTAACTAAGGACAGTTTATTAGTGTGATTCTCAGCCTTTGACTAGTGTATACTCTCTCCTTTTCTGTGGTATAGTTTTGATAAGCAAAAGTCTTATTGTAAATCCTGAGTCTGAGTCTCAATTTAAACAACAATGTGATATATAGCCTTGTCTGGATGTGAAACAATGAAGGTTGGCTGAGGTGAAGTATAGGTCAGAGACTGTGAGCTCAGGGTAGGACTCCTTGATGAACCTACATTAGGTTCTTCTTGAAATCCCCTCTGCATATCCTCTCAGCAAAGCCTTTTTTTTAAGGGGGACTAAGAGGAGGAAGAGGATGAGAAGTTTAAGAATTGTTAATCTATAGAATTTTGTGTGTTTTTAATGGTGCTCCTATAACATACAGGATAGGCAAAAAGAAAAAGGAGATTAGTGGTTGCCTAGGGCTGGTGGTGATAAGGGCATGAAGGGAGAAGTCGTTAGAAAGTGGCACCTAAAGGGTACGGCTTTCTTTTTAAGGTGATAAAAATATTCTAAAATTGACTATAGTGATGGTTAAACAGCTCTACAAATATACTAAGAACTATGGAATTATAAAGTTTAAATGGATGAACTTTATGGTATATAAATTATTTTTCAATAATGCTGTTATCAAGAAAACTGGTGTTGTAGTACAGGAGATTATGTGAAAATTCGGTTTCCTTGTTATGACTCCTGTGACCATGATGTTCCTTCCCCAGCCCTCCCCCAACTAAAGTTATAAAAACACATGGCATCTTTAGCCTGTAAAGCAGAAAGAGTATATCCTGTGGCATCCCCATGAGACTGAGTGAAGACCTCAAGGAAACATCTATGCTCTTCTGGGAGATTTAGGACAAGTAACATCAGGACTTGGATACACACTGGTAAACCACCCAGTCAATGCTCTGTGGAAAGACCCTCCTTCTCTGCCCCTAATCACACCCTACACCCTCAAGTGTCTCTGGAAGTAATACTAGATAGTCATAATCCCTAGACAGATTCATAAATATATAGGTCTGGATTATAAAGTACAAAGTGGGAGATATTGATGGGGAAAAAAATGGCTCACATAATAAGCAGAACTTCTTGTCATATATTCTAGAAGATAAAATTTCAAGGTTTCCTTAGACTACTGCACTCAGAACAAACATTGTGATTCTTTCACGGGGTATTTATGTTTTACTCCCCTAGACAAATACTGTGACTTATTTTTAAATCTTAAAACAGTTTATTGGATAAACAGCATAATTTCTTTCATTTATAGGCAGTCTCCTTTATTTTTTTAAAAATATTTTATGTATTTATTCATGAGAGACACAGAGAGAGGCAGAGACGTAGGAGGACGGAAAAGCAAGCTCAGGGGACCCAATGTGGGAGTTAATCTCAGAACTTTGAGGTCATGCCCTGAGAGGAAGGCAGATGCTCAACCACTGAGCCATCCAGGCATCCCTAGGGAGTCTCCTTCCTCAAGGGACACCTGGGTGGCTCAGTGGTTGAGCATCTGCTTTTGGCTCAGGCAGTGATCCTGGGGTCCCGGGATCAAGTTCCAAATTGGGCTCCCTGTGAGGAGCCTGCTTCTCCCTCTGCCTGTGTCTCTGCCTCTCTCTCTGTATTTCTCTGAATAAATAAATAAAATCTTAAAAAAAAAAAAAAGCCTTCCTCAAGTTTGTCAATTTAGGAGGACTATAAGCTATGCCCTCTATCAGTCTTCCCTCTATCCCATCCCCCCATGTCACAAAATCCAGTTATGTCATAAGGACTAGGATTTCCACTTAGAGCTGTACATGCTGTGATAGGCAATAGACTTGACTTAAAGTAGAAAGGAAAGAAAATAAAATATGAGCATGTTGGTAGATGGGAAGAATATGGAAAGGTAGAAGCTAACGTAGTCTCAAACAGTTGGGTGAGTTGAGGTAGTACATTAGAGGGGGCTTGTCACATAATCATCATAAACTTATGAAGATTTATATGAACTTATATAGATTTATGTATGTAAAATTATAACAACTTTGTGGCATGTGGCAATTTACGAGGTCTTTAAGGAAAGGGGGACAAAGGGGACTCCATCTATCCTAAACTGCTCTCAGCCTTCCCTCTGCTTCTTCCTGCTTGTCCTGATATTTCACTCCTGTTGAGGACATTACCTTATGGACCAGGTCTCCAAATGAGGCAGAGCCTCTGTTGTACCTGTCAGGCTAACTCTACCCTAAACTATAGGCTGAGAAGCAAGAGTCTGAGGAAGGAAGCAACAGTTGGCAGGAAGGATGAGGGCAGGGGAGAAAAACCAGCAGCTGTGTCTTTGAGCCAAACTGTCAGGACACAAATGAAAATCAGAATAATAAAAATCCAGGGCTTAAAAAAATAAAAGAAAGCGAGTGTCAACATAAAAACCTGCACACAAATGTTTATAGCAGCTTTATTCATCATAATTGTCAAAAAATGGGAAACAACTAAGATATTCTTTAAATGAATAAACAAACTGTGGTATGGCCATACAATGAAATATTATTAAACAATAAGAAGAAAACCATCTACCATGAAAAGACATGGAGAAACCTTAAATTCATATTGCTAATTGAAGAAATCAGTGAAAAGCTATGTACTGTAGGATTCCAACTATGTGAAATTCTGGAAAGAGTGAAACTATGGAGACAGTAAAACTACCAAACGTTTGTTTCCAGAGGTTCAGGGATAGGCGGTAGGGGTGTTTCAGTAAAGCACAGGGCATTTTTAGAGAAGTGACACTATCTTGTATGATATTGTAATGGTGGATATGTAATATTATACATTTGTCAAAACCCATAGAAATATAAAAAAAAAGAGTGAACCCTCATGTAAACTATGAAATATAGTTAAAAATTATCTTCTAATACTGGTTCATCAGTTGCAAATGTATTCTGTTAAGGAAAAATGTTAGTAATAGGGGAAACTGTGCAGGGATGGAGTATATGGGAACTTTCTGTACTTTCTGCACTATCTCTGCAAACCTAAAACTGTTCTAAAAAACAAAGTCCTTTAATTAAAAAAAAAAATCCAGGGCTGATCTGTATATTTCCAAATATCTGCCTCACCCATTACTTGGAGGTTGCCTGGTATGTGGCTCTATGAAACAGGGAGCTCTTGCATTTGCTTATATCACTTTGGGAAGTAATTATAAATTCTTATTATTATTTCACTTCCAGTCTTATTTCCCATATCCCTAGATTATAAGTTTTTTGACTCATTTCTTTCTCACCGATGATGTCAAACACAATACTTGAAAGAAAATTTTACTCCAGACATATTTGTTGAATGAATGATGGATGAGGACAGTTGGAATCTCTCTTCAGCAGATTTCCCAAAGCTATCCTTTTGATCCCCAGGCAATTCCCTTCTTCCTCTGTGTTCTCAAGCTCTTCTCATTTCCAGAGTTATCATTCCATCATAAATAATATTATTCAGCAGTGTTGATGTCTAATACCTGGATTGTACCTTAAACCAAAAGAACTTTAAAATTCTGAATTTAAAACCCCAGGTGAAGTCCAGACATGGACAATTTTTAAGACTTCTCCCAGGTGATTCTAGTGTGTTACAAATTTCTAGGAGATATTTCCAATAAAATAAATATTTTTATCCATTACTGATACCAGCAGCACCAGCCCAGTGCTCAGAATTAAGAAGATTCTCACTTACTTGTTCCACTCAATCCAGTTAATATCTCTTTAGCATTTTTTTTAATTTTTATTTATTTATGATAGTCACACAGAGAGAGAGAGAGAGGCAGAGACACAGGCAGAGGGAGAAGCAGGCTCCATGCACCGGGAGCCCGACGTGGGACTCGATCCGTGGTCTCCAGGATCGTGCCCTGGGCCAAAGGCAGGCGCCAAACTGCTGCGCCACCCAGGGATCCCTCTCTTTAGCATTTGATTGAAGATCAGTTTGCCATCACTAGGGATGGACAATATTAAACTAGAAGAAGATTCCTCAGCCTATGCTCAATTATATAACAATTTCATGATGTGATCAGATCTTGCATGACTTCTTGGTATTTTCACATTTATGAAATAAGAGACTAGACTAAATAAGGGTTAAGTTTTCCCCAGCCTTAGAGTTTAAGCACTAAACAGATGTGAGCTATTTGGGTTCATGGTACCACAGAAAGAGAAGTCAAGATTTATTACTCTTTTCAAGTTCAACTCTATCTTTTTTAAACTCTCAATAACCTTACAAAGTAGGCTTTATTCCTGTATTAAAGATAAGGAAACTGAAGTGTAACATTTGGTGACTTTGTATCAAAGTTTTAACCCAAACACATCCAACTCCTGAGCCCACTACACAAGGAAATGATCTATTTAATCCCTTTGCTTTGGTGATGGTGTCAAATGAACAGGTGGTTACACAAGGATAGAAAACAGTGTCCATCCCGTTTTCAAGATAGGAGACAACTGAAGACCAAACCACATTGGATACAGTTTTTTAATGAAATATCACTTTTTTCCTTTTTATTTCATTCCTGCTTCTATACTGAAGCCTACCATAAGGGAAAGACATATTTAAATGTTCTTTCTGATAAGCTATTAAGAATAAAAATTATTAGGAATAAAAAATTCTTCCCTACTTTGGAAAGATCTTAGGGCTAGTAATTCCATGCACACCTAGGTTCAACCCCCGATACCCCCCCCCAAAAAAATCAGTCCATTACTCAACCCAGGAATGACTTTGGTTCCAAGTCCTACCAGGTTTAACCTTGAAACTACAATAGTTAATCATGTTCATTAAAACTTTTAAGTTCTAAAATCCCAAAGAATGGTTCTTGATTGATCATCATTTCATAAAACGTATTGGCAGATCTCAGCATTTATTACTTATGAGACACTCTTAAATATTAAAAAAATTGAAGTATCCCATATGAAAGTAGTTGTACTTTTAATATCTCATTGGTTGAGAAATTCACAATGATAAAAATCCACTATATTTTTAGCAATAACTTGAAATTATTTTGTATTTTGTTCCTTATATAGCATGTACATACATCTGAAAAAGCAATCATTCACATATGTGTAAGACAAATCTGATCAGAAAATATAGATGGAGTCATTTGTGAATGACCTTGAAAGAATGCTATGGAGACTGGTAGGCAACAAACACTCAAGAAGCCATGAGAGGTTTTAAAGCAAAGTGACAGGATCAGATTGATTAAAAATATCTGTTAACTGTGCAGGACTAATGGATTGTGGAAAGACCAGCCCAGAAAAATCAATTAGGAGACAGGAGATGTCAGCAACATATACTTGCCATGACATCTGTGAACTAAATGCTGCTAGACATGAAGAACAATTTGACAGGGGATAATAGGAAAGAGTCCAGGATGTTTCCAGATTTGGAAACTATATAGAAGATCAAATCATGAAGTACAATAAAGAATACAAAAAGAAGAGATGTTTTGTATTGTTAGGTTTGGGGGTAGGAGAGGTGGAGGGTGGAATTGGAATAAATGGGAATTTTGAAAGACAGTAGACCACAGGTGTTAATGATGATAGCTTAGGATTTATATGGGTCTGTTTTCAAAACCAAATTCTACCACTTGCTGATTATGTGACCTTGGACAAAACCTGTAACTATGATGAGTTTGTTCCCTCATTCAAAAATAGGGATAGTGATAATATATCACAATATGAATAAAATTATATATACACAGGGCTTAGAGATGTGTTGGTGCATAATGATCTCATGATCAGTGCTAAGTGCAATTATCATTATGTAGATTTTCAAACTATCAGAAATTTCTGAGAGTTGAAGACATGCAAGTTAAATTGAAGAAGCAATTTTCCACCCTGAGATACACAAGAGAAAAATCAAAGCAGGGCTCTGTGGATGTCAAGACAAATGAGAGAGAAAAGTGAGAGAACTATAAGAGGCTGGTGACTTGAAGCCAACAAGGTAAGGCCCTAACAGACAAGGGAAGAGCTGAATATCATTCTAGTGTTCACTGAGTGTTGGATATAAGGATGAAAAATTGACCCTGGATTTGTCAGTGGGTTAGTATTTATGTCCTGAATTAACAGCAGTGTGAAGAGACATGAGGGTAGCAGCAATATACGGGGGAATGGGGTGACTTTTTATCAACTTTTAAGAAATTATAATTTAAATTCAAAACAGGAAGACCCTAATGCAAAGCAAGGAATGAGCTGGTTCAACAATGAAAAGGTAGAGGGGAGGGGCATTCCACATACCCTTTTCCCTCCCCTTTCTATTCTACTAATAAATTATGTTAGTTATACTATCAAAATAAATCCCAAGTCTATAATAAGCCTCTTTTCTGGTCTCTATACTACCACCAACCTGGTTCAGATACTATTATCTCCTTCTTGAACTACTAGCCACTTAGCATCCTGGTTTCATGTTACTTCTCTGAGAAACTATTCTCTATGGAGTTATCCAAGGAATCTTATAATTGTGAACTAGATAATATTCCCCTGCCTCAAATCTTCCATTGTTTCCCACTGTGTTTAAAATAGAATCCTCACTATTTATGGGGGGTGTCTATGAGACTCAAGTAAATATACCCCAACTAGCTCTTTTACTGTATCTCCCTTTATATGCCCCTTTGGGTACCAAATTTAGCCCAATGGCCACCTTTCCTTTCTACTGGCAAAGTAATTTCCATTTCTCTTTGCCTTCACAGTTCTACAGCTATCTGAATCATCTTCTGCCTCCACCAACCAGTACCATTTCCCCAATCCCCCATATCTCCCAGACACACTAACACTTTGGCAGCCAGCCCACTTAAGTCCTCCCAAAATAACCTTCTGGTGTGCCAGAGAAAAGTATAATAATCATGTCCAGTAAGAGCCCAGGAAATCAGAATGGGAGACCCTGGCTGTCTTTCTTCCCAGTGTATACATTGGGGCCTAAAAGCTTTTCTCCCAGAAAACTTGAGGAAGCCACAGTTGTACCATATCCAGCCTGAGTATTCAAGTGGAACAGGTAAAGACCTAGTCACTATAGCCTCCTGTCTCTGGCACTCCTGCTAGCCAGCTACTCATTCTGAATTTAGAACTGTGATATTGACCAAATGTCTTCCAGGCTTGATACTGAATAAGCTCCCTTGGCAGAGAAGCCATAATGTATGGTAGAGAGGATGCACGGTTAAGTTACTGTATCCATTGTCTGTAAAATAGTTACATTGATAGATTATCTTGAGAATTTAAAAATAATGTTTATAACACACCAAATGTAGTCCCCAGAATCAGGTAGGAATTTGACAAATGGCTATTACTATAACTAAATAAGATTTGGTATTTGCCCTCTGAATGTACACACTTAGGTTGTGGATCAGAGTCCCTACAGCTAGATCTCAAAGAACTGGAGACCCCCTAGCTTCCCTCTGCTCCACTTGAGACTTGAGGCCACTTCAGACCAGATACTTCCCTGCTTTCCAGATAAGTCACCCACTGTTCTGCCTTACAGGACCACATGGGGGTGGGGGAGGGAGGAAGTACAAAAAGAAAGAGACAGTTACTGAAAAGATTGTAAAATAAAACTTTTAAAAATATTTCTATCATCCCTTACCAAGATAAATGGATCTTTACATTTTAGGTAATGAACCAACAAATTCAAAGTGAAAAAAAAAGTTTCTTTATTCTTTTGTGGTTCACAGTGCTGGCTGTGGTTGAATAGCACTTGGAAACCATAAAACAGCAGATTCTGGAATCTTACTCCAGAGACAATGAGCCCATAGCTCTGGAGAGGAGCCCAGGCATGGGTATATTTCACATTTTCCCTGCTGACATATACAAGTATTCAAAGTACAAATCACTACTGATCTCTGCTCAGAGCATTTAGGAATAGGGGCTTGGAAAGAACAAGAAAAATGACAGCAGGTGCTTAAGATTATAGAATTCTGCACACTTTCTTCCTTTTTCTTTTCTTTTCTTTTCTTTTCTTTTCTTTTTCTTTTCTTTCTTTCTTTCTTCTTTCCCTTCCTTCCTTCCTTCCTTCCTTCCTTCTTTCTTTCTTTCTTTCTTTCTTTCTTTCTTTCTTTCTTTCTTTCTTTCTTTCTTTCTTTCTTATAGACAGAGAGAGAGGCAGAGACACAGGCAAAGGGAGAAGAAGGCTCCATGCCGGGAGCCCAATGCAGGACTCGATCCCGGGACTCCAGGATTGTGCCCTGGGCCAAAGGCAGGCGCCAAACCACTGAATCACCCAGGGATCCCCTCATACACTTTATTACAACACTGTTTATATACTAAACTTAGAGAAATTATTATACTTGTTGTTTATAGAAAAAAAAAGCCTCTGAATGTTTATTAGCTAACAGGAGAAAGGGTGCCTAAACAGGGAAATGGCAAAGGGAGCTGTGATAGATACGGACAAAGAACTGTCAAAAAAAAAAAAAAAAAAAAAGGAAGAAAAGAAAGAAAGAAAAAGAAAGAAAGAAAGAAAGGAAAGAAAGAAAGAAAGAAAGAAAGAAAGAAAGAAAGAAGAAAGAGAAAAAAGAAATGTCCTAACGAGAAGCCTTCTATCCTGCCACCATCACCTCTAAGTCGGCCCAGTCCCAACCCCAGCCAAACATTCTCTTTGACAGCTGTTGAGGAAGCACAGTAGAGGTATGAACTCTGCAAGGCCAAGTGTGCCCCTCTTTGACACAGACACTGAGAAGTCTAGAGGAGAGGGAGCTTATGGGATAGCTAGTCACAGCTTCTCCCTCTGGAACTCCCATCTTGTTTAAACCTACTACTAAGCAAAATCAACATTTTTATTAAGGAGAGGATACAGAAAAATTAGAATGCTCATACGTTGGTGGGAATATAAAATGGTTTGGTTACTGTGGAAAACATTTTGGCAGTTCCTCAAAAAGTTAAATAAGAGAGCTGCCATGTGACCCAGGAATATACCAGAAAGAATTTGAAAACACACACCTGAAGCAGTAGATATACAAGAACATTGGTAGTAACGCTATTGATAATAACCAAAAGGTGGAAACTGATCAAATGCCCTTCAATGGATGAATAACCAAACAAAACTTGGGTATACACATACAATAGAATGTATAGGTACACATTTAGGCATAAAAAGAAATAAAGGGACGCCTGGGTGGCTCAGTGGTTGAGAGCCTGCCTTCGGCCCAGGGAGCAATCCTGGAGACCTGGGATCTAGTCCCACATCAGGCTTCCTGCATGGGGCCTGCTCTCTCTCTCTGCCTATGTCTGCCTCTCTCTCTGTGCGTGTCTCTCATGAATAAATACATAAAATATTTTTTAAAAATAAAAATTAAAAAAATGAAGTATTGATATTTGTTACAACATAAATGAACCTCAAAAACACTATAAAAGTGAACAAAGGTCACATGTTTGTCATTCCATTTATCTGAAATATTCTAAATAGATAAATCCATAGAGACAGAATGCAGACTGGTAGTTTTCAGGGAATTTGGAAAAGCAGAAGAGTGAGAAACCACTTAATGGGCAAGAGATTTTACTTTGGAATGATGGAAGTATTTTAGAGCTTGACAGGAGTGATGGATGCAAATATTGTAAAGAATTTTTTTTAACTAAAAAGAAAAAAAGAACTTTTTTTAACTAAAAAAAGAAAAAGAGAATGGAACCCCAAATCACAGTAATGGCTGCAGGAAAGAAGTAGTAAGGATGAAAATACAATACCTTGTAGCAGTATGAATTGCAAGGTATTATAAATTTAATACAATGACAATTTGTAAAGAATCAATGTTCACAAACAAAACTGGTAACTTCTCTGTGTAATTAAAATGGAATTTAAAACATTATACTGGTTTGTGGACAAAATTTTACTCACCTCTGAATCCTGTGTTTGACAAAATAAGAGGATACTAAACTCAGAAGATGGCTCAGTAAGGATGGCAAGGTTCTGGGGGAAATTATTTTTATGCCTTTTTACAGGGATTTAAAATACTGATTTCTAAGAGAAGTTAAGTAATTTTTCCAACTACATGTAATCATAAAAAGTTAATTAAAAATTTCAACTTAGGTTTGTCCAAATCTGGAGTCCACTCTCCTTCTACAAGAATTTTCTAAAATTGTAGAAGACTAGTATCTCATCTATAACACTACCAACCTAGAAGTACTGTCTAAAGATAGAATGGCTTTAACTAGAATAAAAAAATAAACATCTTCTTTTAAAAATTAAACAAAAGGAAATTATATATGTCTATCTTTTCCAGACTCACTTCCATTTACAATTTAGAGACCCATTATACAGGCTCTAAGAATTTAGCAATCTTTTTAAACTGAGCCATGGAAGATTCAGAATAAAATCCTCCCCTTCCAAATAAAGGCCAGGGCCAGTCATCATCTCTCAGATATACCCTATAGTATACGTACACTCTTAGCTTAAATGAATACATCCTGGCTCATCCCATATTAGTTATAATAATTAAAATTGTTTAAAATGTTGACATAGTTGGTATATAAGTCTACCAAAGAAGCAATGAATCCAGTGCTTCTTAACCATTCCAGTTTATGAATTACTTTTATAACATCATGAAGTTACACAGATGTTTTCCAAGTATATACATCATACTAATTAATCTCTTGAAAATCACTTCTGAGAATATATATGAAAAAATGACCTTAGAAACACTTCAAAAAAATTCCTATTTTACTGATCCCAGAGATACACAATTGTTTTTCAGAGATTCTTCAGTCTACAAACAATAGTATAAGAGCATTAACGCTATAGTCCATGTCCCACAGACTAGAAAACACTAAGCTGGATTCTCATCTTTGGTCTCACCCCCTGGATGCTGGGCCCCATTATGGCTTTCATGGGTCCTGAGCACTTTTGCCCTCATGGACCTTTCCTCTATAAAAAATGTTAAAATGTGTATTTTATAGTTGTATTGGTATACAGAAAAATATATTATTATATGTTAAAATATTTTATTTGACCTAAAAGTTTATTCTTTTCCTTCTGATTTTAAAAGAAATGAAAACATTTTCACTGTGTGTCCTCAGCATTTTCTCTAATAAAGAAGCCAGCAATGCCAGGTGTTAAGAACCTTCAGGATTATGAATATAGCAAGTACTCGTTAATCACTCAGTTGTTTGTTAGTCAGTAACTGAAAGGATAGTCCTATTTTTCTTCTATCTTCAGTCTATGGTCTATAAGGACTTCTTTTTCAGTATTAGAAATGCAAGTTTGAGAAAGCAAAGTTCTGGGCAGCCCCAGTAGCCCAGTGGTTTAGCCCTTCCTTTGGCCCGGGGTGTGATCCTGGGGACACCAGATCGAGTCCCAAGTCGGGCTTCCTGCATGGAGCCTGCTTCTCCCTCTGCCTGTGTCTCTGCCTCTCTCTCTCTCTCTCTCTCTCTCTGTGTGTGTGTATCTCTCATGAATAAATAAATAAAATCTTAAAAAGAGAGAGAGAGAGAGAGAAAGCAAAGTTCTATCATTCATTCTCCACCCTGCCAGTTGTCTCCCACGATTCCTTAAATGTACTGATGGCTTCCAAATAATAATTCAACAGG
Source organism: Vulpes vulpes (assembly GCF_048418805.1). Classification (NCBI taxonomy): domain Eukaryota; kingdom Metazoa; phylum Chordata; class Mammalia; order Carnivora; family Canidae; genus Vulpes; species Vulpes vulpes. The sequence goes on from NC_132786.1 coordinate 87,878,164, forward strand.
ATGGAAAATTCAAGAAGAGAATTCCTAACTTCCAGATAGAGTATTATATTGCCATGCTCACTTGTGGTCCTTTGAAACTAAGTAGTACTATACCCTTTGGTCTCATGTGCATCCTGTAAATTTGTAGTGGAATTATAGACACAGTCCATCCATAATGCATTTTTTACTTTAAGAAAAATATCTCTAGAAGTAGTGGGAAGGAGAGCTGGAATGTGAACTGCTGAGAAGCAGGAGACCAATGAGGAGCAGAAGATGATGCAGCATCTATGGGGATGCCAGGCATTGCCAGGGCAAGCTCTGTAAGATGTGGTACAAACCTGATCAGAGTGAGGTGGGGGGTAATCAGGCCAGGATGGTTCCCCGGCACCAGTTAGCCGATAGCCACTTATATCCATTTAGCTCCCAATTCATTAAAAGTCTGCCCTGTGAAATGAATGTGGTCCCTTTAAATACTTTTCCTTTGCCAACTGGTACAATGTTAGATTTGCCAGTAGAGGGCACAGGAGGAAAGAGTTTTGCTTCCTGGTTTTGGTGAATGTGTGTCTTTTTCCAGCACCTGCTCCTGTGTTACACAGCTTCCCCATGGCTAGCAGCCAGCAGCTTCTCTAGTCAACCCGCTCAGAAAATTTGGCAGCAGAATGCCTCCAGTGAACAGCTCTCTCCTTGGCACCATAGAGGAATGATTTCTGGCAAGTTCCACCAGCACTGCACCACAGTGACTTCCCTGCCATCCAGTGAACTGGTTGTGCCCCTTCCAATAAAGTCTAGGTCTCATGCTGAAAGGACTAGGGCCTTCCTTGTGCTCTCTGTCTCAGCCTGGAGGACAGTGGCTGCTTCTTATATCTGCTATCCTAGGTTCATTGCAATTCTTTTTTTTTCTTTCAAGTCTATCTCTTAATATATCTATCCCCTTCTGTAGTTAATAGTTTTCATATTAAACTTTCCCACCATTGTATGTTTTCTCTTTCCTAATTGGGTCCAGATTAACATACTTCATGAATTTAGGAAAATTCATAAGGATTGTGGTATTACTAATAAAGAGGAAGGAGAGGAAGAGGTTTGGAAGGAAAATAATTTGCTCTGTTTTGTACACATTATAAATAAATCTCTTGACAAGCATCCAGGACAAAATCAAGAACAGGGTTTTACATTATCTGGTGCTTTCCAAAATATATTTGTCCTAACACTACCCACTGAGATGTTTATTGAGATGTAGTACTAATTTAGAGTTCAGACACCTGATTCTTTCTTTAATTTCCATAGATGGTTCTCACATGCAATTGCAATATTTGACTGTTTTGGGCACTTTTTAAGAAAACAGTTTTATAGTTAGATTAATCTGAGTTTAAATCTGTTTTGTTATTAGCAATACATGAACAATGATGAGCCTCTTCTGCAAAATGTATTTGGTAATATTTAGCTATTTAAATTGTAAGAATTAAATTGGATGACATGTATTTGGCATAGTTTTGGCACATATTATTTTATAAATGATAGGAGTGGTGGTGATTCTTCTGATATATTCTGAATCAACTTTATTTTTCTACATTCCACTTACCCACACCTCCACACCTCATATGCCATACATTTATGTACTTATTCTACAATTCACCTCTCTAGAAAGTAAACTCCAAGAAAGTGGAGCATTTGTTCTAATCATAGTTGCTTCCTAAACCAAAGTAGAACCAATGTAGGTACTCACCAAGTATTAGATGTGTCAATAAATGATGTAAACCTGAGCAGGACCAGAATTAGTTGCCCTGAAAGAGCAAGAGGGAAATGAATTTACAACAGAGCCAATATCTGAAAAGTAGGGGGAAGATAAGCAAATATATTGTAGGGGAAGATAAAACCTTCTCTCTAGCCTCTTAGTTTCTTTTAATAAGATCTGTGAATTAAACTGATAAAGGACAGATTAACAGAAGAAAAGGCATACAGATTCTGTTTGATGTTAGTTTTTACATGTATACATAAAAAAAATGAGCGAAGATCAAAAGAGGCATTTAGGCAGGCCCTCATATACCATTTTAACAAAGGGTAATAAATTATATGGGGGAAACTAATAGAAGATAAGGGTTACTTAGTAAAGTTTTGTTTATTCAGACTTTACTTCCAGTGTTAAGGGCTATTGTTTCCTTTTTGGTATGAGAGAGGAAGACACCTTTTAAAGGGATATTTATGCCCTGTTTTTAGGCAGATAGAGGGAAGGTAAAGAGCACTCCAGTTCTGCTCTTTCTCAACTGTCTTCCACTCAAAATAATCCTAATGCCAAGGTGGCATAGTCTGATCCCCTCAACATTAAAAAGGACAAGTCAGTGAGGCAAGAAGCCATGAGAGAACAACCAGAGGGTTGTAGTAAGAGTAGAGGTAGTCCATCTCCAGAGCTCTGAAAGCCTGATTAGTAAAAATCGCTCTATAATTCTAACAAGCACAACATAGTCAAAACTAAGGAGAAGAAAAGATTTCACACTAGTACAGTGGTGATCCTAAGGTATTTATAAGAAGATGAAAGGATGCACATGGGAACCATGAATCTGCTCGAAGAAACAAAATTTACTTGTATAGTATAACCCTAGACCTCTGAGGACTCTGAGTTACCAACTCAGGTGTACAAACCCTCTGAATATCAACGTTCTAAAAATAGTTACCTCCATATGTGATTGGTAGAAACCATGGACTATTGAAATATCAACCTCTTAAGTCATCCAGCTTATTGTTTGAAATGCTAGCTTAAAAAAAAACTTTTATAATTTGACTTCTTGTGTACTTTTACTACTGGTAAAGAACTCTTGTTCAAAGAGTAGAAATATTTTTTACTTTTTAAAGTCCTGTGTTGGATTTTGCTTTAACTCAAGCCATTATGAATTTGGTTACCACGAGTCTATCTATCTAGATATAACCACTTCTGGGACATTTGGAAAACTTTACTTGTAGATGAAAAAGCTGAGATAACTTTAGGAAATAAAATGTCCCCATGAAATTATCTGATGGTCAGCTTGTCCACCTGCCTAGTAATCTCCCCTCTATTTTGCTACTCCCCTTAAACATGAAAAGACAATAAAGCATATCATAAAAGTGATATAGACTGAGGAAGTAAATACCACATGCAAATGCTTTTCTTCCTTAAGATTCACTGGACAAGAACAGGAAAGACATAAGATGGTAGCCTATTGTGAGGTTACAGTCAAAGGTAGGCTTAGAGGAAAGACCATGTCAAAAGTGAGATTTGCTCATTATAAGGCAGAGGGGACAATGCAACAAGTACCTTCAGGGAGGGCAGATGAAGAAATAAGGTGACAATTATAACCCAGTATCCAGGAGAAAGGGCTGGTCTTCAAGAAGTCAGCCCTCTGTTTCAGAATAGGAAAGAAGAATAAGAATGTGTGCAGTTATAAGTAACCCTAGAGAAGAGTAGAAGAGAAGTTGGAAGATCTTGTACTAAAAGGACTCCATTTTTTTTCTAAGAAATATGCTAAGAATGAGAGGGTTGGGGAAGGGCTTGCAGATATTGGTGAAAATTTGGAATACCCAAGAAAGCAAATGAGAAAGAAGAAGACTAGAGACATGAAGTCATGCAAAGACTGGAAACTATTTATTTTAGTTCAACTACTTGGCAGCCAGGATCAGAAGTAAAGAAAGCAGATGACTGATTAATACAGATTAGTTTGGTCCAAACTGCAGCACAGATAGAAGGATGAAAAGCCAAGGAAAAATGACTTTTCATTAAAGAGTCATTAATATTATGGAATTTAGGTTTGGAGCTGAGAAGAGAAATATGTAAATCAAACATGTTTGCAGAGAAGGAAAATATGGAGGGGCAAAAAGAAAGTAGACAAATTTAAAAACTAGCAATATTGGTGGTGATAAAGCAATGAAAATGTATAAAAATGGAAGATGAAGGTGGGAACATGGGTTATAACATTAAAGGAATCCACAGAGCAAATGCTAGGGTCCCATGTAAGTCTATCAAACTTCTCAGAAGATGGAACAGTTAGAGGATCCTAAACTCACCTCTTCCCATGGGTACACCCATATAACAACCCACATCAGAAAATGACTCAAAGTCTGATACTACAGACTCCCCACAGCTAAATGTAGAGAAGAGGTCACATCAAAAAGGGTAGAAACAGCAGAGTCATGATCAGCCAATTTTTTAGCAGAAACTTTCCAGGCCAGAGATAATGGCGTGATATATTCAAAGCACTGAAAGAGAAAAAGCTTTAACTGAGAATACTCTACCCAGCAAGGCTATCATTCAGAATGGAAAAAGGGATGGACTTTCCCAGACCAAAAAAAAAAAAAAAAAAAGTTAAAGGAATTCATCACTGCTAAACTAGCCATACACGAAATGTTAAAGAGGACTCTTTGAGTGGAAAGGAAAAACCACATAAGCAGGAGTAAGAAAAGAAAGGAAGTATAAAAGCAGTAAAATAAGATATACCTATAAAAATTAGTGGAGAGATTCACAAAATAAAAGGATTTAAAATGTGATACCATGTACCTAAAACATGGGTGTGAGAGAACTAAAAATTTAGTGCCGATAGACATGATCATCAACTTAATATAGACTCCTTTATGCATGAGTTGTTATATATAAACCTAATGATAACCACAAATTTAAAAAACTGTAATAGATATGCAAAGAATAAAGAGAAAGGAATCTAAGTATATCACTAAAGAAAGCCCACAAACCATGAGAGAAGAGAGCAGGAGAAGAAAGGAGTAGAGAAGAACTACAAAAATGATTTAAAAAAAACTACATATAAATAAGTATGTAACTATCAATAATTACTTTGAATGTAAATGGACTAAAAGCTCCAATCAAAAGACACAGGATGATGAAAAAAAAAAAAAAGACACAGGATGACTAAAAAAAGAAAAAAAAGAAAAAGCAATACCCATTTATATGCTACCTACAGGAGACTCATTTCAGACCTAAAGACACATGCAGATTGAAAGTTGAAGGGATGAAAAAGCATTAATCGTGCAAATAGATGTGAAAAGAAAACCAGGGCAGCAATACCTATTTCAGACAAAATAGACTTTAAAACAAAGACTGTAACAAGAGACAAAGAAGGACACTACATAATCATAAAGGGAACTATCTAACAAGAAGATATAACATTGTAAACATTTATGCACCCAGCATAGGAGCACCTAAAAACATAGAGCAGCTATCAACAAATATAAAGGAAGTAATAAATAGTAATACTATAATCTAGGGGACCTTAACACCCCACTTACATCAGTGGGTAGATCATCCAAACAGAAAATCAACAAAGAAACAGTGGCTTTGAATGACACAGTGGACCAAATGAATCTAACAGAAGTTTTCAGAATATTCCATCCTAAAACAGCAAAACACACATTCTTTTCAAGTGCACATGGAACATCCTCCAGAATGGACCACATATAAGGCCATAAATTAAGCCCCAACAAATTTAAAAAGATTGAAGTCATACCATGCATCTCTCTGACCACAATACTATAAAACTAGAAGTCTAGGACACCTGGGTGGCTCAGCGGTTGAGCATCTGCCTGTGGCTCAGCGGTTGAGCATCTGCCTTTGGCTCAGGGCGTGATCCTGGATTCCCAGGATCAAGTCCCACATTGGGCTCCTTGTATGGAGTTTGCTTCTTCTCCCTTTGCCTATATCTCTGCCTCTTTCTGTGTCTCTCATGAATAGATAAATAAAATCTTTAAAAAAGATAGAAATCAACTACAAAAAAAAATCTGGACAAAACACAAGTATGGAGAGTCAATTACATGCTACTAAACAAAAAATGGGTTAACCAACAAATAAAAGAGGAAAGTTAAAAAGTGCATAGAGACAATGAAAACACAACAGTCCAAAATCTTTGGGATGCAGCAAAAACTGTTCTAAGAGAAAATTTTATAGCAATACAGGCCTACCTCAGGAAGCAAGAAAAACCTCAAACAACCTAAATTCACATCTCAAGAATCTAGAAAAAGAACAATAAATAAGCCCAAAAACAGCATAAGAAAGGAAATAATAAAGATTAGAGTAGAAATAATGAAATAGAAAATAAAAAACCAATGGAACAGATCAAGAAACCAAGAGCTGGCTCTTTTTTTGTTTTCTTTTTTTTAAAATATTTTATTTATTTATTCATGAGAGACACAGAGAGAGAGGCAGAGACATAGGCAGAGAGAGAAGCAGCCTCCCTGTGGGGAGCCCAATGCAGCACTTGATCCCAGAATCCCGGGATCATGACCTGAGTCAAAGGCAGATGCTCAACCACCAAGCCACCTAGGTGCCCCAAGAGATGGTTCTTTGAAAAGATCAACAAAATTGATAAGCCTTTAGCCAGACTTATAAAAAAAAGGGAGCACTCCAATAAACAAAATTAGAAATGAAAGGGGAGAAATAACAACTGACACCCCAGAAATATAAACAATTATAATATTATGAAAAAGTATATGCCAACAACTTGAACAACCCAGAAGAAATGGATAAATTCCTGGAAATATATAGCCTCCCAAAACTGAATCAGAAACAAATAGAAAATTTGAATACAAAAAAAAAAAATTGAATGCATTGATTACCAGCAATGGCCAATGTAACAGTAATAAAAAAACTGCCAACCAACAGACTGAAGTCATACCATCCATCTTTTTCTGACCACAATGCTATAAAACTAGAATTCAACCACAAAAAAAAATCTGGGTAGACTTCACAGGTGTAGTCTACCAAACATTTAAAGAAGAGTAATACCTACTCTTCTCAAAATATTCCAAAAAAAAATAGTAAAGGAAGGAAAACTTCCAAATTCATTCTGCAAGACCTGCATTACCCTGATACTAAAGCCAGATAAAGATACCACAAAAAAAGAGAACTACAGGTCAATATCTCTGATGAATATGGATGTTAAAATCCTCAGTAAAATACTAGCAAACTGAACCTAACAATATATTTAAAAACCCATTCACCACAGTGAAGTGGGATTTATTCCTGGGATGCAAGCATGATTCAATATTCACAATCAATCAACATCATACATCACATCAATAAAAGAATAAAAAAAAACGATCATTTCAGTAGATGTAGAAAAAGTATTTAACAAAGTACGACATTCATTCATAATAAAAACCCTCAGCAAAGTAAGTTTAGAGGGAACATATTTCAATGTAATAAAGGCCACATATGAAAAACCCACAGCTAACACTATACTTAATGGAGAAGAACTGAGTTTTCCCCTTAACATCCGGAACAAGGATGTCCACACTCACCAATTTCATTCAATATAGTACTGGAAGTCCTGCCCACAGCAATCAGACAACAAAAAGAAAAGGCACCCAAATTGGTAAGGAAGAAGTAAAACTTCCACTATTTGCCAATGACATGATACTAACATATAGAAAACCCTAAACATTCTACCAAGAAACTGCTAAAACTGATAAATGAATTCCATACGGCCATAGGATGTAAAACCAACATACAGAAATCCATTGCATTTCCATACACTAATAATGAAACAATAGGAAGAGAAATTTAAAAAGTAATCCCATTTATAATTTCATCAAAAATAATAAAATACCTAGGAATAAACATAACCAAGGAGGTGAAAGACCTGTACTCTAAAAACTATAAAATGCTGATGAAAGAAATTAAAGAAGACACAAACAAATAGAAAGATTTTCCATGCTCATGAATTAGAAGAACAAATATTGTCAAAATGTCCATACTGCTCAAAGCAATCTACAGATTCAAAAAATTCCTATCAAAATACCAACAGCATTTTTCACAGAACTGGAACAAATAATCCTAAAATTTGTATGGAACCACAGAAGACTCCAAATTTCCAAAACAATCTTGAAGAAGAAAAGCAAAGCTACAGCCATGTTTTCCAGGTTTTCAGTTATACTACAAAGCTGTAGTAATCAAAACTATCTAGTACTGGGGATCCCTGGGTGGCGCAGCGGTTTGGCGCTTGTCTTTGGCCCAGGGCGCGATCCTGGAGACCCGGGATCGAATCCCACATCAGGCTCCCGGTGCATGGAGCCTGCTTCTCCCTCTGCCTATGTCTCTGCCTCTCTCTCTCTCTCTCTGTGACTATCATAAATAATAAATAAAAATTAAAAAAAAACTATCTAGTACTGGCGCAAAAATATACACATAGATCAATGGAACAGAATAGAAAGCCCAGAAACAACCCCCTGATTATTTGGTCAATTAATCTACAACAAAAGAGGCAAGAATATGCAATGGGAAATATATCTCTTCCACAGATGGTGTTGGGAAAATTGGACAGCCACGTGCAGAATGAAACTGGGCCAGTTTCTTACATCATACACAAAAATAAATTCAAAGGTAATGAAAGACCTAAATGTAAGACAGGAATCCATCAAAACCCTAGAGGAGAACATAGGCAGTAACCTCTTTGACCTGGGCTGCGGTAATTTCTTGCTAGACACATCTCCAGAAGCAAGGGAAACAGAAGCAAAAATGAACTATTGGAATTTTATCAGTATAAAAAGCTTTTGCACAGTACAGGAAATAATCAATAAAACTAAAAGGCAATCTACGGAATGGGAGAAGATATTCGTAGGGAGGCTAGTATCCAAAATCTGTAAATAACTTACCAAACAACACCAAAAAAAAAACAAAAGCCTAGGCAAGAAATGGGCAGAAAGCATGAACAGACATTTTGCAAAGAAGACATACAGATGGCTAACAGACACATGAAAAAATGCTCCACATCACCTGGCATCAAAGAAACACAAATCAAAGCCACAATGAGATACCACCTCACACTGTCAAAATGGCTAAAATTAACAACTCAGGAAACAACAGATGTTGTTGAGGATGCAGAGAAAGGAGAACTGTCTTACCCTGTTGGTGGGAATGCAAATGGGGGCAGCCACTCTGAAAAACAGCATGGAGGTTCCTCAAAAAGTTAAAAACAGAATTACCCTACAACCCAACAATTGTACTACTAGGTATTTATCCAAAGAATACAAAAACAGTGATTTGAAGGGGCACGTACACCCCAATGTTTAGAGGGGCAATGTCCATAACAGCTAAAATATGGAAAGAGCCCAGATGTCCATTGACTGAAGAATGAATAAAGAAGATAAGGCATATATATATATATATATAATGGAATATTACTCAATCGTTAAAAAGAATGAAATCTTGCCATTTGCAATGATGTGGATGAAACTAGAGAATATTTTACTAAGCAAGATTAGTCAGAGAAAGACAAATACCATATGATTTCACTCATATGTGGAATTTAAGAAACAAAACAGATGAACATAGAGGAAGAGAAGTAAAAATAAAATAAGATAAAAACAGAGAGGGAAACAAATCATAAGAGACCCCTAACTATAGGGGACAAACTGAGGGTTGCTGGAGGGTAAGTAGGTGGGGAGATGGGGTAATTGAGTGATAGGCATTAAGGAGCACAATTGATGTAATGAGTACTGGTGTTACATGCCACTGATAAGTCACTAAATTCTATCCCTGAAACTAATAATACAATATACATTAACTAAATTGAGTTTAAATAAATTTTTTTCAAATCTAGAAGATAACACAAGCAATAATTTTTCTGACATTGGTTGTACCAAAATATATGTCTCCTGAGGCAAGGGAAACAAAAGCAAAAATAAACTATTGGGACTATATCAAAATATAAAGCTTCTGTACAGTGAAGGGAACAGTCAACAAAACTAAAAGGCACCCTACTGAATGGGAGAAGATAGTTGCAAATAGCATATCTGATAAAGCGCTAGTAGTATCAAAAATACATAAAGAACTTATACAACCCAACACCAAATAATAATAATAATAATAATAATAATAATAATAATCTTATTTAAAATGGGTAGAAGACATGAACAGACATTTTTCCAAAGACATCCAGATGGCCAAACAGACACATGAAGAGATGTTCAACATCATTTATCATTTATCATCAGGGAAATGCAAATCAAAACTCCAAGGAGATATCACTTCACATCTGTCAGAATAGCTAAAATAGAAAACACAAGAAACAAGTGTTGACAAGGATGTGGAGAAAAAGGAATCCTCAAGCACTATTGGTGGTAATGAACGTGGTGCAGCAGCCACTCTGGAAAACAGTATAGAGGTTCCTCAAAAAGTTTAAAATAGAACTACCCTTGGGCAACCCGGGTGGCTCAGCGGTTTAGCGCCACCTTTGGCCCAGGGTGTGATCCTGGAGACCCCGGATTGGGTCCCACGTCGGGCTCCCTGCATGGAGCCTGCTTCTCCCTCTGCCTGTGTCTCTGCCCCCACCCCCCTCTCTGGTCTCTCATGAATAAATAAATAAAATATTTTTAATTAATTAATTAATTTAATAGAACTACCCTACAATCCATTAATCTTACTACTGGGGATTCACCACAAAAATACAAAAAACTCTTTCAAAATGATATACGCACCCCTATGTTTATTACAGCATTATTCACAATACCTAAATTATGGAGGCAGCCCAAGTGTCCATCAATAGATGAATGGATAAAGAATGGATTTAAAGATAAATGGGATATTATTCAGCCATTAAAAGAATGAAATCCTAACATGTACAATGACATGGATGGAACTAAAGAGTATAGTGCTAAGCAAAATAAATCAGAGAAAGATGGAACGACCGGGTGGCTCAGTGCTTGAGCATCTGCCTTTGGCTCAGGGTGTGATCCTGGAGTTCCAAGATCGAATCTCATATCGGGCTCCCTGCGAGGAGTCTGCTTCTCCCTCTGCTTGTGTCTCTGTCCCTCTCTCTGTGTTGTCTCTCATGAATAAATAAATAAAATCTTTTTTTAAAAAATGAGAGAAAAATATTGTATGATTCCATTCTTTAAAAAAAAAAAAAAAAAGATTTTATTTATTTGTCCATGAGAGACACACAGAGAGAAAAGGCAGAGACAGAAGCAGGTTCCTTGCGGGAAGCCTGATGTGGGATCACGCCCTGAGCCAAAGGCAGATGCTTAGCCACTGAGCCACCCCAGGCGTCCCTAATTTCACTCTTATGTGGAATTTTAGAAACAAAACAAATGAACAAAGGCAGGGGGTGGGGGGAGACAAACCAAGAAACACTTTTCTCTACAGAGAATAAGCAGGTAGTTACCAGAGGTGAGGGGTGAACTGGGTGATGAGGTACACTTATGATGAGTGCTGGGTAGTATATAAAATTGTTGTATCACTATATTGTGCATCTGAAACTAACATTTTATGTTAACTATATTGGAATTAAAAATTTTTTATAAAAAATATTTTGCTCATGAAAAATAAACTAGAAGTTGGGGGAAAGAAAATAGAAATGGGCATGTTAAGCTAGATTCGCAAGTCATGCTGTCAGAAAAGACATGCAACTCTGAATCATTAGAAATCTTGGCTGCTGGTTTCTCACTTCTACAGAGAAAAAGGAGGGGTTGCCTTTTTCTACCATTTGGTGATTGCCTGGTTTAATCTCCTGCAAACGCCAGTATCTTATTATTAGTTTCTCTTATAAGGATATTCATTCATTCAACAACTACTTATTCATACCTTATCTTGTGTCAAGAACAGTTCTGAGCCCTGGGGACACCGGGAACAAAACAGATGAAATTTTCTGCCCCCTGGAACTAACAGGCTAATGAGGAAATTATCACCTATTCTGGCCATTATTCTCTTATCTTACCACAAGCCCACTTGGTTGTTAACTGTTTGCCACACTACTTGCCTTCTTTTCTTCTGACCAAATTAAACATGTTGCTGGTAAAGTTTGTTCCTTTAACATTTGCCTAACTGATGAGTGGTGACTCCAGAGGAATGGCTAGAATAGTAGACCTCTTTTCAGTATGCATAGAATGGATTTAGTGAAGCTTTCCCTTTTACCCCTAGGCAAAATCAATACCCCTCTCCCTTTGCCGCCTCAAGCTTTTATTTCAGCTGCTAACCCAGCCCAACTGCAGCAAGATTTCATGTAGTTTACAACTTTGTGTCTACCAAATCAGGAATATCTTCTAATACAGAAACTAAAGTACCACTGCACTCATCAGCACTGAGAAGACTCACAAATGTATGCAGTTCACTTCAATGTTGATTTTTCATTATATTTAATTGCTAGGATAGGCTCTCTATCCATAGAGTAGAAAGCACAGCTAGGAAATTAGAAAAGACTCTGAGCTCAAGCCTCAAGCCACTTGCATACCCTCCTGATATTTTCCATGCTTGCCAAACTTCAAATCCTAATTAATACACTGGTAATATTTCTTTTAGCCCTAAACTTCAAAGCACTAAATAAATGAGAGCTAATGAAATATGGCACCCTTAAGGAGGAAAAATACTATTTGTTAATCTTCAAGAGACCAAATTTATCTAAGTTCAATATTATCTCTTTTTAAGTACTTTATTCCTTTTAAAAATTATTTTTAGTGAGGGACTTGAGGTTCAAAGGCACAACCGTCTGAGGTCAAAGGGTTTATCCCACACTGTTTATCCCACATGTAAACCCAAATCTACTTAACTCCTATCCCAATGTATTGTTCCTGCAGTATGAGACTAGCTTATGTAGGTGGTTTCACTAGGGTAGAAACCGGTTTAATCTTCCCTTTTCTATTACAGGATATAATAGAAAAACAAATGGTCATGTTAACAGTAATAAATTATCATATAATATTATCACTAAATATTTTTTCCTGACTCCTGCCCCATCCACTGATTGGAAGTCATATGTGCTAGAGCATTTTAAAGTCCCTTAAATAGTGCTACTGAGAATGAACTCAGTTCCTACTAATCAATAGCACTTGAGCTAGCATTACTTCCTTCCCCACCTAATGCCTCCATATACTCCCACATAAACCCAAAATTACTATGCAAAAGAATCTGTCTTTGGCCTCAAGATTTGCAGCTATGGAGTACTGGTAGCTGAGGAAATTCTCTAAGATCTGAAAGCAAAGGAAGCTCTGGGGATGCTTTCCTTGGGAGCTGACGTATGGAAAGTCTGGCTACTCTGAAACCGCCAAAGCTAAAGAGATTTCATTTAGAGGACACATAAAGATTGAGTTGCTAAAGGAGCCCCAGATATGGTTGCCCCCTCCTATCTGAGTCTTCCTAGCATCAACTGCCAGACATGTGAGTAAAAGAACCTTCAGAGGATTTCAGCCACAGCTTTCAAGCTGCTGTAGTCATAGAGCAGACATGGGCACTGCACACATTGCAGATTTGTGAGCAAAATCGGTATTAAACCAGTAAATCTCAGGATGGGTTGCTATGCAGCCATGCTAATTAGGGCAATATTCCTGCCTCCAAACAGACTCTATCACATCATATCTAAGAATTTTTTTCTCTAGAATATAGTCACCTGAGGCACTTACATTACAAAGATATTCCCAGGCACCCAAAGTTCTGCTGCTCTAATCTTGATTCCTAAAGACCTTTGCGACCCACTCATGACCTTAAGTGGTCAACCAGCCATGCTTACTCCAGAATCTCTCTTACTTTGTCCTCTTCAGAACTCATTACCACAACATGTGCATGAAAAATATTTTCTATCCTTAAGGTCTAACCAACCACTTCATCTTCACTATTCAACCTCAGTGGATATTCCAGTTTTGAAGGACAGTTCAAACATGCCCCTATGAAAGCACACAATAGTCCAGACAGATTCTCTACTGCTGTACCTCCAAAATTAAATATCACTGGTTTACCCACTCAGGCTCCATTGTCTCTTCAGAGGAAAGCGTTGTTCTGCCCCATGCAGATCTCTCACTTCCACCAACACTGGTGACTACCTCAGCTACCCCCTACCAATCCTCCAGGTCCCATTCCTCCTGGACCTGTTGTCACTCAGCTAATTTAGGGACAAAAACCTCTCATATTATCTACTTGCCTTCAGCTCCAAACTTTTAGAAAAAGCAATCTATGCAGGTCTCTACTTCATTATTCATTCTTTCTTTACCTCTTAAAGTGGAAAACAGTTCAAAGGGCACACAGCTAGGCAGAGAGGTGAGGTCTACGCTAGGCTAATTGGACAGCCACCCAAACACGGCCTGAAGGAATGTAATATCTCTTGAAGACCTCAAAATCTGAAATTTGTTTATGCATCCAAAAATCATCTTTCCAGAATAGATTTGATATGATCCATAATTACACTCGTGCTGATTAAACTAATTTTGATATGTAAATTGAAATTCCAGTATCATAAATTATAGTAAGAAATTATACATGCTTTGTGAGCCAAAATGCTTGCGCCCACAAGATTTACTATTGCTTTCTTTCCTCAATTAACAGGAATCAATAAAATAAGACAAAATCAGAGAGACAAACCAAGAGACTCTTAACTGTAGGAAACTGAGGGGGACGCCTAGGTGGCTCAGCAGTTGAACGTCTGCCTTTGGCTCAGGGCATAATCCTGGAGTCCTGAGATCAAGTCCTGCATCAGATATCCTGCATGGAGCCTGCTTCTCCCTCTGCCTATGTCTCTGCCTCTCTCTCTCTCTCTCTCTCATAAATAAATAAATAAATAAATAAATAAATAAATAAAATAAATAAATAAATAAATAAATAAATAAATAAAATAAATACTAACTGACGGTTGTGGGAGGTGAGGAGGGTAAGGGGAGGGGTAACTGAGTGATGGGCATTAAGGAGGGCACTTGATGAAATGAGCACTGTTATATGTAACAGATAAATAACTGAACTCTATATTAGAAACTAATGATATACTATATGTTAACTAACTTAGCTTAAATAAGTTTAAAAAGAAAAAAACAACAGGAGTCAAATATTATATACTTTTACATCAATTCTAAATTTTTCCCCCAAAATTTAACCTCTCCAAAATCAGAATACTTCTTTCAACTGACTATGTTTTACAGATATTATCAGCCAGATGGCAGTCATGACATGGGAATTTAAAACTTTCTATTGATTCGGCAGTTCCTCAAGAAGTTAGACCTAAAATTATCCTTTAGCCCAACAATTCCACTTCTAGGTATAATCCAAGAGGCTTGAAAACACAATATGTGTTTACACAATAACTTGTACATGAATGTTCACAGCAGCATTATTTAGACGTCAAAATGGATATTTAAGTGACCAAGGGCTTCAAGTTTTCACAGGTGAAAGTATTCATTTGCCTTCATTTCTACAGCAGGGGTTAGCAAACTATGGCCCCTGAGCCAAATTTGATCCCCATCTATTTTTGTATGACCTAGAAGTAGAGGATGGTTTTTACATTTTTAGATGGTTAAAAAATAACAAAAGAAGATTAATGTTAATTATAAATCAAAATTGCAGGAAATTCAAATTTGTGTACAAAAATAAAGTTTTTGCTGGAACACAGCCTTGCCCATTTTATAGTACAATAGCAGAGCTGTGGCAGGGACCATACAAAGCCCAGAATATTATTAATGGCCCTCTACAGAAATTTTGCTCCCTCCTGATATAAACTACTATTTTACAGAAGGATTGGATTCCTGATTTTGGTAATAACAGCACTCTGGGGCCAGAGCAATGAAGCTCCATCATATTTTATATCTTCTCCAGCTTCTGCTAACCACATTAGCCCAGTAAATTGGGCTACAGTGACACTTTCCCTTCCTGTTCAATTAAGATTGCATGGTTTCTGTGTTTCCTGCTGATGTTAGTATTAAACTCTTAGAGGTCTAGGTGTGCCTTTCTGCTGCCTGTGCGCATAATCTTTTCCCTCAGGACAGTGGGTAGCGACACAGCCAGTGCCCTCTCCTATCCTTCAGACTTTTTGATGGGCTCCAAGTGACTTCCAACTGCTAACATATCCCTGTTGGTGCCTGAGAACTTTCATTTCAAAAACACAATAGGCCTCTCTGTCTAAGCTTCTGGTAGATGAAAAGTGCAGAGGAATTAAAACCCCTAAAAGTAATCCTCAGCTGATAACTTAGAATTTGCCATATACATACTGTCTCATCCCTTGGGCATATAATTTTTGCATCATTTCCAAGAATGCAAGATTTTCTTAATCTTTGTTGGGATTAAGCCCTAGTCTCCAACTATGGTAACTCACTTAATATTACCTTTTATTAGCGGCTTTTTCTTCCCCATTTCACTTCTCCACTTCATGTCAATGTTTCCTGAAATTCCCAAATAATCTGCATGTACTACAATCTTGTGTTAGTTTCTTCTTCTAAGAGAACCCAGATTAACTTTCTAACTAAAATCACCCTTCCTGCAGCCCTTTCACGCTTATCACCTGGGAGGAGTTGTACTTAGATTAACAAACAGAATCCCTAGAAATGTCAAATCTTTCAACAAGGGCCAGGATGAGTACTGACTAGAAGAAAGTTTGTCTTCTTCCCAAGAGAGGTTAAGAACACACTTTCCCTGAGATTACAACTAAGCTTTCCCTAGGTCCCCACTTATGCTATCAGGAGAATAGTTTCCTGCTATCTGAAGCTTTAGCTCATATTGCCTCAGCGTAGATCCATAAGTACAGCTGCCTAATGCACATCATCTGGTTGTAATCAATCTTTATATATATATTTTTTCAATCTTTATATATTTTTATATATATATTTCAATCATATATGTATGATTATATATAAATATATATGTATTTATATATTATATAATATACATATATATTTATATATTATTTATATATTTCAATAATATATAAATATATATATTTACACACACACACACACATATATATTTTTTATACAGGAAGAGGGAGAGTTTTTTTTTTTAAGATTTTATTTATTTATTCATGAGAGACACGAAGAGAGAGGCAGAGACACAGGCAGAGGGAGAAGCAGGCTCCATGCAGGTAGCCTGATGTGGGACTCGATCCCGGGTCTCCAGGATCACACCCTGGGCCATAGGCAGGCGCTAAACCACTGAGCCACCCAGGCGTCCCAAGAGAGTATATTTAAAATCTAACTCTATATCTTCCCTTTTTCCAACCCTTCCCCCAAAACAAATAAATTAATAAAAAGCCTCTTTCTCAGACATTCTTTATTCCCTTCATGGTCTCATCCTCCAACACAGTTTTCCAAGCTTAGAAATCCTCTTGACCATGTCCTCTCTGCTGTGCCCAAGATCCAGCAGATTACCCAGTCTCTGGGGCCGGGGCCAGAGGAATTTCTGCATCACTGTGGCTTCTGACATCATCTTCTGCCTTCTAATTGACCTTCTGCTATTGGCCTTTCTATATGCCATTTGGCACTCCACACTGCTGCCAAAATTATCCTTCAGAAAAGCAATCAGTTGAATTCTACCCCTTGGCTTTGAAACCCCTTTGACTCCATTTTGCCAACAGAATAAATTTCAATCTTCTTGTAGGTCTCTCAAGGCCCTTAACAATTGGTCCAGCTCCCTCTAAAAGTTAGCTATTTTTCACACACATATGACTGATTACTTTTCAGATGGATATAGATGCTGCCGAGATGAAGAAAATATAAACTCATTTCAAAGCTTTACTGAACTCATACTGATTTTATTCACGTATTTTTCAATCAATAGAATACCAAAAAAAAAAAAAAAAAAAAGGTACAGCTATTATCATGTGGAGTTGCAATTTTCTGATGTTAAAAAGTGATTTTCATAGTTTAAAAGTTGGGGCCCACTGGATTTATAGTTTTTAAGTTTCTTCCAGCTTTCAACACATGCTAAGTAACTTTCCTAGTCAGGGTCATTCCAGTGATGTAGACTTTGAGAACAATGGTATGTTTGGGCTGAAAAATAAGCTTGGTTTTGGATTAGTGTGTGTGTGTGTGTGTGTGTGTGTGGTGCAGGTGGCAGTGGGTGGTGAGAAATAGATTAGCCCTGGGCTTATATAAATAGGGCAGGATGTTCTACCTTTTTCACAGTAATTCAATTAAAACTGGCTCCTTTAATAGGCTTCAATAAGGGAATTGGAGAAAATTCATCTCAATTATACACAATTTATAACAATTTAGTCTTCAATAATATCTGTCATAAAATGGGAAGATATTAACAGTCTTCCGTCCTATCGAAGCCACTAGTTCTTCAGGCAGCATCACGAGGATACCACCTTGTATCAGACAGTATCCCATTATACAGTCAGAATGTGGCAACTGGAGGGAGTGAACCCTGGATTCAAGTGTATTTTGGATCAAATCCTGGGAACATTCTTATGTAACTCTGCAAACTTGAACAAATCACTCTGAGTCTCAATTTCTTTATCTATTATGTGAATAACAAATATATCATATGATACTGTGAGGACTTTACAAGAAATTAAGTTGTTCTGGTGGGTATTAATGTATTTTTTCTTCCCCTATTAGTATTACTAAAATCACCATTACCCCAAATGCCTCATATGTTTAAGGCTTCCAACTGAGTGTCTAACCTTACTTAGACCACTTTATTTACTTTGCAGATATGGAAACCAAAAGAGGTTATGTAGGTTGCCTCTCCTTATATCATGAACTAGTGATATTTAGAATAACCCTAAAAGCAAATGGGAGAGCTTATGAGAATTGCTGAAAATTATTAATATCAACAGAGGTTAAAAACAAAACCAAAAACTCACAAATGTACATCAGGGAAAAGATTTTCTCCAAAACTACTTGAGTGAAAACCAGAAATGAAAAAAGCAAATACCAAAGATCCCCCTGCTCCTATTTACTACTGTTGGGAGACAATTCTCCAAAGGTCTGTCATATTTTGCTTATCTTTTAAGCAGAGGCACGAACTACTTTTGTACTCTACAGCCTTTTCAAGAACTTTTGTGGAGTGAATAGTCTTGGGAAGTAAAGACATTATCTCCCTCCAGAGCAAAGGTTTTGCTAACCACCAATAACAAAAGATGCAGGTTCCCCAGACTCAGAGTTCCTCTCTGTAACACTCACGCCTGTGCAGCTGTCACCTAGCCCTGTGGGAATTTGGGTTCACAGAATCATTACAGGAAGCCAATATTTTGGCTGTTGCTCTTATCATAATTCAATTCTTTGTCTCTGACCAGGCATCTCTCTTCTTCTGCCAGCATCCATGAAACTGTCAGGCTATCTTGTTGGTTTGCAAGTAGGGGGAAAAATCTCAGACTTTCCAAAGTTCTTAACATTGCTAAGTATTATTAGCTATCAAAGCTGCCTTTAAGCCCTTGAAGCAGAAATTTTATATAATAAGCTCCCCTAGTGGCTTCATGCAGACCACTAGCAACTAAGACATATTCAGAAATAGCAGTAATAACCACTTATTTAGTGTATGCCCCATTACCCTCCCGCCCTTCCTCCTTGGATGTCTTCTAGCAGCTCTGTGCTCCAATCCTCCAGTTTCTAAGCACTTGCTGCTGACTCCTCTCACCTGAGAACTTCAGAGGCTGAACTTGGCACTCTGTACAGAAAGATGCAGGGAGTGGACATTTCTCCCTGGGAGGCTTAATGACTAACTGAAATGGAAACAGGGGAGCCCTGCTCCTCTTCGTCAAGACCAGACAAACTCTGGAAGCATAATTTACATTTTATAACTTCCTGTGGGATCCGCTAAGGCTTAGTCTTGCCCTGAAATGGAACCTTTGGCCTAGCTGCTTTCCCTTTCCTGTCCTGCTTCCCCACTGTATCACTGGTTCCTCTTTGGAACAGATCTTTAATAAATACATGACAAATGGTTGGCCTGGGGGTTTCTTCTAGGAGAATGTAACTAACCTAAGATAACCAGTGATTCTCAAACCTGGTTGTATATTAGATTCAACCATGGGAACTTTTCAAAAACTATGATAGTATCCCAGCCTTGGACAATTAAATCAGAATCTCAGGCAGTGGGGTCAAGGCATGTGTTATCATCCCCAGATGATTTTTTTTTAATCCCCAGATGATTCTAATGTTCAGCTCTGACTTAGGTCATTTGAGTGCCAACATCTTTAGGTAGTTTAATTTCATCACTTGCTATATTCCCAGCATTCAAACAGGCCTAGCAGAAATCCTAGCTAGAATACTGCCCAACCCAGGAAGTGTGTTTTGCTTTTTTTTTTTTTTTAAGATTTTTAAAATTTTATTTATTCATGAGAGACACAGAGAGAGAGGCAGAAACATAGGCAGAGGGAGAAGCAGGCTTCTTGCAGGGAGCCCGATGTGGAACTCGATCCCAGGACCCCAGGATAATGACCTGAGCCAAAGGCAGATGCTCAACCACTGAGCCACCCAGGCACGGTAGCCCAAGAAATCTTAAAGGCTAATAATTGGCAGCAACATGGCCTGGCTTAGGCAGTAGCACAATGCTTTTTCTGGACAATCTTGAGATGGGAAGAGCCAAGGGAAGGTTATATAGACCTGGCAAGCAAGAGCAGGCCACTAGTCCTCCCACTACCCTGAAAAGACCACCACTGTTCATGTATAGTTCCAAATCCAGTTTATAGGTATATCTGGTGACACCACATCCATAATGAGTCTCATCTTCACAGCGATGAGATCTCTACCTCCTAATCTAAGGGTAATTGTGATGGTTACATTTTATGTGTCAACATGTCTAGGCCCCAATGTTTAGTTGTTTGGTCAAATACTCACCTAGATGTTGCTCTGAAGGAATTTTGTAGATGTGATTAATTTCTACAATCAGTTGACTTTAAGAAAAGCAGATTACACTTGACACTTGACAATGTGAGTGGGCCTCATAAAATAGCTTGCATCGGTATAGGCTCCTTGGTGGTTTCTCCGATTCGCAATCTTGGGCACAACAATGACATGGTAGTTGCCTTGCACAAATTTGTTGCTCCACAGATTCGTGTTGAATTAATGAATGGTGAGCTGGTTGACTGCCCTCCCCACGCACATGCCACAGATTTTAGATGCCAATTCCATTCTGTTCTAGACAAAATGCAACCCTCTTTCCTCTGGATCCACAGCACTTGACATTTCACTTAAAATTATTCCAACCTGGGGCACCTGGATGGATCAGTGGTTGAGTGTCTGCCTTCTACTCAGGGCCTGGTCCCAGGGTCCTGGGATGGAGTTTCACATCAGGCTCCCCACGGGGAGCCTGCTTCTCCCTCTGCCCATGTCTGCCTCTCTGTGTGTGTCTCTCATGAATAAATAAATAAAATCTTTAAAAAAAAATTATTCCAACCTAACCTGCCCTCCAGATCTTGGGTTACATCTGGTTGCAAATCTGGGAGCAATGGGCCCTCATCATCTGTGCCTGGAAGAGTTCATTATCTTTGAGCAACAGAGCCTGAGGGTCCTCCTCTGTGGGTCAATCCTTATTCCACTGCCTTATCTGACAAGGGGTCATGTGCTACTCACCTATCTGTCCTGTAATTAAATTGGCCAAAAGGCCAATCTCCCGGGAGGGCCTGGAGCTCTGAGCTCTCCTTATTCCTGTACTTCTGTAGCCTAAGGGAAATTCTTAAAGTGGCTGATGGAAACAAACAAACAAAAAAGCACCTACCAGTGGATGGCAGAGCACTGGCTCCTTAGCGGGGGGCCTCACAGGTGCTGCAGCTTTAATTCCTCCCCACTATCTCAAAAGGCTATCTCAAAAAGGCAGTGTCTCCCCCACTGCCCCCACTGTAAGGATTCTAGACCATTGTTTCCACCAGGCTGTGAGCACCTCAGATAGAGATTGCTTTTTCCCACCAGCTCCCAACACAGCACTGGCATTGAGCATGTTCTTGAATGTTTGCTAATTCAAACCAATTTTCCATCTCAGTATTACTTCTCTGGCTCTGATTTCGTCATTACTAAGAATGAAATTAATGCTAAAAAGAGAAAAAACACAGGGTGGGTCTTGGTCTTATAACTCCTTTTTAACATAACTGTAGATAACCTAAGATCTTGGAATTTCCTTATCTATAAACCAAGTGGACTAAATCAGCTCTCAGGACCCTTCTAGTCAGAGATTGAAGCACTAAACATAAAGCAGTTGGAGGCAGGTTATGGTAGAAAAGCAAATGAACCTGTATAAATTCGCTGCAGACCCACTTGACTTCATATAAAACTCACCATAACTCTGAAGTATGTATTTTATTCTCATTTGAAGAAAAAAAAGTCTCAGATCTTTGATTTGTTGAAGGTCAGGTACTGATAGTATGCCTAGGATTTGAACCCAAATGAGATTTGTTGAAGGTCAGGTAGTATGCCTAGGATTTGAACCCAAATGTTTGGACCCATAGGCCGTCCTTCCCAACCTCCACACACTGCTTCTCCAGTGGGAGACTGGCCACATAAGACAGTGTGCTGGAGGATCCTGCTGAAAAAAACAGTGGCTCCTTTAGAATAAAAATAGTTTTCATCTCCACTTTTATCACAGGACATAAAACAAAGTTTCATAGCATGACTACAGCATTATTAAATGATGTATTTTTCCTGTCTCTACCATTATTCCCTGATTGGAGTCTATTAAAAGAGCCAAGGGCACTTTTAAAGTATTTTACCTGGCTGGAGAAAAAAATAAAATCTTTCCCTGCTTTTTACAAGTCTTAAGTTGCTCCACCATATCCTTCTAACAACTTTGGCTAAGAAAATTACTTAAAATAATTAAACTCTAAAATCCAGAAAAATATTTCATGAAAATGTCTAGTTCATTCCCAATGTTTACATTACAAGAATCCTTTTCCTACCAAATATAAAATTTCAATTCCACATAATAGTTGTGCTTTTTAGTACTCATTGATTGAGAAAATAGGTAATAAAAAAGTCAAAATGAATTCTGGTTTTGAAATGCTTGTATAGTCTGTACCTCTACAGCATCTATATCCATCTGAAAAATAATCACTTGTGTATGTCTGAAAAATAGCTGATTGCAGGATAGGCTAGGCCAATTGTCAAGGGCCTTGAGGGGCATAACAAGGAGACTGAAATTTATTCTGTAGGCAAAAGGGCATCAAAAGAGGTTTTAAGGCAAACTGACAGGACTGGATTGATTTTTTTTTTTTTTTTCCAGAAGATAATTTTGGTAGCAGTGTAGAGAGCCAATTGTGAAATGGAAAGAACAGTGGCAGGAGTCCAAGAAGGAGATAGGAGAGGATATCGGGGAACCACAGTGACACAGAGATACCTCTGAGCCCAACATTGGAGGACATGGTGAGCAATCCAATGTGAGTAGCATGGGAGAATGAAGGCCCAAAGAGGTTTCCTGCTTCAGAAACTTTTGGAGACTGTTACCTTGTAAAGAATAGGAGTGCCAGGGGAAATATGTGTATTTTGGATGAGGTTGAAGGTTAGAGTGGTGGGATGGTTGGGTGAGACTGATAATATGGACATGGACTTATATATATTAAGTTTGAAATGATAGGGAACATTCAGGTGATATCTCTTTAGCATGCCATTGAATATTTAAGCCTGATAATGAGGAGAGCTGAACTGGATCTTTTAGTCAGCAGGAAACCTTAGTTGTTATGACAATAGCTTATAAGTTAGACAGGCCTTGATTCAAATCTACTTACTGACAGGCTCAGACAAAATTCCTGAACTTTACTAAGCTTCAGTTTCCTCTTCTGAAAATATAGACCCTCAATATGCACTTCAAGGGTTTCTTGGGACAGCTGGGTGGCTCAGTGGTTGAGCATCTGCCTTCAGCTCAGAGAGTGATCCCATGGTCCTGGGATCGAGTCCTGCATCAGGACTTAGTTTCTAATTTCAGCAATTAGAAACGACAAATACCTATAAAGTCTTCTAAAGCAATTGCCGGGATGCCTGGGTGGCTCAGCGGTTGAGTGTCTGCCTTTGGCCCAGGGTGTGATCCTGGAATCCTGGGATGGAATCCCACATCAGGCTCCCTGCGTGGAGCCTGCTTCTCTCTCTCTCTGCCTATGTCTCTGCTTACGTCTCTGCTTCTCTCCTGAATAAATAAAAATCTTTATTCAAATAAATAAGTAAATAAATAAATGAATGAATGAATGCAATTGCCTTGAAGGAAACCACCAATCTTGCTCAGGAGCTACCCTCATGCCTCTCATTACTTCTATACCTGTAAGCGGACTCAAATCCCAGTAGGCCTCAGGAGGGAAGCTGTAAAGCAGGACTCATAAGGTCTATATGCAACCGCCCCTAAAAAATTGCAAGATTTTGTCAATTTATATTGATAGAACCTCAGTAGTATGTATGAGAATTGATCCTAAATTGTACTGGATCAGAGAAGAGGACACATAATGTTGGACTCCATGAAATCAGTTGATCTAAGGTGAACTAAGGAGGGTTTCTGGAATCAGTGGGTTAGCTCTAGGGGCTATGAATGGCTTTAAAAGTTTGGTTGGTTGGTTACTGAAACCCGGAGTTAAAGACACTTTGCACTAAATGGATTTGAAGTTTCATAACCCTCTTGGTATACTGATGAAAGGATCCCAAGGCTTAGGGAAACTGATATGCTTAAGTAGATTTATTATGTAATACCCTCTATGTTCCTCAGAATGGTCCAGAGGATACACCTTTCACTAAGACATTGAGATACATTATGGAAAGAGGCCTAGCATCCGTGAAGAGCTCTGTGATGGCTGTTGTCTTAAGACAACTTTAAAGTTAGAACTGAGAGGAAGAAATGCTGCCATCAAACTGGGGTTCCTGATTCTGATGGG
Organism: Vulpes vulpes; assembly: GCF_048418805.1. Taxonomy (NCBI): domain Eukaryota; kingdom Metazoa; phylum Chordata; class Mammalia; order Carnivora; family Canidae; genus Vulpes; species Vulpes vulpes. The sequence goes on from NC_132786.1 coordinate 87,902,643, forward strand.
GATGATGAGATCCTGGAGTGGCAGGAGTCACTTGGTGGCATTTAATTACAAAAGATGAGGAAGATGTTACCATAACAAGCAACAGACCCATAGAGACCTCTGACATTCAATAGTTGATTATGATGTCCCTAGAACTGAAATAAATGATCATTTAATAATGTCTCACTTGATTTGTATAAGCAGAGTGGGGGAAAAGAAGTCATTCCCTGTTTAGCAATAACCAATTGTAGACTCTCAATTACCAGACTTAAACCAGTTCAAAGACCCATAGACCCTTGAATGGAAGGTAAGAAGAGTCTTCTTGAAGTACACTCCTACAAGACAACCAAAAATTTATACTCCAGGTCTTCTACCCAGCCCTGGGAGAGTGGTCTTCAATCTGGGGCAATCTTACCCTCTGAAGGATAGTTATTAATACCTGGAGACATTTTGGATGGTCACAACTGGGAGAGTCCTTCTGGCATCTAATGAGGAGAGGCTAGGGATGCTACTAAACATCCTACAATGTATAGAATAGTCCCCACAACAGAGAATTATGTAGCCCAAAGTATCAAGAGTGCTAAGGTTGAGAAACCCTATTTTTCCCAAAGAACTGTGACCACTGAGTTTCAACAAGTGGAAAGTAGGTCAACATCATAATTTGCAGTGATTCAAGAGGACCAAAACTAAACATTAAGCTTGGATTTGCCATATGTAATAAATTTGAGAGTCACAACACAGATTGAAGTGTGATGTGAGAACAGAATTCAGACAGTCCTAGAGCTCTGAAAATTTAATTATCCAAAGTATTATATAATTTTGAGAGAGAGAGAGAGAGGGAAATCCGGATTAAAAATAGAATATAACTAACCATATTAACAAGTTTTTTAAGAGTTTGTTTAAAGTAAAAATGCCAAGTGATCTCTTTCTTTCATTTACCAAATCTAATTCCATCAGCAACTGCACTCCAAAAGATATTTCAAATGTAACTCTTCTTGTCTCTTTTACTTTTCTTCTGCTACCCATCCTAGGTAAAGCCACCCTAGAAAGCTGCTTTAGCAACATTTTCACTTCCTTGTTCCTGGAGAATCTATTCTTGATAGGCTGCTGCCAAGTGATCTTCTTAAAATGTAGATTACTTGCAATGCTCCGATGCAGCAGAGTCCCTGCGATGATGTAGGCCATAATACGTGAAATGAAATTGGGATCTCTTTCCTATCTTAAAGGGAAGCCCAGAGGTATGAGTAAAGAAAACACTGGTCCAGTTTTGCTCTGCTTGAGAGCACATGTGGAAAGTATTCCAGCTTCCATTCGTGGTCCTGTATCACTTCCACTCGCACACTTGCAGATTACCATTCACAGCAGCAGAGTGATCCATTCAAAGCATAAATCAGGTCACTCAGCATAAAACACACACCCACAAGAACCTGCTATAGCAAGCACCCGATCTAAGTAGTCCTAAGTGAGGCTGGCGGGGGAGGTGTGGGGGGGTGTCTTATATATTTTCTCTCTCCAGGTGATTCTAATGTATAGCCAATGCTGAGAACCACTAGCTTACAGCTGTGGTTCTCAAAAATCTAATGTCCACACAAACACCCGGGAGTCTTGTTAACTTCACTTTCTGACCCCATAGGGGTGGGGCCTGAGACGCTGTAGTTCTAACAAGCTCCCAGCTGTTCCAAAATTGCCTTCCAAGGACTACATTCTGTATAGCCAGAGCCTAGGAGGGTGAATCACTGCTTCCCTCTATCCAGCTGCCTTGCTCATAATTACTTGCAATCGTATTTTTCACCCTCTACCAGTCCTCCAGTTTCTCAACCTCCTGGACCCACAAATAACTCTGTAGCCAGCCAGCTCAGGACTTCCCATCAGACCTTGAGGACTGACTTTCATGGACAAAAAAAAAAAAAAAAAAAAAAAAAAAAAGATAGAATGATGGTGCCCACTATGAATAGGCCCAGAATATTTGAATGGGAAGCACTATATTTGTTCCCAAGGTACAGGAAGGCTTTTCTCTGGGTAAAATTAAGCAAAATTCAGCCCTGTCATGTCCTATTGGAAAAATGGATCTTCAGTGACAAGTTAAAACCTAATCATAGTACCCTCCTCTAATAAGTATCTAGAGCAGTGTTTAACTTTTTAGTTATTATCATCTCCCTAGAGCATGATTAGACTTTTTTCCCTAATAACACTTTCCTCTATGAAATGTTAATACCACAATTCCTTTGCTTGTCAAATATCAGTAAAAAACCACCTCCAGGGCTATCATGAGGGTTGGAGGTGGGGTCTTTCTCCCAGCAGAGAGAGCCTGGCTCCCATTTGGGGCCTCTCCACTTAGAGATTGACTTAAAAAGGTTGGTTGCCTTGGTGATGTTGCCCAAAGAATAGTGGGTTCCCGGAGAGGGGAAATAGTTTCCAGGCTCCTTTTTCTATTTCAGGATTCAACAACTGATGATCAAGTTATATCATATTACAGTACAAACTTATCACAAAAGAATTATTACTTTTTCCTGACTTGAATCTCTTTCCAAATTAGATCCTACCATCAGTGCCAAAGGCCACTTAAGATTCTACCACATAAGAAAAAAAGTCAAAAAAAAAGTCTTTAAAATATTTAGTATTTCAACAAAGAATAAATATTTCATAAATAAATCATTTTTAGCCATTTTCGTCATTTAACTTTTTATTTCTTGGAAAGGAGAAAGGTAATGACTAATGATTTTCCTATTAATCAGTACATAAAAAGAAATTTTAAATTGAAATTCTAAATCAGAGGGGCAGCCCTGATGGCCCAGCGGTTTGGAGCCACCTTCAGCCAGGGGTGTGATCCTGGAGACCCAGGATTGAGTCCCACATCAGGCTTCCTGCATAGAGCCTGCTTCTCCCTCTGCCTGTGTCTCTGCCTCTCTCTCTCTTTCTCTGTGTCTGTCATGAATAAATAAATAAAATCTTTAAAAAATAAATAAATAAGATAAGCTGTTGATGAACAAGTAAACACCACTACCTCTTAAAAAAAAAAAAAGAAATTCTAAATCAGAAGTGCATTGTATATGTGTGGTTCTCAACACTGATTGGTCCTCAAAATCACCTGTAGAAGATCTTAAAATGAAAGATAGGTGGCTGAGTCAATTAAGTGTCTGACTCTTGGTTTCAGCTCATGTCCTTTATCTCATGGGTCATGGGATGGACCTCTGCCATCAACGAGGAGTTTGAAGGTTCTCTCTCTGCTCCTCCCCCTACTCACACATGTGCTCTCTTTCTCTCTCAAATAAATTTAAAAAAAGAAAGTTCTTTGGGGCCATAGCAATGTGCTGCTAAGAACATCTTATACTTGTCTTTTGGGGGCATATATACATATGTTTCTGTGTAGTATATGTGAGAGAATAGAATTGCTAAATCATAGGATAGGCATGTGATCAGCCTTTGTAGATAGTTAATTCCAGCCCTCAGCCAAACAGCCTCCTCTGACCAAGTGTGGAGATCCAGTGGTGATGTACACTTCTCAGATGGCAGGGTCCAGAATGTATGGGGCTCTGCAAATTACTAGAGCAGACTGAGGTCCTGAAAAATGGGAGACACGGAGGCAGCCAGAGATGCCAGGCACAGCCCTTTCATGCCCTGTTTGGCTGTTTGAATGCAGACTAGTCATTTCATCCTTTTTTGCAAGTGCCTATGAAAAGGGGTATGGACACTGATGCTGTTAGGCAGATTTTAATTTAGATTAGAGGCTGGAGAGTAGGGCAGGGGATATGAGAAGGATAATGTATTAACACTACATTTGTGTGCCTGGAAAGAAATGTGACTCTGGATAATGGGGATGTTGGCCAATAGGGTCAGTTTTTCAGAGAGAAAGAGCCTTCATTCCCAGGCATTTGGTGGTTGACTGTTCTTTTTTATTTCCCCCTGTCATAAGCCTTCCTTTTTATTCCTAGGCGAAACAAATCCCTCCTTCCTTTGCACTTCTGCTGCACTTGGCACTTCTATATATACCAACGAAACTGCACTGTGCTTTAATGGGTTGAGATCCATAATTTGCTCTAGACTACTGGTTCTCTGAGTATGGTCCATGGAGCACTTTTAGACATGCACATTCATGTAACCCAGCCCAAATCCACTGTATCAGAAACTCTGGGCATGGGGTCTGGGATCTGGAGTAACAAACGAGCCCCCTCCAGGTGATCCAAATGCAGGCTGGAGTGACTCTCAAGCTGTAGCAGACTTCCCTTCGAGAAGAGTACCTGTGACATACACCCTGAGGGACCTGGAAATCAACTGAATGTAGGAAGGTAGAGAAGCCGTAAAAGACAAAGACATTTCCAGTTTGGGAGATTGGATTTATTATACCATGGAACCAAACAAGGAATACAAAGAAAGGAGATATTAGTCTGTTCTTATTCACACTAGGTAAGGAGCAGGTGAGAGTAAGTTTGGTTTCATGCCTATTTTCAGGTGTGTGAGCTACATGCATGTGTTGTTCACAAGGCAGCTCAAAGCATAGATCTGGAAATGTGAGGTGTGACCTAGGGCTCTAGACAGCAGTTAAGTCCTGGTGATAAAAAACGGCTGCAGAGGGCAGCCTGGGTTGTTTAGCAGTTTAGCGCCGCCTTCAGCCCAGGGTGTGATCCTAGAGACTAAGGATCAAGTCCCACGTTGGGCTCCCTGCATGGAGCCTGCTTCTCCCTCTGCCTGTGTCTCTGACTCTTTCTCTCTGTGTGTCTCTCATGAATAAATAAAATCCTTAAAAAACAAACAAACAAACAAACAGCTGCAGAGCCACATGAACCTTGCTTTCAGTCTAAGCCCTGCCACCTTTAATTCTTGGAGCTTGGGCAAGTCTTACTTACCCCTTCCTGAAACATCACTCCTTAATCTGACAATTGTAAGACTCATACCTGCCCCACCTCCAAGTTCAGGAAAGACTCAAATGAAATAATGTGTTTGACTCAATTAGTGAAGTCCCTGATTTATAGAAATGGCTGATACTACTATTTTATATATATTTGCGAGACGCAGAAGAGAGATGGGAAATGCAGACAATGGAGTGGATCTGATGACTCAAGTTGTGCAAGAATGAAGAAATAGGACCAAACCTGGGGGCACCAGTACTGGGAGGGTCCCAGGGGAACAGGCAGAGACTGATGAGAAGGCACAGGTTGAGAGGCAGGAAGAGGCTCAGGAGAGAGTGGGTGGAGGGAATGGATGGACAACTGCACATGTGCCAGGGTTGGAATGAAGACTTAGCCATTTTATTTGGCACTGAGAAAGTGCTGCCTGGAAAACAGCAATGTCCATGGACAGGCCGCAGAGAGGGAAAGCACCCCCCAGCAGCATCAAGCAATACTTAAATGCTCTAATTTTCATCATTAAAATATATCTATAATTAGGAGACAAAGGGAATGTAATGTAATCCACCTTAAAATAGAAGAACCTAATCAACAGCATTAATACACATAATGGAGTATGTTTGCTCAAATAAAAAAGGATGTAGGCATCACCCTTGGTTCTTTCCTTCACATGTCCCATCTGAGTCATCAATTACTTCTGTTGGTCCTATCACCAAAATAATTCTGGAATCCCTCCATGTCTCCACTTTCCCTCTAACCCATACTGCCCAACATGGTAGCCACTCGCCACCTGTGGCTATTAGACATTTGAAATGCTAGTGAGAGTTATAAAATATGTACCTAAACATATTTATATTCATGGAGCCCTATGTGGTGGGTATGATTGAAGAGCTGAATTTTAGATTTGATTTAATTTATATAATTTAAATAGCACATGTGGCTAGTGGTTACCATGGTGTACAGTGCAGAGTAGAACATTTCTGTCATCATAGAAAGTTATAGTGGATGCCACTGCTCTGGCCTGATCTCCCATTATGTTTCCCCTTGCTTACTGGACGTCAGCATCACTGGCTAACCCTCTGTTCCTTCCATTCCTCACCCACATCAAGCTCAAGTGTTTTTGCAGATTGTTCTGTCTAGACTCTGTGGCCCATTATCTTCACATGACAGCCTTGTCTCAATGTTACCTCCTTAGAAACATTGAGGCCTTCCCTTTCCACACAAATGAAAGTCTCCCTATTGTGTTAGCTTCAAAGCATTCCTGACTAGGCAAAAAGTGTTTTCTATATGGATTATTTGTTTATTGCCATACCCTCCTTTTGGCATGGTATTTTCCCAAGAGCAGGGACCTTGACTCTCCAAACCTGGAGAGGCTGAAATTCTTCTACTTCAAGAGAGCAGAAAAGTGAGCATAGGTGCTTTCCTTAGAAGAAGAAAAATGCATCAAATATGCCTCATGATCTCTGAGTTCTTCAAAAAATAAGAGGCAAGATTATCTATTGAATATTAGCCTCCTAGGGATGAAGAAATTTGAGAATCTGGGAAATCTAGTAAGGAACTGCTGAAAAGGACTTAACTAGCTACAACTAAGAGGAACAGTGGGCGTGATCACTGAAGATGCAGAGGAAGGGTGGAAGTTATAAGCAGTTTGCAGTATTATCTATAGCATGATTTTCCTCCAAAAGATGAACAGCCTGCATGCACTCATCCCATTAAATCCTTATAACAACCTCTGAAATATGTGCTAAAGTATCCCCACTTTATAGGTCACTAAACTAAAAGACAGAGAAGTTAAGTAACCTATCAAAGACCATGACGCTAATAAGTAGAGGACCTATAATTTGAGCCCTGGCATTCAGAGCCCAGAACCAGAACTCAGCCACATTGCCATAAGTCCTCCCTCCTTATTAGAGTTCACACAGAGTAGGTATTTCATTTAAAATGTCATAAATGTCCATTGCAGGACTCTGAGAATTTCCATTTTTTCCAAAATGGCAAACCAGGCTGAAGAAACAGGATGAGATATAGAGAACTTAATAACATTTGCATAAAATTACATAAAGAAAAACTTTTGCACACAAATAATACACATTATGCAAGAATGCATACACAAAAACATTCAATACTTTAGAAGGGTCACATATAGGGGAATTCAGGATAAATGGGAAATTGATCAATAACTAATGAATAAGAGAAGGGCCTTGCATGGATGTACAATGGCAATGCACCATGAACAGAGAAATATAATTCGGCACTCTGCTCCTGAGATCAAGCAACCCTAGGACTGCCCAGCCCATTTCTCCATAGATGAGGACCAGGATCAGATGCTTTCCTCCTCCCCACAGAGGCCTTGTACCATTCTAACCTCACAGGGCTTGGGGTAAAGTAGAAAAGATTTCTATGCATATGGAACTGCTTATAAATATGTATTTTTTTTTTACTCTTCCTAGTTTTTGTCACTCAAAAATATGAATACTTAGCAATTTTAGGTGAGGCAAAAAGTGGGCCTTCAAATCAAAAGTCTATGAATATTAATGTTATATACTTTGGTGGTTCTCATCCTTAGAAATGACTCTCAAATATAATTCCATATATTAGGAATCCACAGCTCTGGAGCATAGCCCAGGGATCTGGACTCTGTGTGTGTGTGTGTGTGTGAATTTTTTTTTTTTTAAGATTTTATTTATTTATTCATGTGAGACAACAAAGAGAGAGAGAGGCAGAGACACAGGCAGAGGAAGAAGCAGGCTCCATGCAGGGAGCCCGATGTGGGACTCAATCTGGGACTGATGCTGTGGAATCACACCCCGAGCCAAAGGCAGATGCTCAACCGCTGAGCCACCCAGGCATCCCATGTGTGAATCTTTTTAAAGCAAGCCCCAGATGACTGTCATGACCAGCCACTCTTGGAAAGAATCATACTGCCAACTCAGTGAGTGCCAGTTTTATAGTCAGACATAGAAGAGAGGGACATTCCAGGCATGGACAAGGACAGTATAGCATGGAAAGTCCAGGTGGGTTCTGGAAAAAGGCATCTACTAGAGCTGGGGTTTGTGGAGATTAGCGTTGGAAGCTGATGCAATGGGGTCTGACTCTAGGGTCTCTAGGAAGCAAAGCTGATAGCCCCGCACCTTACTCTGGAGACAGCAGGGGCTTGCACAGGTTTTTCAGCAAGAGGTGACCTGATCTGGCATGATGCCTGTTAGCATACCTGATAGCCATGTGGAGTGGACTGTGGGGTGACGGGATTGATGCATGTACTACATAGAAAGGGAAGAAGGAAGTCAGAAGCATGGACTTTCTGCCCAGTAGATGGGAGAGGTTAAGAATGGTTCTGATGTCTCTATCTGTAAAGACTGAGTGGCAAGTGGCACAAATTAATATGAGGTCCCCTGCTTAATTTACAAACTGTACACAGATAAAATCTGGAGGAGCCAGGCAACTGAGTCACCCTAGAAATAAATCCTCTTCCCTTTTTTGAGTCATTAAACAAGAATGTTTATGTATAAACTATTGTGTTCATTTAACCCTGACTCTACCCCTAGGGTGGAAGCCTAGGAGGAATAACTATTGCAGCTTATTTATCCTAAATGCCATGCACAGCAGCTCCGTTTTCTCAGTATCTTATGTTTGATAATCTAATTTACCCTTGGCTCCCTAGGCCTGTCTGGCTTCCCTGTAATTGCTTAGCAAACCTGCCACCTCTTTAAACCGTAGATCAGCCTGGTAAATATCACTGACCTACCAGACTAAAGCAAAGTGTTTGTCATGCTGGTTTTAAGCATCTGTGTGTCTTTATGTTTTAGTACCTTTTCCCTTCTACCCAGATCATTTTCTTCTTGTCTGCCTCCTTAGACTCTTTCTTTTCTTTTTTTTTTTTAAGATTTTATTTATTTATTCATGAGAGAGAGACACACACACACACACAGAGGCAGAGACACAGGCAGAGGGAGAAGCAGACCCCATGCAGGGAGCCCAATGTGGGACTCGATCCCGGGTCTCCAGGATCACGCCCCAGGCTAAAGGCAGCACTAAACCACTGAGACACCAGAGCTGCCCAGACTCTTTCTTTTACTCTCTGCTTCAGTCTAGCTGCTTATAAAAGCAACAGTTACAATTTCTTGTATAAAGTACTGTTCTAATAAGCATGTTACAGTTCAGCTCAGACTCCTCCACAATGATGGCTGAGAAAATCCCTCTGAGGGGCTGTGTAATAATCCAGCAAAGACACGATGAAGATCTGGACAAGAAGGGATCAGGGAAATGGGAAAATGGGAAGAGGTCAAAGAAATCACAGGGAGACTGCAAATAAATCTGTTGAGGGGAGAGACAGAAGATATTTAAAAGATGAGGGATCCTGATTCATGAAAGATGTGATAAAACAAAAGATTAAAAAATAACCACTGGGAGCAGGGGGCACCTGGGTGGCTCCATCGGTTAAGCATCTGCCTTCAGCTCAGGTCATGATGCTGGGGTCTTGGGATCCAGCCCCACGTTGTAGGGCTCTCTGCTCAGCGGGGAGTCTGCTTCTCCCCCACCCTCTGTTTCTCCTCATCCTGCCCATTGTCTCTCTCTCTCTCTCAAATAAATAAATTAAATTAAATATTTTTTAAAAAGTAAACAAAAAATATGCTCCAGGTGATCACAATGATGTGTTTAGAGGCCCCTTCATTGCTTTCCTATAGCTCACCTTATACATCTCCCAAATGATGAGAACAGAGTATTAATTTACATCACATACAAAAAATACAAAGTCTAGAATATAGCAATGGAAGAAGGAAAATGAAATCAACAAGGAGGGTTAATGTCATTAGGGTTGATGCCAGACTTATAGAACTTTGTCCAAATGTAGCATTATTTTCTGCCATATTTTATTTAAAAGATTTTAATTGATGCATCCATTTCCCCTCTCTAGGTTATGGATACTCACAGGCATATACTGCTTTCTATTTAACCTTTGTATCCCTAGAAACTGACAGTGTACCCAGCACAGAAGAGACTCTCAAAACATATTTGATAAGTGAACATGGTTGGTTTTCTTGACAAAATGATAATAAAGGAATTCCTCAGCTAGAAAAAAAATTCATTCCAGGAATTATCACTGTAGAGATTTAAAGAAAGCAGGGTCTGTACACTATGTTTCTGTCTCTTTAACCAGAGCAGGCCCACCCAAATATCCTACTATGTTTGGCCTGTAAGATCCAATTATAGAGAAAAATTATTCCAGGAAATTTCTCTGGTGCCCTTCCCATTCATATACATATCCACTACTTCTGCTGCTATCCTCTGACTTTCCAAACTCTGGGTTCAGCACCTCTGACTTTGATAGATGGATGCTTTGGGCTCCTTCAGGTATGATGACACCATATATTCTTTCTGGTTCACAAAACCTCTGCTTCCTACCTGGCTCTTGTCCCTGCTTGCTCCTAGTGATTATGATTTTATTAAGCTCCAGAAATACCTTCAGGATAATCAAATCAACCCTCAGACTGCTAAGTAAAAATGGCAGTGAATATACCATGGAATAAATTAATAGAGACACATGTCATCACTGGGGTAAATGACACTCTTCAGTGAGTCTATCTTGGCTGTTCTTGGAAATGACTTGGGGAAATCTAAAACTATTGACTCCGGGTCCCACTCCCACGGATTCTGATGTGATTGGTCTGTGGTGAGGTCTGGGCATCAGGGTTTTTAAAAAAAAAACTCCAGGGGATTCCTATGTAAAGTTTTCAAATCATTGCTTTCAGTTGAAAACCAAAGTAGTAGCATTTTCCCCCATATTGCAGAGAATAAACATTACTAAATGACAATAAAACAGTTTTTTAGCTTTGTATTCTATTCCCTTGTCTGAGTATACTATAACATCTATATAAGTATGCAAGTAAAATGAGATAAATTGGGTAGATAAGTTTCAGACTTCTTAAAACAAACAAAAGAATTCCAAAATGTTAATACCATAGGATGGATTCTTCTTATCTAATGTGAGAACTAGGGGTGAATGTTTTCCCCACTCCCTATCTTAACTGAACATTGAAAGCTGTCAGTGCTCTCAGGATGTGGGCCAGCATCCCCCGACCCCACAAAATTAAGAACTGGCATTCTGGACTGGACTCTCTCCCACCTGCAGGTCATGTGCCCAGGCATTGGCTGTTTTTAGAGACATGAGTCTCCAGAAACATGGGTCTTAGCTCTTAATTGAGGGGGGACAGATGCCAGCCTTTGGGTCTGACTCATGCTGAAGATAAGGAAAGGGAGCCTGGGAGCATGAAGGTCTCCTTCATTAGCTGTTCTTGAAAGAGCTGAGGGGTGTGCTCCTCTTCCAGATGCAGTAGCCAAGGAACAGTGCCAGTGCCAACTCAGTCTCTGTTCCCCAGGCTTCAGAGATAAGGGTATAGTCTCACCCCAGGTACTGGCATTTTCAGTTTTCACTCCTGTGTGCCATTTGTCCCTCTCTCTAGACATAAGGGCCAGCTCATACTTCATACCAACAATAGAGCCTCAATTTCTTGGGGAAAAGCAGAAGTGGGGGCGGGGGGTATTAGTTTGAACAGAGTTGTTAACAATGCCATGAAAATTATCCTATGTGTAGTTTAAATAAGCCATACACAGTATATTTGTCTTTTTTTTTTTTTTTTTTTAATGTTCATGATTATAGCTTTCATGGGACACACCTCAGAATCCCCCACCTGGACCTGGATAGTCTAGGTCTGAGGCCTATCTCAGGACAGAGCTGAGAAGAGAGTGGTCACTAACCGTTCACAACTTGCACCATCCCTAACAGAGACCCCAAATGGGTCCTGCCACAGCCCAGTTCTCCCGGCCCCCACACGGTGTGGCACTGTCTTTTTAGGAAGACTCCTGGCTCTTCTCCAAGGACACACTTGGACAGATGTTGTGATTGCATCTCTACTTGCTGGTGGAAGAAGAGGGGATAGGGCATCCATTATTGGCAGGACCTACAACTTGAACAGAATGAGAGAGGCAAAAAGAAGCAGGCCGGCAGGGGAGACCCAAATATTCTCCACTGATGAGACTGTCATAGAAGAGCAAGAGAAAGCTCCCAGCAGGGCTCGCACGGATTACAGAGGGTTAGCATAAACAGCCAGACTGCTCCTCCGCATCTTGAACAACAGGCCCAAACCGCCTTGTCTGTGCTGTCAGAGATGAACAGTCTCCTTGGCAACAGAGGCACTTGCTCTGCAGGGCTACCAGGCAGGCGTCTGCAGGCGCTGAAGGAGCGCTACTGCTCCTGCCCTTCCAGACTGGCATCCTCCCACTCCCCTTCATCACTGTCACTCACTGCCTTGGGGGCACTCTCTGTCACTGAGCAAAGTCCTCCCCCCACCCCCTCACTCCAAAGCCTGAGAGATTTCAACCCCTATGAAGAGAGTCAGGGAGCAGTTTCACTTCACAATTCCTGAATCTCCTTCGCTGCACTGCACTTCAGTCCCCCAGTGCAAGGAGCCCATTCTGGAGCTTACCATCCTAGAAATGCCCGGAGGCAGAAATTCTGAACTCCAGCTGTCCAAGTGCAGATCATCTCCTGGCCTCTCTCTGCTTTCTCTACATTCACACCCACTGTACTTGTTCCCCCAAACACTAATTCCTTCCTTGCGGGTGAGCCAGACCCTCTGGGCCTCTCCTCTCCACTACTCGGCCCCTTTGTTCTAAATTACCAGCTGGCCAGAAAAAGCAGCAACCCCCATCACCTGCTACCCACTTCCTTTTCTGATGCTTAACACTGGTCCTGCTGCAGTATTTGCCCAGTGGCACACAGTGACTACAGCACCGTTTTGTGGTTTCCCCTTCAGCTGAGCCCTGAGCACTGTTTATAGGCCTTTCTATTTGTTTTTGATGAGTTTCTTCATCTCATCTTCTCAATGGCTCTCAGGTGATTGCTTCACTTTTCTATCCACAAAACTGGCAGCAGCAGCAGCATGATCAATTCCCTGCCTCGTTTCATTCGTGCACACTTCACACTGGATCTCCAAGTCTGCCCAGGTCTTGGTGGGCAAGGTCCCCCCATCTATCCAAACCACCTGGGGAGGGCCTGGCCCCATCTCCCACCTGTGCTCTCTGGAAATTATTTCATTCGTCTTTTTCTTGTCTTCCTCTACCACTTTTTCTTATCTCCCTCTCCACAGGCCCTTCCTCCTGTGTCTACAGACCTGCTCATGTTCCTCTCAACCTAATATTCCACCCTTTGACCCAGCAGACTCCCTCTCAGTTTGGTAAAGGAGGGCCCAGAGGGAGAAATCCTATATTCCTGAATAAAATTTGATTGGAATATAACCAGGCTCCTTTGTTTACATATTGTCAACAGCTGCTTTTGCCTTACAACAAGTAGTGCAAAGTAGTCAAGAGGTAAAGTGGCTATGACAGAGATGATATGGCCCACGAAGCAAATAATATTGGCTCCTTGGCCCTTTATGGAAAAAATTGCCCACTCCTCCATATCACCACCTGCTTCCCTCTTCTCCACTCCTCGATCCACAGCATTGTGATATTATTTCTGTGCCCCACCATCTTCTTAATCTTCCCTTACTCAGTCACTCAGATGACTCCTAATTTTCTAATTCAAAGGCAGGGGAGATTTTCTTATTCTTTTTTTTTTTTAAGATTTTATTTATTTATTTGAGAGAAAGGGAGGGGGAGCAAAGAGAGAGGGTAAAGCAGACTGTGCTGAGCATGGAGCAGGATGTGGGGCCCAATCACAGCACTAAGATCATGACCCCAGTAGAACCAAGAGTCTGAGACCGAACCAACTAAGCCACCCACATGCTCCAGATTTTCTCATTCTTTATTCATTCCTCTGCCACACTGGACATTTGTCTACCACACCTTTCTTGAAATTCTACAGAAAGATCCCAAATTCAAATGCCCAGAGCCAGGCAGACCATGTCAATGAATGCAGGCCATATTGAGATATGAGTATGGGGGGACCTGGAGAGCCTGTCCCCATAGCAATAGCTCCAATACAATCAGCTTTTCCAATGTTTTAAGGGAGGCTAGAAATGTAGATTTTATGTGACATCTCTCTAAAATATGGGCAACTATTTTAAAAAATATATTATGAACCCTGATGAGGCAAACAAAACAAACTTTTTAGCCAACTTGGTCTAACAGCTATGAATTAATCTCCTTGGATTCCAAGTCCATGACTGAATTTCCCTGGTTCTCTTGGAGAATCTCTGATTTTTGCTGTTTGAATTTCTCTGTGAGACAAACTGCTTATGCCTTCCCAGGTATTTATCCCCAGCCTATGGGTTTTTTTATTTGCCACACAGTCTCTCTAGGTGAAATCCCAAATTTATATCTCAATCTCTAACCTATGCCCCTTTTCTGACTCTCATTTCCAGTACCTGCTGGATTGGTCCACCTAGAAATTCCACAGATACTTCAAAACACACATCAGCCCTCCACCAGCCTTATCCCCTACCCTTTGCCAAACCAACACCTATTTATCATTTAAGACTGAGTTCCTGAGGCAAGGGTGGCTCAGTGGTTGAGCGTCTGCCTTTGGCTCAGGTCATGATCCTGGGGTCCTGGGAACAAGTCCCAAATCAGGCTCCACAGAGGTGATACAGGAGAGCTTGGTTCATGTCCCACAGAGTGGAAGAATCTCATGGACAAAGGAGAGTAAAGATAGAAGCCTATTAAGTGAGGATACAGAGAAAGCTCTCAGAAGTGAGAGGGGTCCGGACAGGATTGCTACTGGGGGCCTGTAGGGTTGGTCTTTTATTGAAAGCCAACCAGAGAACCTAAATCCTTTTAACATGTCTATTGATATCACTATTGAGTAAGGACTAGTGATAACATCTTTAATAGCTTACTTCCTTTTTAGGGTCCTGTAATTCTTTGTTGGTCACAAGTAGCTGTTACAGCAGGACCCCACCCCTGGCACCTGGGACTAGACGGTCTGATTTGTTTATCTCTGGTTTCCTTTCATCTCCACATTTTTGGGATTTTTGTGAGCCTGATTCAGAGCCTGATTCAGATCTTTTCCTACCTAGCCCTGTTTGTCCCTAACTCAGAGGGAAGCGGTTTCTCCCTCTGCATATGTCTCTGTCTCTGTGTGTCTCTCATGAATGAATAAATAAAATCTTAAAAAAAAAAAAAAAAAAGAGCTCCCTCCTCCCCATGAAGCTGCCCTTCTTTCTATCTTTCCATGGGAGGACTGGGGTCCCTCTATGTCTTTATAATATTTTGGTAACTATACTTTCTACAAAATATTATAATTATTTGTCCTTGTGTCTCTCTTACCCTCCTAGAGTGTGCAGTGGGCAGAGACTGTGTCTCATTAATCTCTACATTTCCAGCTTCTAACAGAGTGCAGGCATATATATAATAATTTTCTAATAAATGTTTGGCAAATTAATATTTGCACAAATAAGAGAAAGATACACTAAAAATTAAACTGCCAAATTTCCTATGTCTACAGTACTTTTACTAGTGTTATGTTTATTTTATGGTATCTTTGGTACAAAACTAGCATTACTGTTAACCCTTTAGTATTTATCAGGAAAAAAATGTAATTTTCTCTTATGATTATTAAAAATGTTTGTTTTCATGTTATTGTAAAACTTTATTATATGTAGCCATAAAAATAGTAAAATTTAGTAAATGTAAATAAATCAAGAAATGAAGTAGGACTTGCCAAATAAATATATCATTAAGCAAAACATTGTGAGAAGACATATCTTTTAATAAGTGTGAGATTTCCTCGGAGGATTTACTTCTGTACAGAAAAGAAAAAGTAGATTTTGATCTTCAAATCTTGTTATGTGTAGTGATAGTTAACAATGAAACAAGTTTCTCTTAAGCAAATGAGGGCATTGATTCCAGCTTTCTGGGGGGACTTATAATGCCCTATCATGTATTTGGTTTTGCGGCATACTTTTAAGAATCCTATGAGTTTTATCTCTGAGGAGGGGGGATGTTGTGGGGACAAAGCAGGGTGAAAATGTTGAAGTAACAGATTTATTTTTGTAAATGATTAATTGCCTGGGACTCCCCACCATCACTTCTTGCAGATTAAATATTAAGGTAAAGTTCTCTTTTTCTACCAGTAGGTGGCAGTATTGCTTTGGGACAAACAACATTGACACCTTACAGTGTGTCATTTTTGAAAAAAAGACTTCTAGATCTGTTTTATCTTTATTTTATTCTTAGACTCTAGGCCTCAGAGTGTCCAATACAAATAACAATGGAACAAACAAGGCACAAACACGATATTTGAAGAAAATTAAAGAAGACTTACCAATATTACCCCTTCATTCTTAGCCTTGCTTTTGAAAGAAATGCACACTAATTCCTCTTCCCCCTCCTCCAATCCAAGGAAGGCTTCTTTCCCAAACCTAGAATGATGATTAAAGTAGAAAAAAGAGGTTCCATGTTGCAAGTGGTAAATTTTCTTCTCTGAGAACCTCCAGATTGGGTTATATTCAATTCACTAATCTACTCCCCAGCCTGGAAAGAATCTACTCTGAATATGTATTCACATAAATCTGTTTCTTACATTGTTAGGTTAGAACTAGAGTCAAACTGCCCAATTTGTTGATTGTCTCTTAATTATTTTAAATTTATTAATGTGTATATGCCCACATAGCCATCACACTGATTAAGATGAAAACATTTTCAACATCTCAGAAAGCTCCCTATGCCCTGTCAATTTTTAGAATTGGGAAAACATTTTATTTCTCAAATGGTGTGTTTAAAACAAAATCAGACAAAAAACTCAAGAGGCAGAAAAGTTGAGGAGAGGAGTTGCCCTACTTTATACATTGGTCAGGGTCTCTGTGGCCTTGAATGGGAACTCTGTGGATAGATGCTTTTGGGGGGATCTGCTCAATGCAAGGCTAGGATGGAACATACCAAGTTACAGTAAGGATGTGGAGCAACTGGAACTCTAGTGTATCAGTGGTTGATAAGTAGACAAAATTACTTGTGATAAGAGAGCAGGGCTAGCTAAGGACAAAGGACCCTCAGACTCCACATACATACATACACAACAAAAATGCAAACGTACTTTCACCGAAAGATGTATACTAGAATATTCCAAGATTGAATGGCCAGTCAACAGTAGGATGCATAACCAGATTGTGGTATATTTATGCAATGTCATATCATATAGCTACAATGAGTAAATAATCCACAAATACATAGAACAATATGGATGAATCCTGCAAACATATCAGGGAAAAGAATATAGATATAAAAAAAAGTGCACACATTATTATTCCAATTCTATGAAGTTCAAAATTAATGTATCCGCTGAAG
This sequence comes from Vulpes vulpes, assembly GCF_048418805.1. Classification (NCBI taxonomy): domain Eukaryota; kingdom Metazoa; phylum Chordata; class Mammalia; order Carnivora; family Canidae; genus Vulpes; species Vulpes vulpes. Next base: position 87,919,748 of record NC_132786.1, read on the forward strand.
TGTGGATTGTAGATCCCCTTGGGTAGGGCTAGTGATGGGAGAAAGATTTCTGAAGTGCTGGTAACGTTCTGATTCTTGGTTACACAAGTATGTTCAGTTTGTGAAACTGCTTCAATCTGTACACTTACATTTAGGTAAGTATGTGGTAAGTATTAAAGGAAGTAGATATATTTCAATTAAACTTCAATTAAAGTCTTAAAAATTAAACTCTCCCCAACTATAAATACAAGTCAGGTCTATGTGAATTGACAGTGCAACTAGATGAAGGAAATCACATTTCCATTAAGCCCTCAAAGATGGGCAAGGCTTCCTACATAGAGACAGAGAATGGGCCCTTTATAAAAAAGCAATGTAAAAAAAAAGTGATGGTATAAGCAAAAACATAGAAGGTAGAAAGAGTAAGGAACATTTCGAAAATGACAGAATTAACCAAAAAATAAAGTCGATATAAAATGAAGCGGGAGAAATATCTCAAAGCTAGTCTAAGTCTAAAGAATTTAGTCTTTATTTATTGAGCAAGACGAAACTAGTGAAGTCCCTGATTTTTGTTTTTGTCTTTTAAGTGAGAAGCAAAATGACCAATTCTCTACTTTGGGAAGAACAATGTGCAGGATGCAGTGGAGAAAGGAGAGGACAGATTGGGTGAAGGTCACATACAAGTGTAATGTGGCCCCTGCCCACTCACCTCTTCAACCCAGTCCTTCACCTAGCCCCACCCAGCTACAAGCCAGTTCCTCCACCAAACCAAGCCCTCCTGGCTTTGGCATAAGGCTCTATTTCCTGGGAGGATCCTTTCTCTGCTCCTTCCATGAGGCTTACCCTGGAAAAGAGCATCCTCCCAGCAGCGTGCCAAGAAGCTCTGCCATAAAATAAATCAAAATCTACAAGTACAAAACTTGTCTTCAGGGACTCCTGGGTGCCTCAGGGGTTGAGTGTCTGCCTTTGGCTCAGGGCGTGGTTCCGGAGTCTGAGGACTGAGTCCCACATCGGGTTTCCTGCATGGAGCCTGCTTGTCCCTCTGCCTATGTCTCCGCCTCTCTCTCTGTATCTCTCATGAATAAATAAATAAAAATCTTTAAAAAAGAAAAAAAAAACTGGTCTTCTGAACCAAAGAGGCTGTATATAAACCAAATAAGGAATGTAAGATACAACAGTTTCTATGACCAAATCACCTCCAAAATCTGAAGGAAAAAAAAACTATTGGTTTTCAATATATTAATCTACAAACAACAAAGTTTCACTCCCTTGTTTCTCAGCACTCCTGAGTCTTATTTACTTTCAGTAATTTAACAGGGTTCTTGAGAAGCACAGAAACTCGTAGTAATATCTACAATGATAAACCACCAGGGATCACCCCAGAGTATAACTGCAGCCCAATTTTGCTAAGTGTACCACATGCTGTGACTCCCCCTTGCCACACTAACAACCAGAAAAATGCACCCTGCTTATGGGCAAGAAATTAGAAATTGGGTATCGAGTCACTGGATTTACCTATATAGGCTGAAATTGTGAAATGTTTGAAGAAAATGTATAAGGGCAAAAGAGAATCATCTGGACATTTTCCAGGGTTCAAAAGGAAATATAGGAAAACTTAAGTAACTCATATCCTGTACATCTTCTAAGCAAAATACACCATTAAGCTTTAAGTGTAGTCCTTTACAAATGCAAATATTGACAATAATGCACATGCCAGGCAGTGGAAAATGTGAGGCACAAATATTTGTAGGGAGGTTTCAGTGCCAAGATCTAATAATCATGGTGAAGAGGAAGAATGGAAGCCAGCTATTGCCTCTTAGAAGGCAGGGGGGCAGCGGTGAGCAGGTCAAGTGAAATGAAGGGGCAGGAAGGGTGTTGAGTTTGATAAGTTCTTTATCTCTTTTGGATATTAACCCTTTATCAGATATGTCACTTGCAAATATCCTCTCTCATTTAATAGGCTGCCATTTAGTTTTATTGATTGTTTCCTTCACTATGCAAAAGTTTATCTAGATGGAAGTCCCAATAGTTCATTTTTCCTCTTGCTACAACCAAAACACAAATAATCCAGTTAAGAAATGGGCAGAAGACACGAATAGACACTTTTCCAAAGAAGACACCCAGATGACTAACAGACACATGAAATGATGTTCAACATCACTCATCTTCATGGAAATACAAATCAAAACCATGAGATACCACCTCACACCTATCAGAATGGCTAAGATTAATAACACAAGAAACAACAGATGTTGACAAGGATACAGAGAATGGAAAGCTCTCTTGCATTGTTGGTGAGAATGCAAACTGGTGCAGCCACTCTGGAAAACAATATGGAGGTTCCTCAAAAAACTGAAAATAAAACTACCCTACAATCTAGCAATTGCACTACTGATTATTTACCCAAAGTTTACAAAAATACAGTTTCAAAAGGGGTATATGCACCACGATGTATATAGCAGCACTATCAACAATAGCTAAACTATGGAAAAAGCCCAAAATGTCCATTGACTGATGAATGGATAAAGAAGAAATAGAACATATACGTGATGGAATATTACTCAGCCATCAAAAAGAAAATAATCTTACCATTCGCAGTGATGTGGATTGAGCTAGCATGTATTATGGTAAATGAAATAAGTCAGAGAAAGATAAATACTGTATGATTTCACTCGTGGAATTTAAGAAACAAAACAGATGAACATATGGGAGGGGAGAAAAGAGAGAGAAAAACTATAAGAGGCTCTTAAAGATAGAGAACAAACTGAGAGTTAATGGAGGGAAGTGGGTGGGGGGATGGGCTAGACAGATGATGGATATTAAAGAGGGTACTTGTCATGTTGAGCACTGGGTGTTGCACGTAAGTGATGAATCACTAAATTCTATTCTTGAAACCAAGATTGCACTGTATGTTAACTGGAATTTAAATAGAAATTTGAAGAAAAAAGGGGGGGTAGAAAGGGAATTGCTCATCTTAGAACAAAAGTTTTAGCTGAAGATTAGGATATTAAAAGCTTAAAAATACTGATCCTCAGCACGTATCCTTAGATTAAATTTGTCTAGGGAGGGTCCCAGGTATGGAGATTTTCCAGGTAATCCTAAGGTATAGCAAAGTTTAAGAACCACTGCAAAAGCAGAAAGGCAGGAGAGTCACACCTATGACATAAGTTCAGGTTATAATACTTCCCTGATGTGAACTCATTCTGTTTGTTACTCACTCACCCCACCCCCTTCTACCACACCCCACCTCATCTCACCTCACCCCACTGACACTTACCTTACAACCATCAGCTGGGTTTTGACCTCTCTAAAGTCAGGTCCCTGGAAGTTTCCATCCTTTCCCTCCTTACTCCCAACCCTCAGCCAGCACAACTTTCTCAGTCAATCAATAAATCAATCACCAAGTTCTGTCTTCTTCTGCACCTTAATTCTCAAATCTGCCCTTTCTTCCCCATCTCCATAGTTTCTACCTTATTCTGGTCATTTGTTTGCTCAACAAATAATTATGAGTGCCTGCTACTCTTTAGGTGTAGTTATGTACACTGTTTTGGTGAATAAAACATAGTCCCTGCTCTGAAACGCTTACAGTCTAATGGAGGAAAAAGCCCATAAACAAGTAAGTGAATAAATTAAGATTATAAATGTGAGTACTGAGGAGGAAACAAGCAGGGTGTGGTGAAGGAGAATAGGGAAGGTAGAGGGAATCTGATTGGACAGGGAAGACAGGAAGGACTTCTAGGAGAGTCGCCTAATTTCATTCTAAACTCTCAGCATCCAAAATAATCCCTGTAATCATTCCTTTCCAATCCACCCTCAAAGCAACTACCAGACTGATTTTTGTAAAAATCCAGACACTTTAATAAGACTCATGGCCTATTCAAGACCTAGCTCCCACCTCTCAGCCCAGGCTCATGCATCCTTGGGGCTCTAAGTGCTTCAGGCCATCAGCAGCTGCTAAAAGCCATCTTTCAAAACCAGTGTATACATATTGCCCTGCCTACAATGTCCTTTTCATGTCTTCCATCTGCTTTATTCATATTTATCTTTCAGAAGAAATCTTATGTTGCCTCCTATGAGAAGTCTTGTTGGATCTTCCCTAGTTTGAGGGGAGCTGTCACTTCTCTGGGGTTCCAGGGCACTCCATGTTCTACAAAGGACAGCTCTTGCCAGTCTGTGATGTGACAACAATTTTCCTGGTCTGCTCCTCCTCTGACTAGGAGCATCTTCAGAGCATTACAGACTCTGTCTGTACCTTGTTCCTCTCCGTTTCTTATGCTCGGCACAGTGCTGGGCACACTAAGGTACAGCAAATTTGAATATATGCCTGAAATCTCCTTGGAATGCTTTTAGCTTTTTAGCTGATCCTGGTAGGTCCTAGCGGAAAATAGGGTGACCAGCTGTCCCAGGTTACTCATAAATACTAAAGCCAGGAGGTAAAGCCAACTTCTGCCAACAAAGCCCATATTTCGGGATCCCTGGGTGGCGCAGCGGTTTGGCGCCTGCCTTTGGCCCAGGGCGCGATCCTGTAGACCCAGGATCGAATCCCACGTCGGGCTCCCGGTGCATGGAGCCTGCTTCTCCCTCTGCCTGTGTCTCTGCCTCTCTCTCTGTGTGACTATCATAAATAAATAAATAAAAATTAAAAAAAAAAAAAGCCCATATTTCTTTCCTGTAACGATGTCACGATTTTCCCTACACTGTTTTTGAAGTCATTGATACTATCTAAATTGCATAGCTAATTAACACATGGTCACATTATAAACCCTTTGAAAATACAGATAAAAGAAAAAAGCCACTCAAATGTCATCTCTCACCACAATCACTATTAACCTCAGGGGAGGTCTTCCAGACATTCTCCCACAACGCCATCATACACAAACATGTATATTTTTGTGACCAGGCTTATATGTGCACAGACATTGTTCTCTCCTATATAGTTTTGAGGTTAGGACTACGTTTTGTTTTTGTTTTTGTTTTTTGTACTAAAAAGAGACTATTCCTTTCTCAGAATTCAAGAGCTGTGCTTCAAAAACAGTTGTGCTGTTTGGTCATTTTGTTTTGGTTTTGTTTGTTTGGTTTTTTTACACTTCAGTGGTTGCTTAGAACAGGACATGTTGCTTTTGGACAAAGAGCTCTATTCCTTTATTATATCCTCAGTTTTTCAGGCTCTCTGTGATGTACCGGTCCAAGCCACTGCAGTCTCGTTCTGAGCAATTCCTCCATCCTTCTTTCCGCTCCAGGACAGGCTGGGTGCACAGCAGCCTGATGCTTGGCAATCATCCTGGGGCTTCACTTCCCTGCTTCCTGGGCCCCAACCCCCACACCCCCACCCCTGCCTCTCTTAGATTACTCTCTCTTATTGGTGAAATCCATCCTCAAGTAACTTTTCTAGAAAGGTATCTTGGAGAAAAAAAAAAATTCTAATCCTTAAATATTTGAAATGTTCCCTTCCCTCCTCAACTTAATAGTTTAGCTGAGCATAGCAATCTAAATCTAAAGTTATTTTCCCAGAATCTTGAAAGCCTCCATATTTTTCTTAGCATTTTATTAAGCCAGTAAAAAGTTTGATGTAATTAAAGGTAATTGTCCTTTGTAAATTTTGTTTTCTCTCTTTAAGATTTTAAGATGTGAGAATTTTGTTTATGTATTTGTATTTTATGTGTATTTTATCTATTGGGTAAAAGGAAATGTATATTTTACTGAGTCAGAATGATGCTTCCCACCTCCTCAAAGATGTACATGCCCTAATCCTCAGAACCTGTAAATCTGTTCTTTTCCATAGCAAAAGGGACTTGGCAGACATGATTAAGGTTACCGATCTAGAGCTGGGGGGATAATTCTGGATTATCTGGGTGGGCCCAACCTAATCATGTGAGTCCTTAAAAGCAGAGTGCCTTTTCTGACCAGGTCAGAGCTGGGACAGGAGGAGGAAGAGATGTGAAGTGTGAGAGAGACTTGAGCTGTCACTGCTGGCTTTGAAGATGGAGGAAGGGGATCAGGAGCCAAAGTTTGCAGGTGGATTCTAGGAGCTGGATCCACCCTCAGCTGACAGAGAGAAAATGAGGAACTCAGATTCAACATCTGGAAAGAACTGAATTTGCCAACAGGGGAAATAAGTTAAAAAAAGGTTCTTCCCTAGAGCCTACAGAAAAGGACAGAGCCCTGATGAGGCCTCGATTTTAATCTGGTGAGACCCATACTAGATCATGACCTTTGGAGCTAAAGTTACTAAATGTGTGTGTGTGTGTGTTTTTTAAATATGTATTGTTCAATGTCACTGAAGTTTGTGGTAATTTGTTATAGCAGCAACAGAAAACCAATACATTTATATTTTGATAAATGTCGCCAAAACTTCAAGGCTGGATTTATTTATATGTACACCAGTAGCTGTTGAACAAACTTTCTCAAAACCTTCACTAACACGGGATATTTTTAGTATCTTAATTTTTCCAAGCTTACTGTGAAAAATATTTCATTTTTGTTTTCATTTGTAGTCCTCTAATTTTTTAAACAAGGTCAAGCATCTTTTATATATTTGTTAAACATTTTTTGTTTGAAATTATACTTTTTTTATCCTTAGATTTCTAATATTTAAAATTGTTATGACTATGTGTATAAAAATGTATCCTGTTAGGTGTTTGTTAGGTACTTTTAGTTTAATAATTTGTATCTCCTTTCTGCTCTAGAAGTTACACTGCATATTAAACCATGTGCAGAATCTGCTAGCTGCCTAACTCAAAGAATCCTGGTCTTTCTGATCATATTACTGTTGAGTATAAAGGACTACATGTCCTAGCTTTAAAGGACTACATGTTCTAGCTTTTCTTGCAACTAGGTTTCACAAAAGTGATGTAAGCAGAATTATGGGAAAGCTGCTTAAAGATAGTTGCCATAGCTTGGAAGGCCTTTTCTTTCTTTTACCCTGCCTGTCTGCCTGCTTGCCTTCCTTCCTTTCTACTTTCCCCTTCCCACTTTACTTCTTTTTTGGACTGGACTCAGAAAAAATGGTTGCAGTTCCAGCAGCCATTTTGGACTACAAGGTAGCCTTGAGAATAGAAACCGGGACGCCTGGGCGGCTCAGCGGTTGAGCGCCTGCCTTCCAGCTGAGGGTGTGATCCTGGAGGCCCCAAATGGAGTCCCACGTCGGGCTCCCTGCATGGAGCCTGCTTCTCCTTCTGCCTGTATCTCTGCCTCTCTCTCTCTCCCTCTCTCTCTCTCTCTCTGTGTGTGTGTGTCTCAGGATTTTTTTTTTTTTTTTAAGAGAGAATAGAAATCATGTTCTAGATGACAGAATGGGAAGGAACAGCCTGGTATTCCTGGTGACTCACTGAAGACACCAAACCACCTCAGAAATACCTACTTGTTTTATGTGAGTGTGATTCTTCTATCTTGTCAGTCTCTGATTCTTCTATGGCTTTCTATTATATAATACAGCTAAATCTTATCCTAATACAGAACCCCAGCACTGATCTGCTATGCCTTTCTTCTATTATCTTCCCCATCTCTCTCTTCTGTTCTATTTTCTAGGTGAGTTTCTTGACTTCACCTTTAAAACTTCCTATTTTTTTTTAATTTCTGAAATTATATTTTCAAAAATTTATTTGGGTGAGAGAGAGAGAGAGCACAAGCAGGAGGAGGAGAGGGAGAGAGAATTTCAAGCCAACTTGTGATGAACTTGGAGCCCCATGTGGGCCTTGATCTCATGACCCTGAGGTCACAGCCTGAGCCAAAACTAAGAGTCAGAAGCTCAACTGACTGCACCACCCAGGCACTCCTGCAATTACAATTTTATTTTCCAAGAGTTTTTTTTTTCTTTTTCATAGCACATATTTCTTGTTTTGTATATGCCATAGGTTTTACATCTCAAAGGCTACCAACTGGAAAGTCTTTCCCATTTTGAAATACACCTCTGGCCTCTGAATTCTTCCTTCCTTTCTTCCTTCCTCCATTCTTTTCTTTCTTTCTCTCCTTCCTTCCTCCTTTCCTCCCCTCTCTCTCCCTTCCTCCCTCTCTTCATTCTTTCCTTTTTTCCCTTCATTATTCTATTGCTTTATCTTGGGTTTTCCTTTTCATGTTGGAGACTTTCATCTGATATCTATTAATTTTTGGTTGCTATTCACATTAAGAATGAAGCGATAATGGGACAAATTAACATCATATGCTCCTGATGAGATGCACTGAGAAAAACATCTACTTGTGTGGGATTCTGCCAAAAGTGTATAACCTGAATTTAATCATGAGGAAACACCAGATAAACCCAAGCTGAATTTCTACAAAATAATTAAAGAGTAGTCATAAACATCAGTATCATGAAACACAAATTGGTGTTTGGTGATTGGTCCTATTGAAAAAGACTAAAAAAAAAAAAAGAAGAAGAAGAAGAGACATGGCAGCTGAATGCAACATGATCTGCTGAAAAGAACATGTTAAAAAATAATTGGCAAAACCTGAATAAGATCTACAATTAGATAATAATATTATATCAATGTTAATTTTCTGATTTTGATCATTTTTCTGTCATGCGTAAGAGAGTGTTTTAAAGAAATATACACTGAAGTATTTAAGTATCACATCTATAACTGACTTTAAAATGGCTCAGCAAAAAATGAAATGTACATATACCCATATCTATATATAGGTCTATCTGTTTGTTAAGAAAGAGAAAAAGGGATAAAGTAAATATGTTAAAATGTTAATACGACAGGAACTTAGGCATAGTGTATATAGAAATTCTTTGCACTTCTAGCTTTTCTATAAATCTAAAATTATGCCAAAATAAGAATAAAATTGTGTCAAAAAAATTTAAAAGCTTTTTTAAAAAGAGAGAATATAACAATAGATTCTCTGGGAGTTGTATGTTCAAGGACTGGTTGATGCTAGGTTTCAATAGAGTTCATGCAGGCATGAAGCCACCTGTGACTCTGGGAATCCTTAAATGCTAGAACAAGGAAGCATTTACCTTGGGAGTGTTTTCTGTAGTCATCTGTTCTAGTTTTTCCTAGGCCATTTCTTAAGATTTATTAAACCTTCCAATTTTTGTCCTGGGCTAAATGGCTGTTTGCAAATCCTTTCAGCCCAATGTCTCAGTCCCATCCCCTATTATATCTACTATGTTAAAATCTAAGGCCTTTCTGGGGCTCTACCAGAGTCAGTCCCATGGTACTCTAGGCTATGGATTCCTCTACTCTGCTTCATCAAACAACACTCATTAATCTGTTCTGCATCTTCCATAAATTTGTTGAAATCTTTAATTTGATGAAATTTTAGTCTACCAATACATTGTAGTCTACCCTCTTATTCCTTTCATTGTGTCACTTCTGTTTTCATTTTTATATATCTTTATTCCTGAGCATGTGCTTCATCAGTCATCCTAAACCAGAATCTTTAGACAATTTAATGTTAGTTTTAATCTATAACTTATTATTCAAGGAATACATCCTTTTTCTACTTTTTTTTTTTTTTTGGCATATCTGACAATCTGTCAGCTTTTCAAAATTCCATGTTATCATAAGCTTTCTCAGCTAACTATAGGTCATATTGAATTCTTAGACCTTCACAGTTTTTGGTCATACTATTTATTTGATCACTTAATAAAGTTATATATTTATTTCATGTGTGTGGTCTTTTACAGCTTCATTTTATAGATTTGGGCTTGTCAAGGCCAACCTCAATTTATTCCTTTCTTTTTACTTTATCTGAAGTAAGGATATGCCCAGAAGAATCGAGTAGCCCAGAACCTCACCTCTCCTTCTCCCCACCATGGATGATTAAATCAGGTATCTACCCCAAATAGGCAACCAATCCATTGATTGATCAGAAACCTTTGCTTGGTGTGGCTGGACTAGAAAAGATACCTAGGCTAATCAGATGCCCTCCATTATGAGTTCAAATTATAAAATACAGAGATTGTTGCTGGTCAGGGGTGGGTATTGAAACAGCAAAGTCATGTCAATGTGGTGGTGGTTAAGGCAGCCATTTGCAAATAAATGAAACTGATCTTAAGAGAGATGAAAATGCAAGTAAGTGAGAAAGAACTTATCTTGGTTTTGAACAGCTCTGTAGTTTGTGTGAGGGTCAATTGCACAGAATTCTGTGAAATATCTGTAGCATTGAAACAAAACTTCCTTCCCAATAATAAAACTAATTTGAGTATCTATTTCTTGCAACCAAAAAATAAAAAGCCTTAACTTTATTATCTTCATTTCCTAGTTCTCTTTTTTTTCTAAAACAGAAAGAACGGGATCCCTGGGTGGCGCAGTGGTTTGGCGCTTGCCTTTGGCCCAGGGCGCGATCCTGGAGACCCGGGATCGAATCCCACATCAGGCTCCCGGTGCATGGAGCCTGCTTCTCCCTCTGCCTATGTCTCTGCCTCTCTCTCTCTCTCTGTGACTATCATAAATAAATAAAAATTAAAAAAAATAAAATAAAATAAAACAGAAAGAACTATTTGTTAACAAAGCTATTCATAAAAAATAACATCTATATTAATTGGTACACAAATTAAGTTGTCATAGAATTAGGAGTGTTTTTTTTTAATCCTCTGATGGAATGTGGGGTCTCTTCCCCTAATCCTTGACTCTTTTCAGTCAATTTAATCTAATCCTACCACTGAAGTAAAAATTTCTTTGGGGCAAATTCAGTTTTGTTGTTTCAAGAGTCAAGGATTAGGCATGAATTTTCCATTGTGAACTCTCCTATAAGATTTCCTGCCAACAACACATTAAGGAAACCTAATGCATCCTATAATTCCTCTGCTTCTTTTGTTTGTCCTTCATCTTTCTCCAGAAGCAGCAAGAAAAGATTCAATGACTTCAATAAGTTTCCATATTTGCTACTGTGAAATTATGTCTTATTCCAGTACTAACCTCTCTATGCATCTTGACCTTTGAAGCTAGAGTTTCTTCCTGTTTTTATATCAAATGGATCAGATTTATCATGGGTTTCAGAGAATAAATGCATAGAGTTATAAGAATATCTAGCCAGAATAAAATTACTTAAACACATTTAAATCCTACTTTCAAAAGAGTTATAAAAAAGTTCTACAATAGTCTTCTATTTTTTTAAAAGATTTTATTTATTTATTCATGAGAGACAGAAAGAGAGAGAGAGAGAGAGAGAGGCAGAGATATAGGCAGAGAAGAAGCAGGCTCCCTGCAGGGAGCCTGATGGGAGACTTGATTCCAGGACTGGGATCACACCCTGAGCCAAAGGCGTCCCTACAATAGTCTTCTAAAGTGAGTTCCTGAATTCAGGGACCATATTCTTTAATTTGTTCTACATTCCCTCCAAAAAAAAAAAAAAAAAGATTCAGAACTATGTAATTTTCAGCTATCCGATTAATGTAGTTGAATTGAATAATTTCAATTACCAGAAGAAAATTTTATTAAACTTTAGTGCCAAGTTTTAAAATGAAAATACATTTAAAACAAAGTTAGGAAATGACATTAAATTTTTAAATTGCAAAAGTCAGCAGTTAAGAGTTATGTTCCAAAATAAGCACTGCCCATCTTCTGTGAATAAGCAGTTTATTTTGGCAAATGCAGAAGTTTGTCTTGGGTGGATTCATAATGATCCATGCCATTGCTGTTCTCTTCCAGACCAGTTAGAGATTTACTTCTTATTTAGCTATCTGATTGTTAGAGCTAAAACAAATATGTGTCATATCATCTTCAAATAACAATTTTCCCAATTTAAAATAGTTTGTTCATAAAAGGAAATTCTGAAAAAGTATAACAAAATTGGTAAAGTAAATTATCCAGAGTTCTACCATCCAAACAGATCTGCTCTTAGTATATTCTTCTAGTTACTTTCTACTCATAGACCAAAGAAATACATGTTAATCACTTTTTGCATAGGATAGCAAGCTCATCTATACGACATGCTGAGGAATTTATGATCTAAATTGTAATGTACCATTTGTCCATGAATTCTCCCAGATTTACTTTTGTGCTCTAGGTCAAAGTTGCCCTGCTGGAAGAAATGCTTTGCCCCCATTGATTTGTACCCCATGTTCGGGTACATGAGTGTTGAAGGAGAAGAAAGCTTTCAAAAACATTGCTTCCCACTTCGTGGTACATATGAATCATCTGTTGATCTTGTTAAAATGTAGAGTCAGTCAGCATTTTTAACAAACTCCCAGGTGATGCAAGAGCTGCTAGTCTATGAACACAGTTTTAGTAGCAAAATCCTAATATAACCTGGAATGTGAAAGAATTTGATGGAAGACATTTTTGCCTTCACACATCCATCTACCATTAAGCCATTGCCACATCTCTGACCCATTTCTGGGAAGACATGGGACTATTTCTCATACTTGGAAAGTTTCCCACAGGCTGAGGGTGGAGTAAGGACTTATTTATTGCAATGCGAGTAAAAATATTGAGCAACTATATTGAGTCTCTCCTCTGCAAAGGAAGACTTGTAGAATTCACAAAGTCTCTGTTTATCTCTTCTCCTTTGGTAGCAATATCTCTGATATCTGGGCACAGGGTCTCCTAGAATAAAGGCTACCTTTCCCAGCCTCCCTTATAACCAAATGCAGTCACGTTACCAACTTCCAACCAATGGGATCTAAGTAAAAGTATATGTCCAGCCATGTTTTGAGGATGGCAATTAAATTATTATTTTATTTGTCCTAGTTAGAATAAGCTGCAACCCAGGTGCAGTTAGCTAAAAGTTTAACTAGAGGTATATATCCCAGGGGTTGTCACTGATGTTCTAGTCAAAAAAACCATATCCTACAGGTGATGAAGTGTTTCTGTCATCAATATCCGGATCAACATCAGACTCACTGCTAATGTTCTCAGTGAATTTCAGAAATAGGATTTTAAGGCTGAAATTAGTAGTCTACTAACTAGTATAATGATGCTAAAAAGGAACACTCACAGGTTAATTTAAAGATATGTAAGATATAAGGTTGACTAAAATCATTTACAGACACTTTCTACCCTTGCATGGATAGAGTAAAAGAATCCAACGAGGCCTGCTGCCCGTACCTTTAAGAACGGTGCCTGAGGTTTGATCTCTAACGATCGTGGGTCAACTTTGGTTTTAGGCTACCTGATGTCGACCACAGAGATAATGGATTTCTGCTTCTGGAATGTTGTCATGCCTGCCTTGATTGAATTTTCCACTCCAGGTAAGACTAGAGATTGGAGGAGATTGGAACTGAGACTTCATTGAATTGAAAGACTAGATACTATGAGCTATTCTTATGGTTGCATATAAATAAATGTTTTGTTAATAAATATTTGATTTTGTGGCAGAATTTGTCCTGACACTTGCTTATCACCTGATAGCAAGGTTGGGGAAGCACTTTGAATCTACTGTTATCTACCCAAAAAGACCCTAAGAACTGTGTGGGACCCTGTTGGTTTGTGTCAGCTCACAGTAAAGAGAAAGAGGGATAGAAAGAACTGGATTTTCTGAAATCCATGAAGCAAACACAGAGCTCTGGACCTCTCTCCTCCAGAGGTGTTTTTTTATGTCAGAGAGAAATAAGTGTCCAAGTTGTATCGGACATTATCATCTTACATTTTCTGTTACTCACAGCAGAACCTATCCTGATAGTCCTGTATGCCCCGCTCACCATCCCAGGAAAAATCATTCCATCGACAGCTTTTATGATTTCACTTCCCCTCCTCATTCTTATTCTCTTCTGTATTTAAGATTCTCTCTACCACCACCCTCCTCCCTCTACTTTCAGATACTTTGGACTCCTCTTCAATCCTTTCTAATCAGAAATATCTTCTCTCCCAAGGAAGGCTCATTGATGACATTGCTGCCCCCACCAAGGGTTGATCACTCACCCTTACTATTTTAAGGAAGAAAAGTTTCTAACCTAACCATTTTCCAATGACATATATCAGAAGTCAGATACTTTATCCTTAGACTTTACATCTTAGCATATATGATTTTAAAAATAAAAATGATCAATTGTTCAGGATCAAAAACAATCCAAGCCTGTATAACATGCTATGGCACTTCTTGCCATTTTTCATTTATTTTCTTTATTTCATCCTTTTCATTCATTTCACAGATTTTTTAAAGTGGTTTTTCAAGATTAAAAATGCCTCAAGACTATATAAAATTCATGATTACATAACATGGCCTTGACAGAATGCCTTTCAGGCTTATTACCATTCTTTATCCTTCTCTTCATGCTTCCCTTCCAGCTTTTTCAGTAACAGAGAATGGAACTAAATAAAGGGCTTCACATTCCTCAAACCTCTCTTTTTGCCCAGCAGAATACCATGATTTGGATTTGGGGTGATTTCCTAGTTATGTAAAGTGCAGTCCATGATGAAAGCAGTAGAGTGAAATGACCTAGCATATGTTCTAGAGTCAGTTTGAGTTCAAATCCTGACATAGCTATGTGTCCTTAGGCAGGTAACTTAATTACCCTGTGCCTTAGTTTCCTCATCTAAAAAATAGAAATAATAATAAGGCCTCCCTCCCATGGTTATTGTAAGGATTAAACAAGATAATCAACAAAAAGAGCTTAGTGTAGTGTTTGAATGCAGTAAATTTGTAATAGCATCCATTTACTCAACAGGTAATTACTTGCTATGTGCTACAAGCAAAGTACTGCCTAACACTGTAGTGCACTGGAAGCTGAGACAGAGTGTGTTCCTTCCCTTAAGAAACTTATAGTCCTGTGGGAGAAATAAAACAGCAAAGTAGATTACCACAGTAGAAATGGATATATGTCAAAATATTCTAATAAATTATTTACTGTACTATATTAAAGATAGTTGCAAATTCTTTGTTAATCCTGATACAGAGTCAAATTTCTTCCCTTTGAATCTAGGTTGGCCTTTGCAATTTACTTAACTAACAATATAACAGAAGTGATATTCCAGGACTTTCACCCAGGTCTGCTTTAGAGTACTCTCACTCTGAGGGAAACAAGCCATCACACAAGACGTCTAAATATGTGATATCAACATGCTGTAAGAAAGCCCAAGATAGCTATCTAGCTATCTGGCAAACCTGCATAGACAGAGCATGAGCTCTGGCTGTTCCAGCCATCCCAGCCCAGGAATCTAACATAAGTGAATCAGCTGTCCTGGCAGCATCTTAGCAGCCCCAGGAAATGCAATGTGGAGAAAAACCAAGAACCCAAATAATAGCCAAGACGGAGCCCTTAGATCTATGGTCCTAGGTCAAGCCATCTCAGCCAACTAACTAGATAGGACTTAAGGTAAGCCATGTAAACTGTCCTTGCTACAGGTTCCTTATATCAAATAGGTTAATGATAGATAGCTGTCTTTCTTATGTCTCTATATGTGCTAGAATAAAGAAAATAGTACGTGCAGAAAAAAGTCAGTTGAACAGTCCTGAGACTGCTAGTCTTAGGAAGGGTTACTTGCAAAATTGGCCCTTGGCAGGCATCTAGGACCTTGACTGGTAAACAGTTCCCTACACCGATATCAAACTTTCCTTAAATGATCAGGATGGCTATGGCTAGACTGCTTCTACAAACAGTATGGCTTATGCTGAGCATCTACTTTCCTTATAGGAGTCTGGGACTGGGATATGTGGTGAGTGAAGAGTGCTTCTTTGACAGCCCTTGATAAAAACCTTGAGCACCAAGTCACTTATGAGCTGCCCCAGGAGACAACACTTTCCCATGTTATCACAACTCACTGCTGAAGGAATAAGCTGCCCCACTGTATGAGGACTCTTCCAACTTTGAACCTGAGGTTGCCCCCAACTTCATCCTATGCACCTTTTCTGTTTTTATTTTTTATTTTTTTTCATGGTTATAAATCTTAACCATGAGTGCAAATAGATGCTGGGTTCTGTGAGACCCTTTCTTGGATCAGAGACCCAGTAATTTGATCTGGCAGGTGACCTTGGGGACCCCCGACACCCAGCATTTTAAAAAGTTGTGAAAGTAATATTGGAGAGTTCTTCAACTTTCTTTTCTTAAAAGGAGGTATCCCTCCTAACTTTCTCATGTTCTTCCTCTCATCCCACCTTCCCAGAATATGCAGATTGAACTTCCTTCCCACCTAGATCCAAAGTGACATGTGAACATAAACACACCATTGGAGATAATACTTGGCTCTTCAGACCTAGAGAAGCCGCGTAACCACAATCTCACATAGATAGATAGATAGATAGATAGATAGATAGATAGATAGATAGATAGATAGAAGAGTGACTGCCTGCATTTTATTCTTTATCCTCTTGTGTTTGCCTTGTGTACATATAGAACAGGAGTTTATCTCAACAGGCTAATGGTAGCAGTAAAGTTCTTTTCAAAATATTTACCCTAAGGCTAAACTGGTGATAAAAAGTATATTCTTTGCAATTATATAGCAAGACTTTATAAATTTATGGCTAATCATAAAAGAACTGGCCCCACAATATCAGCAAGAATCTAGATAATCTATAATAATCTATAAAATCTATGCAGTATCCTGCTAATGAAACATATCTATCTCACATTGTATAATAAGCATGACTTATTTTCAGGTGGTCTTCTGGATAAACTTTATGATTTTACTTTGACAGGGATGAATATCATTTCTTTAATCTCAGAGAATGATAAGAGCTTAGGCATTATGACAAGCAAAGTCCTTGGATTTGGCTCTAGAAATCAACTGAGCACAGTATATTTTAAGAATTCACACAATAAGCCAGCAAATTGAATATTATATGCTAAGCACTTTAATTCATACTGTAGACATAGGACTGAAATTTAGGAGACCAACTCCTAACCCAATCTATGTTCTAAAGATATGATCTTGATAAATAATTTATCCTTACTAGATCTCTATCACATCAACTGTAAAATGGGAGCATTCACATGAACCATTTTTTTCAATTTCAAACATTCTAGGATTCAATAATATTATGAAATGTGGGAAGATAAGTGCCAATAAGAGAGTACAAGTTTATTTTGTGGAAGGGAGAGGTTCCGGGAGGTTAGAATAAGAAAATTTAATTGGCCAGGAAACAGAGAGAGGGGCACTCCTCTATATCTTGGTAAAGGTATAGAGATAGAAAATTTTCATTATAAAATAACAATGATAATATTGGCCAGCCATTGTTGGGTATTTACTGAGGTAATATATGTCATCTTATTTAACATCCATAACAATCCAGGTACTGTTATTATTCCTGTTTTACAGAGGAGAAAACTGAGGTACAGAAAGATTCAAAATTTTCACAAGGTCACACAGCGAGTGGCAGAACCTAGATATGAAGCAATCTCACCCTTTTAGAGAATAGTTCTAATTGCTATTATAGCAATAGAACTCAGCAATAAAACTCTCCTCCAAAGCATTGTAGGTTAGATAGAATTGACTAGAAAACTGGAATAAGCAGAAAATAACAGGCCATTACCAAGAAGAATCGTGATAGTTACTTTTCATGGAGTCCCATCTGTGTGCTTTTCATTTATTAGCTCTAACCCTTGCAGATGTTTTTTGTTTTTATTTTTGTTTTAAATTACTATTTTACAATTAAGAAATTTGGGCCCAGCAAGTTCAACTCGTAATAGGTCAAGAGCTGTGAGGTGGGAGAGTTGGGATCCAACGCTGAGTTTTCTGGCTTCAAAGACTGTAACATATTCTACTATGCCATGCTGGATTCTTGGCAAGAAAAATAAAACTATTTCCAGATATTAAAAACAGCTGTATCCTACTGTATGCTTTTATTTACATGAAATTCTAGAACAGGGAAAAGTAGTCTATAGACACAGAAAGCAGATCAGTGGTTACTTGGAGCAAGGGGAATGAGGAGATTTACTGCAAAGAAATATAAAAAAAAGTTTTTTTGAATGATGGAAAAATTTTATATCCTGGTTATGGTACTGATTACATTTATACCATGTTTGTCCAAACTCACTGAACTGTATGCTTAAAATAGGTGCATTTTATTGTATTCAAATTATACCTCAATGAAGTTGACTTTTTTTAAATCCAAATAAATCCAGTATTTGGTCCTTTAGACAGAAGCTTGGGCCAATGGCATGATGTACCTTTTCATATGTATGGATCACATTGCTCTTAGCAACCATTTTGAACTACTCTGTGGTTCCTTCTTGTATCGCCAAGGCTGAAAAGCTCAAAATCACATTTCTCTGACTCTTTTATAGCTAGTGTTCAAATTGTGAGTTAAATACACTCAAGAGGCTTAAAAGGAAGGAGTGAAACCAGGGCCATTAGCCTGCTCTGTTATTTGTTGCTACTGGCAAGTAAGGTCATGCAGACATTGAGTTTTTGGCAACCGCATCCCAAACATCCTGTGTCTAGCTTCATGAGGATTAGAAATTAGTGGCTGCAAGGGTGACAGTGTTTTCATGATCCTCAGATTACAACTATACGGGATCTGCAAAATTCAAAAGCTTCCCTAAAGACTCTTGACTTCAAACACTTACAACTGTGGCAGGGGCAAGAGCTCCCCTGAGAAATCAGATTAATAGTTATCTCCTGGGAGTTATTTCTGGTGTTTCAGTTTAGAAACTGCTACTCCAGCTCTCTAATGATTTTGCAAGCATTTAACTACATGTATTAAATCTCCTTCTACTTATAATTGCTGGAATGGCTTCTGTCTTCCCAGAACTCTAGACTGACATTCCTAGGAAAGATGGTGTGGGTTTCTTCAGTCACAGCGACAACTAAAATAATTAGAGGCAGCAACAGAGTAATAGCAACTTTTTTGAGTACTGACTTCCTCCCAGATGAACTCACTAAGGTCCATGCAGAGGATGACAGCTTTATTCCTTTCTCCATCCTACTCAAACTCTGTGGGTAGATTCGTCCACTCCTCCTTACTTTTTCAGTCACTCTCAGATCATAAAAACCCTCCAGTTCATTGCAGTCCTCCAAGTCAACTCACTGCAGTCCTTAAAATGTCCAGTCCAGGGCCATTAGCATACATAACCGATGCTCTCATCTAATTTAAAGCTTATTTATGCCCTCAGCTTCAGCTTCCTTTGGGTTGGAAAGTCTGTCATTTTGAGGAAGAGAACACGATTGGTTTCCCCTCCACTTCTCTATAAAACGTTTGTTTTCCTTCTCCTCCTTCCTGTGTCCCTCCTCTATTAGGCTGCTTCAGGATTTTCTGGGGTTGTAATGTGGTTGGGAAGAAGTAAGACTAGTTTCTAAAAAAGCCTCTAAACTGGTCTGAATATAATGTGGCATGTGAGCCCACTGGGTATGGCAGATTTCCAGTGCTGATACTTTCTCTGCTGGCGTGCTGACATAGCTTCCTCAAAGAAATCCCACTGCAGCCTTCCAGCCTCCAACCCACATCTTTCCAGACTGCACAGTAATGAATCCTCCTCAGTGTCTGTATATGACGGTATGCTCCAACTTCTTTTTGCTGAGGTTCAGTTTGGCAAAAAGCCTTCTTGCACAGTCTTTCCAAAATGACTCTCAGTTATCTCCAACCTGCCAGCCCACTGGCACATGAGAAAATTCCCCACTTCATTGCTCTGCTATCAGTGAGGGAGCATCTGGGCCCCTGCAGCCACCAGGTGGGCAACATCACCCATAGTCTTCCACATTTAATTTCCTAAGGCACGAGTCAAACAGCAGTTCCTACTTTCCCCAAGCTCTGAAGGGTCCCTATCACCTGACTTGGGGTGAGAAGGAAGCACACATCTCCCCTCCCACACAAAGAGCAGGAAAACAACTCTAAAAATACATCTCTTTTGGTTTTATCAGCCTTGGCTCCTTTATCATAGAAGATGAGTGACTGCATCTGCCAGCTCAAGTACCTTCACACTCTGTGAACATGTCTTACAGAGGTGGTTCAGCAGCTCACTTTAGAATGTGGAGGTACTTTGTAATTGTTTGCTGTTTTTGATCTTGAAGCCATGAAATTTTGGCTGTTAGGGCCAAAACTGAGATGGAATGTTGTTCAATTATCACAACCCTAAAAGGTAATGATTAATGCTCCAATTTAGAGACAAACTGAGGTTTAAAGGGCAGAAAATGAGATTTCAACACAAATGAATATTACTTTAAGGCATTTCTGTTAAATATTATATGTTTGACAATTATGAACACTAATGATTGTTATGGGTCGGATTATGTCCCCTAAAATTCATATATTGAAGTCTTAAGCTCTGGTGCCTTGGGAGGTGACCTTATTTGGATATAGAGTTGTTGCCAACGTAATTCATTAAAATGAAATCATACTGCAGTAGGGTAAGCTTCTACTCTAATTTGACTGGTATCTGTATAAAGGGAAAATCTGAGCACAGACATGCACACAGGGAGAGAGCAATGTAAAGATGAGTTAAGCTGCCACAAGCCAAGGGACTGCCAGGAGCTAGGAGAGAATCCTATAACAATCCTTCTCTGATGCCTTTAGAGGGACCATGGCCCTGCTAATAACTTAGCATAGACTGTGAGCCTCCAGGCTATAAAACAATAAATTTCTGTTTTTCAAAATTTAGTTTGTGGTACTTTGTTATGGCAGTCAGAGAAAACTAATAAACCAACTATGTAAACAGTCATGGAAGTATTGAAATTCTAGCTGAAATAAGCATCATGTGAAAGAACCAAGCTGCTAAGAGAAGAAAAGGTAAAAAGGTATTGGAGGAGCCAGAGTAGGGCCTGGTATTTGTTCATGTTCGATGACGGAAAATTGGGCTGATCATTAGTAGCCTTTGAATAGGTTATTAAGTAGAAAGCTTCAGAGCAAATTTTACTTCCCTAGGAACAGAGAAGGATTACAATATTCACCTTGAAAAACTTGAAGAAAACAAAGCTCAAGCCAGGATTTTGCATAATTATTTCTGGGAAAGCTTGAAGAAATTTGAAAGAGGGCCAGCAGGAAGTTATATCTGTATCTGAATGTACAGAACCAGGAATAAATGAAAGGGCAACACAGTATAAGCTTATATTTAATATTTCATGTTCCTGATGGCTTTGAGGAGTACTAAGATACTAGAATATTTTAATAAAATTTGCTTATACCTTGAAACATATAAACAACTATAAAGATTTTTAAATTGTAGTTCATGCAGAATTAGAAGACACATTTGCATGTCCTAAACAACACACACACACACAACTGGTTTAGAGATTTTAGGTTTTCTTTTTCTTTAATTTTTAAATTTAAATTCAATTTGCCAACATATAGTATAACACCCAGTGCTCATCCCATCTAGTGTCCTCTTCATTGCCCATCCCCCAGTTACCCCATCCCTCTACCCACCTCCCCCTTCTGCAACCCTTTGTTTGTTTCCCAGAGCTAGGAGTCTCTCATGGTTTGTCTCCCTAATTTTTTCCATTCAGTTCCCCTCCTTGCCCTTAGAATCCCTTTCACTATTTCTCATATTCCTTGTATGAGTGAAACAATATGATGATTATTCTTCTCCAATTGACTTATTTCCCTCAGCATAATACCCTCTAGTTTCATCCATGTCAAAGCAAATGGTGGGTATTTGTTTCTACTGATAGCTGAGTAATATTCCATTATATATATATATATATATATCACATCTTCTTTATCCATTCATCTGTCAAAGGACATCATGGCTCCTTCCATAGTTTGGCTATTGTGGACACTGCTGCTATGAACATTGGGGTGCAGGTGTCCTGGCATTTCACTACATCAGTATCTTTGGGGTAAATACCCAGTAGTGCAATTGCTGGGTTGTAGGGTATCTCTTTTTTTAACTTTTTTTTTTTTTTAAGATTTTATTTATTTATTCATGAGAGACACAGACAGAGGCAGAGACATAGGCAGAGAGAGAAGCAGGTTCCATGCAGAGAGCCTGATGGGGACTCAATCCCAAGACTCCAGGATCATGGCCCGGGCCAAAGGCAGATGATCAACTGCTGAGCCACCCTGGCATCCCTATTTTTAACTTCTTGAGGAACCTCCACACAGTTTTCCAGAGTGGCTGTATCAGTTTGCATTCCCACCAACAGTGCAAGAGGGTTCCACTTTGTCCACATTCTCTTCAACATTTGTTGTTTCCTGTCCTGTTAATTTTCGCCATTCTCACTGGTGCGAGGTGGTATCTCATTGTGGTTTTGATATGTATTTCCCTGATGGCAAGTGATGCGGAGCATTTTCTCATGTGCTTGATGTGTATGTCTTCTTTGGAGAAATTTCTGTTCATATCTTCTGCTCATTTCATGATTGGATTTTTTGTTTCTTAGGTGTTGAGTTTAAGAAGTCCTTTTTTTTAAAAAAAGAAAAGATTTTATTTACTTTATTCATGAGAAATACAGAGAGGCAGAGACATATGCAGAGGGAGAAGAAAGCTCCCTATGGTGAGCCCAATGTGAGGACTCCATCCTAGGACCCTGGGATCATGCTCTGAGCTGAAGGCAGATGCTCAACCACTGAGTCACCCAGTGTCCCTATCACATCTTCTTTATCCATTCATCAGTTAATGGACACTTGGGCTGCTTCCATGTCTTGGCTATTATAAATAATGCTGCTATAAATGTAGGGTACATGTATCCCTTTGAATTGGTGTTTTTGTGTTCTTTGGGTAAATATCCAGTAGTGTGATAGCTAGATAACAGGATAGTTCTATTTTTAACTTTTATTTAATTTTATTTAATTTTGCATTTTTAAAATTTAAATTCAATTTGCCAACATATAGTATAACACCCAGTGCTCATCTCATCTAGTGCCCTCCTCATTGCCTGTCTCCCAGTTACGCCATCCCTCCATACACCTCCCCTTCTGCAACCCTTTGTTTGTTTCCCAGAGTTAGGAGTCTCTCATGGTTTGTCTCCCTCTCTAAATTTTCCCATTCTTCAGTTCCCCTCCTTTCCCTTATAATCCCTTTCATTATTTCTTATATTCCACGTATGAGTGAAACCGATGTGGATAGTACTGGCAAGTATTATGCTGAGTGAAATAAGTCAATCAGAGGACAATCATCATATGGTTTCACTCATACGTGGAATATAAGATTTTAGGTTTTAGATTTTATTTCCAAAACTGTTGGCCTAAATAGCATAGGTAGACAATTAAATATTAATAAAAATATCTCAAGATTTCAATGGCTTGTTACAACAAACTTCTTTTTTTCACTACCACGGCATTCCAGTATGGATCAGGTGGCCCTCCTGAAGCTTGTAGCTCTGCCATCTGTAATGCTTGGCCTACATGACAGGAAGGGAGGAATAGAAAAGACAAACTGGTCTTAATTGTCTTGGTCCAGAAGAGACACACACCACTTCTGCCCACAGATCATTGGTCAGAACTAGTCACATGGCCCAACCTAACTGCAAGTGAGGCTGGGCAAAGTAGGAAAACACTTGGAATATTTAGGGAACACCAATTATCTCTGCCATAAAACTATACAGGGAATAAGTGCATAAAACATGCTAACCCCAAAACTAAGATGTTTGTTAGACAATAAATCCAATGAGAATCTGATCTCATTAATCTTAATGAGGGACACTCTGATGCCTTCCTATCTATATGCAAATTACTACACTCTGGTAATTTGCTCAAATTTAGTGCTGCTCAAGAGCCCCCCATTACTTCTGATAGTTCCCTAAGGAGTCCCTCATGTGTGACCCCTTCCCCACAAACTAAATTGCTCCACATATAAAACAAAAGCAAGCAGGTATGTTTAGGGCAGTCTGTGAAAGGGAGACAGCAGTGAGAGTCCCAGGATTTGGAAGAGATGTGAAAAGATGGAGGAGGATGTCTAAGCAGAGGGAGGGAGGCCCAGTCAGATGGCAGCTGACAGGAGAGGCCTGCAGCAAAGCACATCCCCTTTGTCAGGACAATGATACCCAATATTCGAATTTAAATTATTTTCAATTATTTCCTGAGCTGTAGTCCTGTCTCTCAGACTAAATAATATTAAAAGGCTGCTATCCCAGAGAAGGAGCCTGACCTTCAGGATTAAAGAGGTCACCCTGCACGACAGCAACAATAGCTATAGAGATGTTGGTCCCACATTTTCTAGGGTAAACCCACTATCTGGACCCATATTTTACAATAATTCATCTCTCAGACCCTGTATTCCAAGTTTTGTTTTCAAAAAATAATGTCACTGTGGAAATCATCCCTATAGGAAACTGGAAAAGAAAGGATTTTTCTGGGCAAGGGTAAGGCCCCACAGAGAGCAGAGGACAGCCCAGATTTGAAAGTGGGTCCAGGCAGCCTATTTTCATAACTTTTGCCAGCAATGTTCAACAAGGAGACAAAAAAAAAAAAAAAAACCCCCACCAAAAAAAACAAAAACCCAAAACAAAAAAACCTTTCTATATATGCACTGTATTATATTTGCATAAGTAAATCCTAGAGGGATACCAAAAAAGCTAATAAAATAGCTACTTAGAGTGGGAAAAGGGGGGAAATAGGACAGACAATTTGCAGGGGTAGGAGTGAGTATTTTCACTATGCACCCTTCTATATAATTTGATTTTTAAACCATGTGAATATATTATCTATTCAAGACTGTAAACACAACCAGGGGGAAAAAGTCTTCCAACCACCACAGCCTTGCGTTCAAGCTGCTTTGGGAGAACAAAAGAATTGAAGCAAAATAAAGAGTAAAGCAGCATAGAAGTAGCCACAGGAAGAACGATACTGTCAGCACGAGCAGGAAATGGGAGTGAGAGGTAACTAAGGAAGTGAAGAGCTCCTGATTCAGCTTCTCATTCCTAAAAGCTCCAGAGATGTTTGGGGGAAAGATGCAAGGAAGAGGAAGGTGATGGTGGGCTCTCGCACAATGTAGAATGCAAGGTAGTTGCTCTGTCAACTTGAATATAAGATGAAAGGGTGGCCCAACAAGGGGAGGATTTGAGGACATCCAGGTGGCAGACACTTGGATTATACTAGCTTGACATTCATGGCTCTTGATGATTTGACCTGATCCTTTCTGGGAGTCACTTCTTGACTGGAGCACTTCCCTCATTAAGGATCAGTCCAGGCTAAGTGTTAGCGTTTTATTCATGCAGTGATGAATAAAAAATTAAGAAACTCACAGTCAGATTGATAAACAGGACTTAAATGTTTAAGTTTAATTACTTAAAAACAACCAGGTGTTACTTAAACTCTGCTAGGAAAGTGTACAGTTTCAGCAGGGCCACAAGTGAGGAGTGGACAGCTACCTGTGCCTGGAGGATACCAGGTAATGAGGTTTCATGGTCAAGGTAAGCCTTGAGTTAAGTCCTGAGGGTGAATGGATATGCTGGGAGGTGGAGAAGGCAAGGAGGGCATTCCCAGCACAGCAATTTGTGGATAAGCTCAGAGGGATGACACAAGATGGGGTTCCGAATCTGTGCTGTGCAAGCAACTCCATATGGCAAAAATGAAGGAGGTGCTAAGAGATGCAGCTGGAGAAGCAGGAAGAGAGGCTTGTATGCCATGGACTTTTATCCTGTAGACAGCTAGGTGATAATAAGGATGAACCAAAGATCCTAGAGTCATCTTATAACACTGACTTCAGTAGCAAGAACTGACTGGATCCACTGGAGGGATCTAAGACTGGAAGCTGGTTGGGCTGCCTGGGTGGCTCAGTGGTTTGGCACCAGCCTTCGGCCCAGGGCATGATCCTAGAGTCCCAGGATCGAGTCCCATATTGGGCTCCCTGTGTGGAGCCTGCTTCTCCCTCTGCCTGTGTCTCTGCCTCTCTCTCTCCATCTCTCATGAATAAAAAAAAAAAAAAAGACTGGAAGCTGGTGAGATGCAGAAGTGACTGTTTTCAAAGAAAGGAAAATCAGAGAAAGCCTAAAATGAGGCATTACCTTCTACCTTACCATTCTGCAGGGACAGTGCTCCCCATGAGGCCTAGAGTAAGTTATTTAACATCTACTCAAACTTAGCTTTCTCACCTGCCAAATTACCTGCCATTCAGAATTACCATGGGGGTCAAACAAAACAATGTATGTAAAGTACCAGGCACAGAGAAAGTTCTTGATTATGGGTAAAAACTATTATTCCCTAATACACTATTAGCCCAGGACCTCAATATTCTCACTTCTGGGAAGCAGTGGTACACTGTGGGTGTTTCAGTTACCTATTGCTACACAGTAATAAATTATCCCCAAATATAGTGGCTTGAAACAACCACCATGATTCTGTTGATCTTATTGGGCTCTTATTGCATCCCTCACAAGGCTGCCCTTGGCTGGTACCTAGGCTATGCTAGGAGGTCTAAGGAGGTGGCTTTACCCACAAGCCTGGGGCCTTGGCAGAAATGACTGGAGGACTGGGACTTAACTTTCTCCACATGGTCCTACGTTATTCCATTATCTAACCCAAGCTTTACATAGGGTGGCTGACGTCCATGAAAACAGAAGCTCCAAGCTCTCTTATGTTCCAGAGATTTATTGCTTTGAAACAACCATCCCCAAACAATTCCAACCATTTATTTGATGTATTTGCATATGATTCTGCAACTTGGGCAGATTGGCAACTTAACTCTGTTTCACATGGTATTGGCCGGGGAAGCTCAACAAAAGCCACAGGATCCAGGATGCCAGGCTTCATTCACATGACTCATACCCAGCTGAGGTGACTGAAATGGTGGCAGACCCATTGGACTTCTCTCTCCATTCCCTGTATCATCATTCAGTAATCCAGCCTCAGCTTCCTTACATGGAGGCCACATCCCAAGAGGTCAATAAAGGAATCTGCAAGGCCTCCTAAGGTCAGGGTATACAAGTCATGCCACATCATTTTCACCACACTCTATTGGTTAAAGCCAGTCATGGGCCAGTCCAAATTCAAGGTAAATGAAATACACTCCACCTCTTGATGGGAGGACTAGAAAAGTAATATTGCAAAAAGGTGAGTGCTTTCTCATGAAAGCAGCTGGCTATCAGTTGGAAAGGACTGGTATGGGTGGGAGATCCTCATTCTACCATTCATTAACCATTTTCTCTCAAATTTAGTAAACTTAGGTTGACCTCCTAATATCTAGATTGTCTTTTTAAATATGGGATATCCCCCCTTGTAAGCACAATTTTTTATGATCACCACTAGATGTGAACACATTAAGGTAAAGTTCTATGGTAATCATCTCTCTCTATTCAGAATTTTGCATGATGCCTGGTACTTAGCAACAGAGCACAGTGCTCAGTAAGTACATGTGTTGAACTAATAAATAAGAAATAAACAAATAAATAAATAAGCACCAATATTAGCTCTTTACTGGGCACTTCCCATATACTAAGAACTGTTCTAAACACTGTGCATAAGTTGATAATTCATTTAAATATTAAAACCCTAGGAGGTAGGCACTTCTATTCCCTGTGTTCAGATTAGGAATCTGAGTCACAAGAGGTTGTGGAGTTCATCCAAGACTACACAGCTAGTATGTGGTGGCTCTGGATCTGGACCCACTGGACCTGGCTCCAGCGCCTGGCTCTGAACCACCAGACTTTGCTGACTTTGTAAAAGTGTAAACAATTGCAATGAAGTCAGGATTGAAAACTGAAGAAACAATGGACCTGGAAAGGGATAATTACCCAAGGCATGAATCATTATAGAAGCATTATAGCATCCTGGTGAAGAGTACAGAGTCTTGAGTCAGACAGATATTGATTTCAAGTACAGCTCCACTAAGTACTACTCTATTACTTTGGATGGGATACTCTCCAGTTTTCTCACCTGAAAAATAAGTCTAAGAATAATATCTATCTCAGAGGACTGTGGTGAAGCTCCAAAGAAAGAGGGCAGGTGCAGTCTTTACATCACTGTTCATACATAATGAAGGCTGAGTGAATATTCCCACAGACAGGGACAGGGAATGACATGGTAAGGCAATGCTTAAAAGAAAAAAATTAGAGTCAGATGCATCGTGCACATTCTCTCCCAAAAAGGTTTTTTAAAAAAAATTGTTCTTCATACAAATGAATCTAAGAAGTTTGAAAAGGAAAAACAATTACAGTCTTCAGTAGAAAGTCAAGAGGAGTACCTGGGTAGATCAGTTGGTTGAGCATCCGACCCTTGATTTCAGCTCAGGTCATGATATCCGGGTTGTTAGACTGAACCCCTTGAGGGGCTCCATGCTGAGTGTGGAGCCTGCCTAAGATTCTCTTCTCTCTCCCTTTCCCACCTTCCCCTATCCCTCTGCCACCTTCCCCTATCAAAAAAAAAAAAAAAAAAAGATAAAAGGAAAAGAAAGTCAAATGAAGTTTCAACATTAAAAATGTCAGTTTTGGGGCAGCCTGTGTGGCTCAACGGCTTAGCGCCGCCTTCAGCCCAGGGCATGATCCTGGAGACCCTGGATCGAGTCCCACGTCAGGTTCCCTGCATGGAATACTGTGTCTTTGCCTCTCTCTGTGTGTGTATGTGTCTCTCATGAATAAATAAATAAAATCTTAAAAAAAAAAAAAAGTCAGTTTTTAAATCCAGAATGCTATGTTGACCTTTTGGTAAAGGTAGATTATATTAATAAAGTTTTTAAAGGGCCACTATAAGCAGAAAGAAAAGGCTAGGTAAAATAGTAAAGCATTATAAATCTCAAATCAAGAGGACTACCCAAAAGAGCAAAACACAGAAAATGATTGATCTCTACAAAGAAAGAAACAAAACTCCAGCATGTTAAAAAGCTAATGCCAGTTTTCAAATTAAGTTTCAAGAACACTATAAAGAAAATCAATATGTAAACACCAAGTGATGAAATGTTTGCAACCTATTGACACGGGTTTTATTAAAAGGAGATCATGCTAGCTAAGCTGAGTAAGTCTGTGATTGATATCTGATGAAAGAAAAGTCATAGACATAGTCACTGGGGTTGTCTAAATAACTTTTTTTGGCACATCAATGAAGCCTTTATTAGAAAATAAGCAGACAACTGCTGTAGAAATAGAAAATGATGCATCTTAAATTTCACAAAGATGACAGTTCAGAGAATCCTTTTGTCCTTAGGTGAGGGAGGTCAGTGGGAAAAAGAATCTGATTGACAACAGTGGTGGTAGGGGAGAGGTGGGTGGAAGGTTGTGAGGCTACTCCTTTGCTTCTATCAGACATAACAACAACCAAAAAGGGTTTGTTTTTCAAGCAGAAACTAGATATCTTTTTTGCTTCAAATTATAAATGTAAGTTGAGATAGATGATTATAAAACTGCATTAGATGTTTCATAAGATTTCCATAAAAGAATTGGCTCTGCAAGACTCTGGAAGACTAGAGACTCTACCAGGTGTACAGTGTTCCTTTTTTACTTTACCTCTTCATTTTGCAGCTCCAAGATTATAAATGATCCAGCACTATAAGCATTTTTTTTTTTTTTGGAAAAGAGGCAGAAAAGACAATATTTACTTTAGGTTTAAAAGCATAAGAGTATTTTAGAAAGAGAAGATAAAATAATATACCAGGCTGCTTGACTTTCATGGACTAAAACAATGGGATATTCATTCAATCATTTATTCAGCAAATATTTGTCAAATACATTATATGTGCTAGGCACTGTTCTAGAAACTGGGGAGATAGCAATAAACAAGACAAAGTTTCTGTTCTCATGGGTCTTGTATTCTAACAGAGAAATACAGACAATAAACAAATAGACATATAAAATGTGAATGGGGCCCCTAGCTGGCTCAGTCAGAAGAGCATGAGATTCTCAAGCTCAGGGTCATGAGTTCGAGCCCCATGTTGGGTGTAGAGATTACTAAAAACAATACATTTTTTTAAATGTTTTTAAAGTGATTGAATTTTATGAAGAAACATAACAGGGTAAAAACAGGAGGGGAGAGGTTATGAACTTTTTTAGGTTTTGTCCTCCCCCTTTCAAAGGTCTAACTCCACACAAAGATTCTGGCACATGGTAATTTTTAAATAATCTTTGAAGATCCTGGCATATAGAAGTCTTTGTTGAATGACTACCAGAGCTATTGATGGTCTCTGGTGAGCACAAGTCTCCAGGGTATTTGCTGATGAGCATACTAGAGTCACATGGGAGGAGCCCCATGACAGGTCACAGGGACCAAGGGGACTGAAGAACCTACAAAGGAAACATAAGCCTTCTAGGGTCTTTTTCATGCAGTTCCTGCCTGATAAAGACATCATTCTACCTCCATATGTGACCCCAAGAACACAGGGCTGGGCAGGCTTTTTCATCTGGCCATCTCATGAAGCAATACTCATTCACAGAAATTCCTTTCATTGTGCACAAATCCTGACACTTCCTGGGCTTCAACTAATCCTCAGGGCACCCATTCCCTCTCCTTTAGACCCTTAGACACAAAAGATTTCCTATTTTCCCAAAAACATAATTATGCTATCTTTGAGAAAGGGCCCAGAACTTAGAAAAGCTGGTTTATACCCCCTGAGAAGTAAAAGGGGCCAAAATCTAGAAGCTTTGAAGAACAAAGAGTTTCTTTCACTCTCTCCCAAACTGAATGTGAGTGTATGAGTGTGTCTGAGCTACTTATCCTCTCCTTCAGCCACCTGTTCCTTCTGTAGTGGGCCATCACCTTGCTAAATTTATTATTTGAACACTGGGGGAAACTGAAACAGTGCTGGAAGTCATAGTGACATAATTGAAGCAGGTTTTTTCATATAAACAATAATGAGAGATTTGCTTTTGATCAATGGCCTAATGTTTAATCAATTATAAATTATAGAGCTAAGTCATAGGAGTGTGCATGCCTATATAGAGGCTTATAGTAACAAATCTATTGTGGTTTCTTGCGTTTTTGTGTTAAAGGCGACAACATAAATGGGCTTTTTTTACCAGTTGAAGAATCAATCATTTTTAATTTTTAAAATAGATACTATTATTAAAATGTTCATTGCACTTAAAACATATATTTTTTAAAGATTTTATTTGCTTATTTATTTATTCATGAGAGACACAGAGAGAGAGAGGCAGAACATAGGCAGAAGGAGAAGCAGGCTCCATGCAGGGGGCCCGATATGGCACTTGATCCCAGAACTCCGGGATCACACCCTGAGCCAAAGGCAGATGCTCAACTGCTGAGCCACCCAGGCATCCCTAAAACATATTTTTAATTAACATTTCTTCTGAGAGAAATATGGAGACAGAAGCATACCACATTTGTTATTATTAAAAAGAAAACCACAGACCCAAAATGGTGTCACTTAGGTTAAGGCCCCAAGTCAGTAATGAGGGCTAATCTAATTGCAATTTCAGCCTCTCCCAGAAAGATGAGTCTTAATGAGGTCGGTCAGGAATTTTCTGATAAGCACCAATGAGGTAATCTGTCTGGGTTTTCTTTGTCCCCCCAAAGGAACATTAGGTAATCTGCATAATAAGATCTCCTGTCCTTTTCCCTATGGGAAGGTGATCTTACCTGAAACAATCCTTTCTCTATTTTGCTTATAACTTTCTTGCTCCACCTCCTTCCAAAGAATACCTTCCATTTCGTACAATTCTTCTGAGAGCTCCTCTACTTGCTAGATAGGATGCTGCCTGATTCATGAATTGTTTAAAAAAGCCAATTTCATCTTCAAATTTACTTAGTTGAATTTCGTTTTTTTAACATTATAAAGGGCAAAATGAGTTGACTGAATTGTTACACTCAGCAAAGGTGGAACTTGGCTAACCATGAAACAAGGGCATTTCCATGTTCAGGAACCAATACAACTTCATTAAAGATAATCGAACAAGCTAGTGGTTACGTTAAGTAAAAAATGAATCAGAAAGTGAGTCAAGGTCAAGTACATAGAAACAAATGATTCCAAGAAAAGCAATTGCCTAAGGAGGAATACAAAATAAGATATCAGGCTCACCTACGCAATAGCAATATGTTATTAGTTAGAAAAGAATCATCTCTGCTATTCAAACATGGCAGTAAGACAAATTTGAAATCATTGTTATCCCTATCTCTGTTGCAACCTCTGAACAGCAATAGTGAAAGAGAAAGAAAGAAGCAAAGGTGTAAATCTAAACTCATGCAAATATAAATATACAAAATATAGGTGGAAACTAATATTTGAAGATATCTACTTTATAGTAGGCATATCCATTATCCTATTTTATCCTCCTCAAAACTGAGGAGATTGGGCATTAACTTGTCCATTTTATACATGCTAAAATTGACTCACAAAGAGGTCTTGTAATGGATCTAAGTAATAAAACCAGCAATCAATCAAACAATCAATCAATAAAACTAGCAAGTAGTGGAAGTGGGATTTGAACCCAGGTCCGTCTACTTCAGAAACCCTTATTTATCCTGTTCCATTGACTTGGCCTCTTTTCGGATACCAATTAAATAGGTCCTGGTAAGTGAGATGTAAACAAGGGTTCTGGGAGCCTGTGAATAGAGTGGAACAGGACTAAACTTTGGGCCTCAGGGCCCAAAGCTGCCAATGAAATGAGCCAAGGATATCAAATAATAACAACAACAACAAAAAGATAACGATAATAACATAGCAGATACTGAGCCAGAATAAAGAGCCAAGAAGACAGTCAAAAACAATCTATCAGAAAGATACTAACCAGTGTTCCAAGAAGTACTGGGCTCTTGTTGGACACTCGTACCTTCAAAACAACCCATGAAAAGAAAAAGGAATCTTTAAGACCCAGACGTGTGGGATGGTGCAGAAGGGAAAGCCACCATCACCTGTAAAACTAGACAGTGACAAAACCCAAATAACCACAAGAAGTCAGGGGTAGGAGAGAACTGGGGCCTTCATATCTCTCAGATGAGACAACAGTAGAGGTAAGAAGAATACCAACCACAGCAGGAGCAACAGCATCTCCTGGAGTAGAGGGGAGGCCCAAGTGAGGTTGCAGAACTTTCCTACCCATTGCACTGGGCAGTATAGCATAGTGTCTAGGCCTATAAGCATTTCAAGGGCCTGAAAAACAGTTTCTTGCCTGAAAAAGAAAAGAAAGTATTGGGCTCACAACACAAAAGAAGAAAAAAAAATGGAAAAACCAGAATTCACAAATTTTGAACTAAATATCTAAAGATAATATCAAGTCAAGCAGTCAATTGCTGCTAAACCTTCACTGAGTTATATGGGAATATCTTTGATGAGAAATGGCTGCCTTTTAATATGTTTTATATGACATGGGGTGGAACCAACAAAGGAAGAGGGGCTGAGTGGTGCTCTTGTAACCCAGCCTCTGAAGACACCAGCTGGGGCTATCCTCTGCAGCTTTTCCAGACTTCTTCAGCCCTAGGCCATATACAGGAAGCTTCTTTCTTCCCCAGAGCCATATCTAATTATGGCAATTCCATGAGAGGCCTGATCAAAATGGCCAAACATATTTACTTCCAGTTTATCACTTACACTACTTTCTCCTCAGCATATAATAGTTGTCTCCCCTTCTTGATCCCTCTCTTTTTCCCCACCCGAGGAAAAATTATATCCAATAACATATTCCAGTCAATAACATTGACTTCAGGTTTCAGAAGGACCTAAGGAGCTATAACTAATTAGCCTGGCAAGTTTAAGATTTATGTCAACCAAATATAAAGGGAGAACATAGAGGGACAAAGGTTACACTACTTATAAATGACATTGAATGAACTGAAATCATGTAATACTCAGGAAAAGAAAACATAAGGTAAACATTAGAATTTACATTTCTATCAATATAAGATTCATTTTAAAGTATTTAAAGTATCTTTCCTATGATTAGTTCTATATTTGATAATGAAAGATGATCATATCACTGATATATCAGATATGTCATGAAAAAGACTATAAAAAATATGACTATATGATTCTAGTTTGTTTTAAACACCACTGTGTGTTTGTTCAAAGAATGAAAAAGTCTAAAAAAGTGAAGACAAAAATGTTTGCAATTGATAAGAGTTTTATTTGGGTGATTAGAATCATTTTTCTAATTTTTCTATAATAAACATATTATTGCTGTAAATTTTAAGTTAATGACAGGAAAAGTTATGGCCTAGTCTTCAAGAAACATTTTACTATGAGATACAGAGAACAGGATTAGTTTGAGGAGAAAATTAATGATGCTAAAGTTTATATTTGAAGAGAAAATTAATGATGCTAAAGGTTTATACTCTGTCAGCAAATGGGTTTTTGAAGAGAAATTTAGTAAGCTTCAGAAAACTCTGGATCCATTTTCTAGCTTATCCATGGGCCATTTGTGCCTATTGGGCAAATTACTCTGAGAGTTTATTCATCTTGATCTAAAATTTTCCCAGAACTAACACTCTGACTTCACATTTCTAGCTCTCTGGTAACTAGCAATTTGGATAGCTCTTTCCTTTTCCCTACCAGGTAAAGCCTGAAATTCACAAATTTATTATTTAAACCATGTATCCATCCAACCATTCATCTGTTAAACTAACATTTATTGGCAAGCTGTTATGCTCCTGGAACTTAGCTGAACCATCCTTTATGATTTCTTGATAGCCTGAATCTTATTTTCTAGGTTTCTGAGTTTTTACAGGTTCGCACCTTTTTCTGTAGTTTATACTTAAAAGCAACTTTGTACATGTATAAAATCACTATTTCATGTTTTCTTTCCTTGAGGCTCTTAACTATGTTGCTGTATCATCTTATGCTGAATAAATCTGATGAAAATGTGATTTTACTTTCTCTTTATAAGTAACTTTGTCTTTATGCCTGGATGTACAAAGAGTTTTTTCTTTCTTATCCAGTTTTACTAGATTATATTTTAGTGTTTACAATTATGAGTTCATTTTCCAAGGTTATTGGGGTGATATTTCAATTTAGATGTTCCAATTTTTTAAAAGAAGATCTTGCATTATGGATTTTTGTATTGTCTTATTCTACTGCTTTCATCTTCTTCTTCCAATATAAATTATGCTTATGTTGGATCTTCTTTTCCTATCTTCTGTAGCTCTCATTTTTCTCTTGAATTCTTTCTCTTTCTTTTTTTCTCTTTCTTTCTTTCTTTCTTTCTTTCTTTCTTTCTTTCTTTCTTCTTTCTCTTTTTTCTTTCTTCCTTCTCTTCATTTGTAAACTGTATTTCCCAATTTCTATTTCTGACAATGGTAGACTAGGTTGTCTCAGAACAATGTGAAATTATTTGAAGAATCCTCACTCAGGCAGTGAGGATATATGGGGACTTGATCCAGAAAATAAGGAAATCTGAGAAGAGTGCATGAAAAGATGAGAATTTGAGAAAAACTTTTCATAGGTTCCAGAGGTTGAGAGTGAAAACCCTCTTGGGCTTTCTCTTAGTTAGCAAAAATAGGTACTAAAGTAGGTCTTTTGTACAAGTGAAATGGCCTAACATAAAGTTCCTAAAAGCAGGGGAAATCTGCATTCCAGTGTTCATAGAACTGTTAAAACTCTCTTTTTCTCCTCTCCACTACCTCTGCATAGCTGCTAAGCCTACATATGTCCTATATGCATCCTGCATTGTCTGTGGTCTGGGTAAGGCAAAGCATAATCTCAAAGGATATTCTGAGGTCCATGGGGATGTTTTATTAGTTTTGGGGAGGATATTGTGCATTTTTCTTTTGTTATTCTATTTATTATGTTTTTAGGAAGGAATTAGAGAAATTTAAAAACTATGCATCATGAACTTGCCCTGACCTGAAGTCAACATGGGCTTACTTTTAAATCATGATACTATCAATCAAGGCAACATAATCACCAATTCTTCATTATTCCAGTGTCTTGACTGGGTTCTAAGAGGACAGTTACTTCCAAAGTAGTTTCTGCTCAGCTTTATTAAGTGTTTATTAGCTTCCCTAAAAGTATTCTTTTGTAAATATAATCAGCCTCTATCTTGTCCACATTCTGGTATTGCTTTCATTTTCCTCACGAACTTCTCTTCAAATTATAGATTCCGTCATTAGCTAGCCTCAGATAGAGTATGTACACATACATTCTGAACAATTTATTCAATCAATGATATCTTTTTTTTTTTTTTTAATCAGGCTTCATTTGTTCCCCATTTGAGAACTTTCTTATGCTCCAGTTGCTGTATTTTCCTCCTGGGCATGTTTCAAATTGTTCTTTATATTTCAGGAGCTTCAGTCAGAATGCCCCCTTTAATGTTCAGAGGACTTACTAAGTCAAAAATGGTTTCCTCAAGTTCATATTGTATTAAGTTTGCAGTAATTCCTTCCAAATTAAAATTGGCACATTTAAGCCTATTGCCCTCATACTGCTAGAACTGCCTGCCACATTTCTCTGATTAATAGAAGAAAATTACTATATTTCTCTGCAATTTTGTAGACTCTCTCTACTTTTCAGAATGTGTTAAAATGCCCCCTTTCCTTTTCTCTAAAGAAATGAGATTAAATGGAGAATAGGAGAGGGGTGAGTAGCCTCAAGCTGCCAACGATCTACTGTAGGGTTCTGTAGTTGACTCCGGTTTAGTTCAATCAACATTCCAACCTTCCATGAATACCTATGTGCGAAGTTTTGTGTTGAACAGAAAAGATAACTAAGATATTACCCTCCAAGGGAGCATTAGAATTAGATGTAGATTAGAATCCTTATCTAGGGATCCCTGGGTGGTGCAGCGGTTTAGCGCCTGCCTTTGGCCCAGGGCGCGATCCTGGAGACCCGGGATCGAATCCCATGTCGGGCTCCCGGTGCATGGAGCCCGCTTCTCCCTCTGCCTGTGTCTCTGCCTCTCTCTCTCTCTCTCTGTGACTACCATAAATAAATACAAATTGAAAAAAACAATTAAAAAAAAAAAAGAATCCTTATCTATATTAATAGGTGACTTGAGTTAGCTATTTGATCTCTCTGAGCTCCAATTTCCTTATCTCAGTGTAAATCCTACATGATATAGCTATTGTGAAAATTTAACACATATATTTTACATCATGCATATTTATATATTATATACATACATATATCTGTATATATGTGTACATATATATAATTTTTATAGCAGCTGTATCATGTAGGAATTTTATATATAGGTATGTATATGGCCAGCAGTGCTCAATAAATGTTTGTTCCTTTTGGATGATGTTACAATCTACTTGTAATTTGATAAAATTTATTCCATTTTACTTCTCCAACCACACAAAATGGCTGTTATATAGCCTATTGATTTTCTTAACAAAATGAATTAAACTTTATTATGTTCTATGATGTTTTAAGATTCCTCTGATCTCAAATTGTATGATATGAAATGTATGATTGTGAAATGTACTGGAATGACCAGCAAGGTTCTTGATCTGAGGTCATAGGCTCCTAAGGGGTTCAGGGAGTTTTTGAATCTTCTGAAACTGCATGCAAATTGAATGTGTCCATGACTTAGTCATTTTTGGAAGGAGGCAGTTCATTGCTACCATCAGATTTTTAATGGGACTGAGAAAAAACAAAAAACAAAAAGCCAACAATCATGAGAGTGTTATAAAATCACAGCTGGGACTCATAATACATGGTATACTTCAGGAGTCAGACACTATCTATGTAATTTCCTTTTTATAATGCTTAGCACAGAGTGAGAAAGAGTTAAGAACTTAAACTTCTCTTTTAATGAAAATAATAATGGCATTCCTTTCTCTACCAGGAGGGGCATATATAAAAGATATAAAAACGAAATGAAAAATAAAAAGGAAGGGACTGAAAGGAGGCAGACCAAACAATGAGGGCAGTGAAAGAGCAGGAAGCAAAGAAAAAGAAGAGAAAAAGAACCCCTGCCACCTTACCCTCCCCCATCTCCCAAACACACACAAATGAAAACAGAAGAAGGAAAGGGGGAGGAGGAAAGAGATAGATGGGAAGAACGTAGAAATGCAAAGCAATTGAGAGAGAAATGAAAAAAAGGTGGTTTGCTGTCAGAAAGGTTAGTTAGTTTGTTCCCTTCCCAACTGCATCCCTCTCCACCAATAATGTCTTCAAAGCAAAGGCTTCCTAAAGATCTAGTAGAAAAAGAAGTTTCGCAGACTGAATGAAGGTGCAAGAAATCCTAATTTTAGTTCAATTTGATCATAATGCCTTTTGCAAGTCACTGTTTTACCTGAATTTTCCTAACCTACAACATCTAGATAGTTGATGCTAGTAAGTTAGAAAAGGTCTCCTATCTCCATGTGAGCTGTATCCCAAAAATTCATTTTAAGGTAATCCAATCTGAAGAATGCATTTTTCTACAGAGATACTGTTAAAAGATTATTACATTTCACAAAAACGTATTTAAAATACAAGCGGAAGAAAAGGGAATTGGCCTTTAAGTCATTGGCTGGGTAAACTGGAGCACAACATCTCTCCTCATTTCTTTTTTCACACTCTAGGGAGCTTTATACTCACCCATGTTGTTAGGTTGGGGGCTATGTCTGCACTTAAAAGATAAAAGTCAGTGATAGTATAAAAGTCCATTGGCACATGAGAAGCAAAACTAGCTAAATTTCCTGATGCCTATTCCTTCTTTCAACTCCTTTCTGTCTTACATGTGTATCTTTCTTGCCCCCATTATTTTTCCACATTTTATATTGGGCACAAGTTCTACTTTCCTCATAGAACTGGAGTTCTGATTCTCCTGAACTCTGGAAGACTCTAATGTTTCTGTATACCACCTTCACCTTTCATTTAGATCTGTCAGGCTTCAACTATAAAGGTGGTATACAGAAACATACCACACAATGGTATAACAGATTGAGAGTCTGAATTATCTGCAAGGAGAGTATTAGTCAAGAAGACTTAGAACTAAAGTTCTGTTGACATGTGGCCATCCTCAACACAGAGCTTCAAATCTCAGAAATAGTTGCTTCTATTTTTAGAGGGCCATATTAATTCAGACTCACAAGGCTCTAACCACTGGGGGAAAAAAAGACTTAGAAATCACTTATTCCAACCCTTTTTTTCTTTAGAGATAATTACTGATTGGATGAAGATCATTTATGCACATTTCAGTATAGAGATCTTTATAGGGAATATCTTTGTTGATTAATATTTGCTACTAGGGACTAAAAATGTGGCAGTAAATTGAAACATATGTTGAAAGGGTACTTCCTTTTAAAATCTTTACCCAATCCACTTATGTCATTATACTTGTTTGTAAAAATAGCTACCATTTATTGAATACTTGAATATGGTAGGCCCTTTACAAATATCCTCTCATCTCACTTAACCAACACAATCACTCTGAAAGATGGGCATCATTACTTCTTGTTTATAGGTAAGAACCATGAGGCTCAAAAAGCAGCTAGTAAGTGACAGAGCAAGGATTGGAATACATTTTGTCTGATATCTACTACCCTATCAGATTGTATCACCATGGAAATATTTGAAAAATATACCAGGAAAATCTTTTGAGGTTCATTCCTATAAATGAGAAGAGGAGGAAGCAGCATTGTACAGAGGAAGAAGCTGGGCTATGTGTAGTCTTTCTATGGGGAACTCGGATGTTGTAATGGCTCTAAAGAATACTACAGGTCGAAGTTGGGAGGCTGAGTTTCTATACCATTATGTTGATCCGTCATTGCGTGTGGGTGCCCTGAAAGGAGTCATGACCTTGAGTTAAGTCAGGTGCCTGCACCTGAGGCAGTTCCCTGAGAGGGCTGTCTGCTGGCAGCACTCCCAACAGCTAGGGGAATAAATCTTTCAGTCCTGAAGAGGGGATCAGAACCATACATCACAGCTTCTACCTCAGGTTTGGTGCCTTTGATCATTTGTACAGTATCATTTTTATTATTTAAGATGTCTGGGTGAGTCATCATGAAATGTCCCAAGAATGCCTCAGCCTGATGAAGATAACCTTGCCTGTCAACTCATTTCCTTTAGACCCCCAAGACCCTCAGTAGAAGACAAAAGTGTTTAGTTAGTTAGAGCTCAAGGAGTTGGGCTTATGTTTTTCTGTGAGGGCAACAAGAATCACAGGAGTCAGTGAGAGAAAATGGCCAGATAACTGAAAAACAGGAGGCAGGTTAGGAAGAACCTCAGACCAGGTTGTGCCCATCCGTGTGAGAGGATGTGATCCTTGTACAAGCAGCCATGGGACTAAATAAAGTCCTTTTGTAGGCTAGATTTAGTCCTTTAGTAGCTTGCTAACAGTGGTTTTTTTAAATTAGCATTAAAAATGCAGGTCTAGGAATCTGTTTGGTTTCATTTGCATTTAACACCATAAGATTTCTATCTGTGTGACCTTGAGCAATATCACAAAGCCCTCTCTGTCTCAATATTCATCTGTTAAGTGGGTTATAGTACCTTACAGCATTGTTTAGAGTAGGGGATAGTCCCAGTTAAAAATCCAGTAAATAGTCTGGCACTCATCAGATATTCAGTAAGCAAATTTGGAATTGTTATTGTTGTTAAATTTGTTATCATACTGAGTTAACTGAATATTTTCTGCCAAAGCCACTATTAGCCTAAATTTCAGAGGCAAGTGAATAGAATAATTTAAATGAGTTGTTAAAATCGTAAAGCAATAATCAAGGAAAAGATAGTATTAAGATGCTTTATCCTATTCCTGCAACTTTCCTGTAAAATCTGAAATTATGTCAAAATAAAAACTGAAAATTAAAAAAAATAAAGCTCTTTAACTTACTTTGCTGGGATTATTTGGGAGAGAAGTATGCTCTGAGACCCTCAACTATTTCTATATTGCTTGGCTTCGTGTAATTATACCCTTTCAATTTATCCCTTTATTTTTGTGAAAACATCACTCTATTTCAGTCATGGTATGAGAATAAGAAAAAAAGTCTGTCCATATTTGGATTAGAAAGAAAAGGGGAACACTGTATCCATGAGGTGCAGATAAGATGCAAGCAGGGGAAATCAAAGTGAGCAATCTTCAAGAATGAGGTGAAATTGCAGGAAAAAAGACTCCAAAAAGGCATATACTGCTATAGTTTTTCTCTTTTCCTTCCTGGAGATATTTCTTTCCTGGAGAAAATGAGTATTTATGAGCACCTACTGTATGCCATGCACAGTATTAGGTGCTTTCCCATTTTATCTTACACATAAGATAAAAGGACATTGGGAAAAATATTACTGCCATTTTACAATGAGAAAAATCAAGGCTCAGAGAGAATAGTTAGGTTTCCCAAAATCAAACAGTGAGGGAATCACACAGTGAAGGATCTGGGGAGAGAATGTAGCATGGGTTTAGAATCAGAAACAATTGGGTTAATTGTCTATCAATGAGTGAATGGATACACAAGTAGCAGTATTTCCTTATAATGGAACACTATATCAGCAATTACAAGGAATGAACTATTGATCAACAAAACAACATGGTTTAATTTCAATGTAATTATACTGGATGAAAAAAAGTCAGATAAAAAAGAACAGACATTGTATGATTCCATTTATAGAACTCTAGAAAATGCAAACTAATCTATAGTGACAGAAATCAGGTGAGTGGTTGCTTAGATATGAGGAGGGGTGGGAAGTAGTAGGAGAAAATTTTGGAAGGGGAATGATAGCTATGCTATGTTCAATATCTTGATTGTGGTTATGTTTATATACGTCAAAACATCATATTATACATCTTACATATATATTATTGCATGTCAATTATACCTTAATAAAGCATTAAAAAAAAACCTGTAGTGGAATCCTTTTTACTATTTATAAGGGCTTAATCTCTGAGACTAGTATCTTCATTAGTTGATAATGCCTCCTCAGAGAGTTGGCATGAAGATGAAAATAAATCAGTGAGATTAAGTGTTTAATATAGTGCCTAATATAATATTAAGTGAGAAGTTATATAAGTCCTAGACTTTGAGTTCTTCCTTCTTAGAGCTTTCTCCACTTCAATTAGTAATGCTAGTCATTGTTATTTTTATTTATAGCTAATTTGAACACATCGGTCTTAATCTAAAGCACAAGATCTTTCTGCTTCACCACACCAAACCATGACAAATTTTATGATTTGAGTTCACTGACATCATCTCCTGATGGAGGACCAGGCCAGTGTCTTCTGCAAAAAAAGCTGTTTTGTCTTAGGGCCAATAGTTTGTCCAAATTGTTGCTATTGTACTCTTTAGCCCCAGAATTTTTCTTTAGTTCCTTTTTATAATTTTATTTCTTTATTGCTAATTTTGTTTATACATCTTTTGCCTCATTTCCTTTAGTTCTTTGTCCAGGTTTTTTGTTTCTGTTTTTGTTTTTGTTTCTTTGAGCATATTTAAGCATAGGTTGTTTTCAAATCTTTGTCTAATACCTTCAATGTCGGGGCTTCCTCACAAATGGTTTCATTCCTTTAAATAAGCCATTCTTTCTTGTTTCTTTGTATGCCTTGTAATTTTTTTTTGGGGGGGGGGAGGGTAGAACTGACATATGACTATTGTAATGTAACTGCAAGTC
This sequence comes from Vulpes vulpes, assembly GCF_048418805.1. Taxonomy (NCBI): domain Eukaryota; kingdom Metazoa; phylum Chordata; class Mammalia; order Carnivora; family Canidae; genus Vulpes; species Vulpes vulpes. The sequence continues at coordinate 87,961,815 of NC_132786.1, forward strand.
AGATTCTTCCTCTTTCACAACCTATAGATTTAATGTTCTTTCCAAACTATTATTGCAAAGACTGTATTCCTTGTTACATGTGGTCACTGAAGTCTGTTCCTCAGTTTGTGCTCAGCAAGGGTTGTGATAGAAATACCCTTGAATGCTAGAAACTTCCCAGTCTTTGCAAATTGGCTCTGAGCCTGGGCCCCCCTTTAACTTGCCAGTTTTCACTGTGCCAAGGGATGAGCCCAAGGTTTTTCTTGAAAACAGGGTTTTCTTAAGTGTTTTCTGAGTATGTCTTGCCCTGAGCATGCACATGGCTTTCCAAATTCCATTTATATAGTTACTTTTGAATGTCTAAATTTCCCAAAGAAACTCTACCCAGCTTTTGTCTTAGGCAGTCTATTGTGTTTCAACTGTAATCTCTGCCTTGTTAATTAACAAGGCAGATTGTTAATTAACAATCTCTGATTGTTAATTCAGCTTGCAGCATTTTCAAGCCTTTTTATCGGAGTTCTGAGATAAAACAGGACAGAATACCTTGTATCAGAGCTACCTTATATTAGTCTGCTTGGGATGCCACATCAAAATATCATGGTATAGATGACTCAGACACCAGAAATTTATTTCTTACACTTCTAGAAGATAGAAAGTCCAAAAATCAAGGCACCAACCAATTCAGTTTCTGATGAAGATGATTTCTGGTTTGCAGACAACTGCCTTCTCACTGTGTCCTCACATGATGGAAAGAATGAGCTCTAGTGTCTATTCTCACAAGGGCCCTAGCTCTCTCTACTAAATGAGGGTCTTATCCTTAGGGCCTCATTTAACTTTTATTACCTCCTTATAAGCCCTAGAATCACATTGGGGGTTAAGGCCTGAATATATGAATTCTGGAAGGCATAATTCAGTCCATAGCACCCCCAGATAGATTAGAACAGGCCTCACAGTAATCTCTAAACAAGGTCTATTTGCTCCATTCAGAACCAGGGAAACAGTGGCACACTGAGAACAAGGGCAGCTGCCATTTTTTGGTTGCTACACTCTAAGACTCTGCTTCTTTATGACTGCATTGGCCTTATGACTGTTGCCCTTTTAAGACTACTGACATGACAAGACTGTCCCCATGCAGAGAAAAGGGTAGAGTGAACTACGTACTCTGTCATCATGCTCTTCTTATTCAAAAGACTGTAATTTTTGCATGTTTTTCATAAGCTTTATGTTATTCTTCAGACCAAAGATTTCACAATGCTTTTTACTTTTTTAAGTGATTTTTTTAAAGGTTTTTTATTTTTTTATTCATGATAGACACAGAGAGAGAGAGACAGAGAGAGAGAGGCAGATACACAGGCAGAGGGAGAAGCAGGCTCCACGCCGGGAGCCCGACGTGGGACTCAATCCCAGGACCCCAGGATCGTGCCCTGGGCCAAAGGCAGGTGCCAAACCACTGAGCCACCCAGGGATCCCCTTTTTACTTCTTATAAATGAAAAGAACTATTTGGATTTCTCTTAAATACAATGAGATTTATTAGAAATGTATTTTAAAGAATGGAAAAAATTAACCACTTAAACTAACAACAGCAAAGTATAATTTAATAGAAGAATATAGTGTAGGGATCCATGGAACTCAAAAGCAGGCAGGCCACTCTCAGTATGGGAGCCATAGGAAATCTGTGCAAACCTAGAAAATGACTCTCCCCTTTCTGTTTCTGTCTCTCTCTGGGAATACCACAGCTTGGGGCCACTATTCTCAAAGTTTGCTTCATTTCTGTCTTTCTCTTTACAGAGTAGATTCCCTTATCTTGGGTTTACACATCTGGGTCACAAGTCCAGGTCTAGAATATAGTTTCAGTGTTCAACAGATAGAAACTAGGATTTCTCTCCCAGTTCCAAATTCCCAGAAGAGACTCTGATTGATTCAAATTCCTCTGAGGATCAAAGTCTATGACCAGGAAGGGGGAAGTGTTCTCACATAAACAGTACTCTGGAGACTCAATCTGTAGATGAAAATTATAGAAAAGGGGATGAAGAAGAGGGTGCTTCTCAATGGATGATGGCCATAAAACCCAACCCAAAGTATCTACCACAATTCATTTTTAGATTTGCATACACTTAAATACAATTTAAAAGAAATGAGGAGAAAAAAAGGTGCCACAATATGCAGCTAAGATTTGTTAAGTCAGTTCTTTACAATAAAACAAGTAGCATACACTCTTATAATTTACTGCTTAGGGATTTTAAACTAAAGCTAGCTTCACCTATTCCATTTACAGCAAACGTTTTCTGCTTTTATTGAACCACAAGGGAAAACAATTAAGGAATATTCTGATTTGTATTCCAGGGAACTAGAGAAACTCAGGGTAAGTAATCCCAGAGAGCCCAATCTCATAAATTGAGAATCTTTCTCTAGATGACACAAGTTCCTCAGTGCAACCGTGGTAGTCTCTGCTTCCAAGCTAATATGTGGCGAGTCATGCTGAGTCCTCTTCTCTTGAGGTTAAAAGTATTTCCTAATTTTTTTTTCTTATCTCCCCTCTCCTCTGTTCTCTACCTTATCCCCTTTACATGTCAACCAACTTAGAAAATAACATTAATGTTTCCAACCGTCTCAAAATCTTGGTAGATTTTGTGATGATGTAGCTACAAGGAATAAAAATTGTTTGCAAATGCTCTTTTAGTTCCTGTCGGATGAAAATACTTTATCTTGGCAGGTTATCTTCAATATGAAATTAGAAGCCCTACCATCACCAGAAAAGAAAGATCTGTCCTTTTTTTCCTAGAATTTTTCTTCTTCCTATTCAAGTTAATAAAGATGGTAGGTAGCAGGAATCATCAACTACAAATAACCTGATGAATAGTTAAGCAAGTAGTTTCAGCTGATGTGGGGTCATACTGAATATCAGAAAGAAAGAAAGAACAATACAATAAAACCAGGGAGTTTGGATAATTCATCCATTACATAATCAGGGCTTGAATCTTACACTAAAGCTCTATCTTACTCATCCACATATATTTATCTCTGAGCTCATCCACACCACCAAACTGTGCATTGTCAATAATTGCATCTCTGGTGTTCCATTAAATAAAGACTTCCCTATGTGCTCAAGTTTTCCTCTCTGAAAGAGAAAGACATATATTCTATAATTTATTTTCTTCCTGTTGGCTGCAATTTTGCTCTAGGATAAACTCTTAGACTCAGACCAAATTATTGGTTAAATGTATGTTTATTACAAAGTATGCTTAACTACCACTGTTGCCACAAAGAGGGGCACACACCCAACTGCAATTACAAATTAATTCATGAAAAGGAAAAGGAAGCAGTCATAATTATGTATTCCTTTTAAAGTGCAATAAATTTTCAACAGGCTAATAAAATGAGATCTGACATATAATAACCTACCATCCTACCATTCTCTTAAATCTTAACTGCTTGCTATGAATGATGCTAGTATTTTACAAAGGTACACAGTAAAGTCGGTAATAAGTTATCACCTCTTGAAAGAAAGCTCTTCATCGTGTATACACCTTAAATATCTAATACTTAATTGCTTAAAAATAAAATAGATCTCATGAGCCTAATGAAATTAAAAGAATGTCAATGCTTTTCAATTACACTTTCACCTATAATCTGATTAACCACCTTTTGAGGTAGGCTGGGATTATTTCCCCCAATTTACAGATAGAGAAATTGAGATTTAGAAAATTTGGATGACTTGCCATGGGCCATTCAGCTAGTCAGTGAAAAAATTGGGAGCATTATCCAGATCTCAAGGGTTCCACCGCTCTATTCACTATATGTTTCCTCCAGAATTGTCAACATTTATAGTAAGATTCACAATGATTTCTCTATGATCACATCAGAAAACCCTTATAGAATACAGGTGTCAGGGAGCAAAGACAATACTAGCAATGTATGCTATTTTTCAAAGTGAAAAAAACATATTTCACTTCACTGGTTTGTTCATTCAAACAAGAAATCATTAAACACCTACATTAAATGCCAGCCATTGTTCTAGGCTCTATTATACCCACCTGTATTAGTTTTCTTTGCTGCATAACAAATTATCCCAAAATTTAATGGCTTAAAGAGACAAACCTGTATTATCTTACAGTTTCTATGGGCCAGGAATTTGGGAGATTTTTTTTTTAAAGGTTTTATTTATTTATTCATGAGAGACACAAACAGAGAGAAAGACAGAGACACAGGCAGAGGGAGAAGCAGGCTCCATGTAGGGAGCCCGATGCAGGACTTGATCCCGGGACTCCGGGATCACGGCCCGGGCCAAAGGCAGGCGCTAAACCACTGAGCCACCCAGGGATCCCTGGGAGCAGATTAATAGGGTGTTTCTGGCTCAGGAACTCTCTGAAGGTCAGTATAGATGTTGATGAGGGATGCAGTCATCTGGAGACTTGACTAGGGTTGAAGCATCTGTTCCCAAGTTCATTCACATGGCTGTTGTTAAGAGTTGTTGGTTCCTCACTGGCTGTTGGTGGGAAGTCTTAACTACTTATAATGTGGGCATCTCTATAAAGTTGCCTGAGAGTCTTTATGACTTGACAACCATCTTTCCCTAGCAAGCAGTCCCAGAGAAAGAAGAAAACTGGCATATGTTTTATAATCTCCTCTAAGAAGTTATACTGCATCATTTCTACATTTTATTCATGAGAACAAGTCACAAAACACAGTCCAGACTCAAGGTAAGAGGGATTTAAGTCCCACTGTTTGAGGGAAGAAACATCAAAGAACTTGTGGACATATTTTAAAACCACTATCTCAGTGACTGTAATTTTATATACAGAATTTAATCTAATTATTACAAAATGATTTGTTAATCTCATTGTAACATTTGGATAATTTTTTTTTTTTTTTTTACATTTGGGTAATTAAAGGGAAACCAAGTGTATTAGAGAGTGGTTTTTCGTGGTTGTTTCCATTTTGTGTCCCCATTTTTATTTTATTCTATTAAAAAATTCTACATACAATGCTAAGTAAATGCTGGCTTGTCCTATCTTGCTGTGTTATTAGGAGTTGCATTCACTGCTTATGACAGAAAACCCAAGTAACAAAACCTTAAATAGGAGGGATTTATTCTCCCTTACATAACAATAAATCCAGAAATGGATGGTCCAGAGCCAATTAGCTGGCCTTCCAGAGCAATCACAAACCCTGGCACCTCTGGCTTCCTACGCTATTAATATTTGTTGGTCTTTGGTTATTATGGTTGAAATATGGCTGCTCCACTTCTAGCATCATGCACTGTTCCAGGTGAAAAAAAAAAATGGCTACAGGTCTAATGGCTAAAAGGACATTTCTTCCACAAAGCTTTGAGCCTCTCCTAAAAATACCCATTTTCATTTTATTGATCAGTCACACAGCCAGCCATGGCTTACAGAAATCTGGAGAAGTAAGTATGTTTAACTAGACTACACTGTCACCCTGAAAAAAAATCAGAGTTCTGCTAGTAAGGAAGAAAGGATTTTGGTTTAAACAGCTAGCAGTGTGTACCAATCTGCTTCCAAGAAGCCTCAACACACAATATTCTGCTTCAACAAGTTTTGACACACATTACTGAAACACCACACCAGACAAATATACTGTCCAAGATTTATCTGTGTTTCAAACGGGAGAATCTAGTCATTTTGAGTACCATATATAAAGTATATTTTTCAAAGTAATCACAACTTTCTTTTTTCTAGTTGATAACATTGAAGAATTGGCTGACATTAATGTCACTTCTAGGAGACTATCCAAGTAGATAATCATATAGTTGTGCAAAAGTATGTGCATAAAGTTCATCAGAGTTGTTTATTATATTAAAATTCGGGAAAAAAAAGACCAAATAGCAATAGAATACTGGTTATATAAATGATAGTACATCCATGTATCTTTAAAAAATGATATTAATTATGATATACTGTTCAGTGAGAAATGAAATATATACATATTAAAATCCACTTTATGAAATATTGTATTTACATGTCTTTATGTGTTATTTTTTATATCTGAAAGAATGCTGCATACACTTTTATAAATCGTTATCTGTGGATTATGGGATTTGGATAATTTTTTTTGCATTTGTTTGAATAACTATGTATTCTTTTCATGAAAAAAACAGCTATTTTCAAATACCCAAAGGGTGGGAGGGGCTTACTTGATCTGGTTTTGTTCCTATCAATAATGTTTCCTGCCAGTAATTTTCTGAGTCATGCTGTCTCAGCTTATCTTTGGAAGGATTTCTTATCTTTGCTCAATGGAAAAAGCAAAGTTGTTCCTTACTCATTAAAAATTTCCGTAAGATTAAAATGAGGTAAAGAATCTTGAGTTTATATTTGTTTTGCTTTCTATTTGGAACATTGTGATCTCTGGCAGGGTCTCCTTTTCCTGTTTTACAGTGGGTTGTGGAAGAGAAGGGGATGAGGCTGGGCAATTCACTATACACAAGTTGGAGGAAAGGGAAGAGGATACAGGTAAGGATACAAGGAGAGAAGTCTAGAGGCATGCGCCAGGAAAAGAGCACTAACCTGAGCATCAGGATACTTGCACTTCTAGCTTGGGCCTATCAATTTATCTTTCTGACCTCAGTTTCCTCATCTGAAAAATAAAAGGTGTATAAAAAAATTTTTTTAAGACTTTTATTTATTTACTTGAGAGAGAGAGAAAGCACGAGTGGGGGGGGAGGGCCGGAAAGAGAAGCAGCCCCCCCCCCGCCCCCCCAGCATGGAGTTCCATTCCAGGCTGGATCCCCAGGACCCCGGGATCAGGACCTGAGCCAAGGCAGATGCTAAATCAACTGAACCCACCCAGGATAAAAGGTTTAAGGATCACTAGATGCACTTAAATTCTTTTGGTAGATTCTCTTGGATCTGTTAGTGGCATATCATGGCAAACTACACTAGAGCTGAATCTAAACAAATTAAGGGAAAAAGAATAACAATAACTTATATTCATTGTTATCTCTCCGAGGCGTGTTAAGTAACTTGCCAACGTTGCACAGCAAATAGGTGGAGAGACCGAGATTCCAGCCCAGAGCCCAAGCTCCTAAAGGTTATGATGAAAGGCATTAAAAAAAAAACAAAAACATAAACAAAAAACGGACTAAGAAGGGCTTTTAAAAGAAGCAGGACGAGGGATCCCTGGGTGGCTTAGCGGTTAAGCTCCTGCCTTCAGCCCAGGGCATGGTTCTGGAGTCCTGGGATCAAGTCCCACATGGGGCTCCCGGCATGGAGCCTGCTTCTCCCTCTGCCATGTGTCTCTCATGAATAAATAAAATCTTTTTAAAATAAATAAATAAAAATAAAAGAAGCATCCTCAAGCTAAGGCCTTGTCGATGATGGTGAAAGCCAAGACCTTATTCCCACTTCCTGACTGTTGTGGGGTTGCCTCAATGGCTCACGGGCTCCTTTCTATGATCCAAAAACCACTTTCTGATTCAAAGTCCTTTCGCCGGATAAAAGGAAGACGAGTTTTAGAAGGCCCCCAGGCCGCTCTGGACTTGCTGACGGCACCGAAGGAATGAGAGAACCCAACCACGTGCACACAGGTTTAGTGGTAGCACCATGTTTCCACCCCTTTCAGGTTCAGGCGTCCGGTCACGCAGCTGCCGTTTGCACACCTCACCTTCCTGCATCTCCTTTCAGTAAGGCCAGAGAGTACCTGGGGGGTGGGGGAGCGGGGCACAGGAGAAAATGGAGTAGGCGGGCCAGGGTTAGAGCCTGTTCCTCACCCAGAGGTCCCTCAGGAACCTCCAGCCTCAGTCACTGCAGTTTCCCTGCTTTCGTGTCTCTCAGGGTCCGGAAGCCAGCGCAAAACCCCCACCGCAAAAGCAGGAAGGAAAAGGCCGGCAGCGCCGCGCCGCAAGCGGGCTGCGACTACCGCTCGGGCAAGACCCGACTTCCCAGACCCCTTCGCAGAAGGGCGGGGCGTGAGCTCGGCGGCCAATCCCCGCGCCCGCACGTCGCCACGGCCCCGCCCCCACCCGGCCTCCTCTCGCCCCGCCCTTCCCCGGGGCTGGTGCGGCGGCGGAGACGTCAGCTCTAGGAGACCCCAGGGTGGCGGCTGCGCCGTCGGCGGGCCTCGGCCTGGACGCGCTGCGGGGAGGGGCGGAGCGAGCGGGCGGGACGGAGGGCGAGCTGGGCCCGCCTCGGCCGCCGCCGCCGCCGCCGCCAGGGAATGATCTGGGCGGCAGCGGGCGGCCCCCGCTAGCGGCCACGAGCCACTTCTGCGGGTGCCGGGAGGAGCTGAGGCTGCCGGTCTCGAGTCGTCCCCCTCTCCGCCCCCCAGGAGGGGCGTGAGGGAGCCGCGGCTGATGTCAGGTACGGCCGGCGGAGGCGCCCTCGGCTGCGGGTCCAAGGTCTCGGCTCCCCTCGCGCTCCCCGCCCGGAGCGTGCGCTGGGGGCGCGCAGCGGGTGGAAGCAGACCCGGGCGCCGCCAAACAGGTGTCTCGGGGGGTCGCCGCCGCGGCTGGGGACTTGCGGGCTCCTGAGGGAGGCGTGGGGTACTTCCTGCTCCCGGCGCCTCTGCGACTGCCATGGGGGCCGCCTGCTCACCGGGCCGCTATTTTGTGGACGAGGAGCCTCCTCTCCGTGGTGGCTTCTTCCTTTCCGCCGGCTGGCGCCCCTCACCTCCTCTTCGCGCGCTGCCTGCCGTCGGGCGGCAGCAGTGAGGCGCCAGGCTGCGCCCGGGTGGCGGCCGGACCGCTCGCGGGTCCTGCCCGCGGGGCCCTCCTCCCCGCCCCCCTCTGACCCGTGCGTCCGGCGAGACCTGAGGGTCAGCCGCAGCGCTCAGGTGTGGGGCAGCCCGAGTGCCGGAAGAGTGGGCGTCTTCCACAGGTGCCGGGGGACTTCCTCGGGGCTTTCTTGGATCATCAGGTTTGTCCGTGGCTGATTTTTTTTTTTTTTTTTTTTTTTTTTTAATTTCACTGCCTCTGGCCGACCGAGCAAAGCCAGGTGCGTTGGACTCACTTGCTGCATTGGAGAAGAAGGAAGAGAGTTTTCTCTGCCCCCGCTCCGCGCTAGCGTGACAGGAGTAGTAGGTGCTGACAGGCTGGCCGCACAGTTTTGAATTTGGAGAAACTGTATGCTCTTAAAAGAGGAACGTAATTTGGGAACGGGGATTGATTCTTCCCTAGCTCCTACTCTCTTGCTTTTTAAGATTAAAAAAAAAAAAAAATAAGAAAGCACCACGTGCTTTGGAGGAGTTGATTGGATTTATAATCTAGTTCTCTAAATTCGTTATGTGGGTCTTGTAAACAGATCTTTTTAACGCTTTTCAGATTGGAAACTCTTAGGCTAACCGTGAATTGACTTCGCTATGAATTAGAGTTATAAAGGTAGAACTTTTAACGCATTAAGGTGAATAATTAGGCCAATGTAATTGGGACAGAAATATGTTCATTTACTGAAAGTTAGGCACAGAATGTAGACAGCTCGGCCTGGATGCCAGGAAAAAGTTGTGCAGATTTCAATTTGTTTCATTCTGGTGTTGATTTAGGTAGTGGGGACCAGACTTTTTGAGAGAGATTTAGACAGCTTTCCATACCCTTAGCAGATAAATGTCAAGTGAACCTTATACACATGATGTTCTGTGTTCTAAGTATTGTGTATAGTAAACTATACTTATTTTTCACTAGCCCTAGTATGTATTGATGTGCACTTTTAAGTGAATATAAAGTCTCAAACTACCAAACAGTTAACTCTTCACCATATGTTAAGTAGAACAGTGATTTAGTAAGGAAAGTATGACTCATTTAAAATTCTTCATAAGAAGCATGGTTTTTCAGTACTAGTGGAGAACTATTAAGTATCTCTCTTAAATTTGCCTGTGATTTGTGTTTTTCTGTATCTTTTGATTTAGGCTTCAGCATTTTAAAACTACTTTGTGCTTAATACCCATTTAAAAATAGATATGCATTTTTTGGCTTAAGTCATACTAGTCTATATTTCTGAATAAATTTAATATCCAGAAATTCTTCGAATTTTACCACATTCTTATTTAGTAGTACATACAATGGATTAATTTTCACTCATAGAAACACAAAACTGTCATTTAGGCGTATGCTATTTACTGTTTGTATATTGATGTGTGCTAAGAAAAAAATTGCATTTTATAGCTTATAAACTTTGTAAGTCATGGTAACTTAAAATAGAGTCTGTGTGATGATATTATTGATCAGAATTCTTGTGACATTGCAGCTGTAAACATTAAATGGAAAAGGGACAGCTTGATGAAATTAATTTCAGATACATTTAAAATTTTAAGTTTCACAATACCACCATGTTACTTTTAGGAGATTTGTTGAGATTTGAATAAAGACACTAGTGTACAAAACTATAATGAGATGGAAAGAAAAGTTTGACAAAATTTTTTTTACCCAAAATTCATTAGAAATAAGGTCATTCTTTTACAAGAAGGAAGAAAGAGAAGAAAAAAATGGAGAACTGTTCTGTAAAAGAGAAGATAGCATTTTATTTTAAATCTAAATGCATATCTAATGTGTACTGAAAGGTTCACTTTGCAACTAATTCAAATGGCCAAGGGGAAAATACATACCAAAATGTATAATATGTGAAAATAAGAAATGTCCTTTGGAGGGAAAGGAAAACAAAAAAGATGTGAAATAGAGAAGTACAAAAGAAGGTAGGAGAAACGAACAAAAAAACCTCAAATTATCTAGAACCTCTAGTATGAGCTATCTTGCACATTGAAGGCAGGAGAGGCGATGTTAAGTGGGAGAGATTTTGAGACGGGAAACCTGATCAATTTACAACTAAGGCCGTGTATTAAAACACTTAAACTGATGGAAATAAGAGAAGAGCCAGAATTTGAAATCATGTATGGCTTGGTGTGGTTATTTGTATTCTTGGTCCTTATATTGGTTTCCGAGGGCTACCATAACAAAGTGTAGCAAACTGGGTGATTTAAAACACAGAAATTTATAATCTCAGTTCTGGAGGCTAGAATTCTGAAATCAGGATGTTGTCAGGGCCATGGTGTCTAGGTTCTAGGGGAGAATCTGTTCGTGTCTCTTAGCTTCTCATGTCACTGGTAGACTTGCAGCTATATCACTCCATCCACTCCATTCTTTCTGTCTTTTCATATGGCATTCTCCCTTCTTTATAAGGACACCAGTTATATTGGATTAGGGTGTACCACAATGACTTCATCTTAACTTGATTACATCTGCAAAGACTATTTCCTAACAAAGCCCCACTTATAAGTACTGGGGTTAGGTGGGGGGACACAACCCACCACAGTCACATAATTTATCTTCTACAGTGTTCAGCAAATTTTTAGCACCATGTGGCAGACCAAATCAGAGGGTGTGGTGGCAACAGTGTAGGGGACATGCAAATTTCCTTGTCATTTACTTATCTCAGTGCTTAACTCCAAACTGGGTTGCAGAGAGAAAACAAACAGGCAGACAAAAATCTCTGTCCTGGAGGAGCTTATGTTCTAAAACGTTGGTTCACAAAATGTGGTTCCTGGATCTGCAGTATCAGCATCATCTGGGAACTTGTTAGCAATCCACATTTTCAGGCTATTTTTATATCAAGCCCCAGACCTCTTGATTCAGAAACTTTTAAAAAAAAAGACTTTCAGGTGATTCTGATGCAGACTCAGGTTTGAGAACCAACAAACAAAATGGAGAAAAGAGACAATAAACAAGATGAAGACATAATATGTGATGTATTAGATGTTAATAGGTGTTGTGGGTAAGAATAAGGCGACCAGGAAAGACCCCTTGAGAAGTAAAGGCCTGAAGGAGTTGAGGAGAAAGGCATGTGAGTATGTAGGTGAGTTGTGTTCCCAACAGAGAACAGCAGGTGCAAAGGCCTTCACATGTTTGAGAAACAGCAAGGAGTCAAGAAAGAATACAGTAAGGGAAACGTTAACAGATTCAGTGTATGAAATTTCTTTTCCTTTTTGACCTATAAAAACCAAGTACTAGGAAGAAAGATCAGAAGAAGAAGTGTAGAATTAGGATGGCAGACCATTGAGGTTCATCTTAAGGCTTTTGCTTTGTCTCTGAGTGAGATTGGGAAGACACTGGAAGATCTTGAGTAAGTGAGTTTAGAATCTTTTTAAAAGGATCACTGGCTCAGGGTGTGATCTGGGAGTCCCAGGATCGAGTCCTGCATGGAGCCTGCTTCTCCCTCTGCCTGTGTCTCTGCTTCTCTCTCTGTATCTCTCATGAATAAATAAATAAAATCTTTTAAAAAATGAAGAAAGAAGGATGTAAAGGGAAGAGTTGATTGGGAGTCCGTTATAGTAGTTGGGAGAGAAAGAGAGGGAGAGGAGAAGGGAGAAAAGAAGGTGATCAGAAACATAAAAGACTAGTGAAAAGGGCTTTTTTCCCCTCCTACTCTAGTTACTTCAGTCACCCATTTGCCTTCCTCAGAGGCAACTGGTGTTACAATTCTGTGTATATTCATTTCCTGAGATATGTAAATGTGATAGACTAGGTTCTAGCAGGTTAGTGGACTAGTTCTTAACTGGAGCTGATTTTGTTCCTTAGGAGACATTTGGCAGTGTCTAGAGACATTTTTGGTTGTCACAACTAGGAGTGCAGCTGGTATCTAGTGAGTAGAGGCCACAGGTGCTACTAAACATCTTACAGTGAACAGGACAGCCAACCACAAGAGAGAATTCTCCAGCTCAAGATGTCACTGGCTTAATGGGGGTTACAGAGGTTGAAGCATAGATGGTGGAGGGAAGATAGTGTCGTATAGACAGAGAAGACAGTAGGAATAGAGGAGCCCACTGCAGCAGGGATGTTTAGTAAACTGTAGATAGTTCAGGATTGCTGAAGAGTAAATACTAGGGCATGGAGTATTGAAATATGAGGCTGGAAACTTGGACAGAGTCTAACTAGATCAAGGAGAACCTATATATATATCATGTTAAAGGTACTTAGATTTTGTCTTTTAGGGAGTAGACTCTATGGAGGATTCATGGAGTGATTTGGTCAGCTTTTCCTTTTAGATAGGTCATTCTGGTAAGAGAATGGGAATAAGTTGAGAGAGAACGTTTGAGTGAGGGAGACAGATTAAATATTGTAGTTGCTTAGGGAAGAGAGGAGGGTCTGAAATAGTAGAAATGGAGAGGAGAGGATGGATTAAAAAAACATTTAGGAAATAAAATTGACAAGATTTGGTAATTGGATATGGGGTAGGAATAAGGGGAATGTTAAGAATTAGAGACACTGATTTCTAGTTAAGATAAACAGATGGCTCCTAGTGAAATAGGAACCCATTGGTGAATAATGTAGGTGATCTCCAGTAATTTTAGTTAAGATAAGCAGGTAGCAAGGGAATTAAGGAAGGAAGGTAAATGAGTCACTTTTGGCTATGTTGAATTTAAGATGCCTATGGTCAAGGTGGAAACATTCAGTATATATGTAAGTCAAACTTCAGGAAGTCTGAAAAGGATCAAGAGATCCTCTTGTGTAACAAATGTGGGGATTTTAGTGTACTTTGTTTTTGTTACATCATCTCTATAAATAAAGTCGCCTATCTTAATCTTTGTAAAAAAAAAAGTAATATATATGTCCTTGATTAAAACATTAAAAGGTTGTAAAACAAAAACTCTTCTTACTCATGCCATCTAGTCTTAGTTCCCAGAGATAGTCTTTGTTATAGATCTCTATATACATCTTTCCAGAGGTATATATACAGAAGCATTTAAAAAGCCAAATGTGATTATACAATACAGACTGTAGTACTTTGTCTTAAAAAATAAATATTTTTTCTTACACGTTTTAATGAATGAAGTTGTGTTATGGAAGAAAATAAAAGAGCAAACTGGAGACTAACATAGAATCATCTCTGATGTAAAGTAAAAGATGCAAATACATATATGCTGCTACAGACACTACTTTTTTTGCAAAGATACACAGAGAGATGGGAAAGAAAATGTACTCTTTTTGCTGTGTATACATTTTTTTAATATATGGTTTCAGTTTAGGTTTTTTTCATTTGTTTTCTCTACATTTCTCTGATTTAAAAAGTACCACTACAACATGCTAGCAGAAAGTCATAATATGCCAAATGTGTAAAGATTTTCTGTATTAGCACATATAGATTATTGTTTTGACAGCTGCAGAGTATTCTTTGGTATGGATGTACAGTGTTTTGTTTATTTAACTAGTTCCTTATCAACAAGCAAACATCTTACAGCGATGGCAGCTGTGAATATCTTTGCAGACTTCTGTGTGTCCATAGGACAAATTTTTGATGATGAAATGAGGGTCAGGTCATACTCATTTAAAAATTTTAAAATGTATTGCCAAATTGCCCTTCCAAAAGTCACTAAATGTATATTGTGAGAAAGAATGCATGACTGCTAGTTTTCTCTTCCATGTCATTACTGGATGTTACTAAACATTTTTTGCTAGTATATACAGTTTAAAAAAAATCTCTGCATTTGAATTTCCTTAAGTGAAATTTGAACATCCTTGACCATTGTATTTTCGTCTTCTTCAAATCCTTTATTTTTTTATCTGTTTGTATATGAGATTGATCTTTTGTCTTTTTCATTATGCTACCTTTTGGCATTTTTTGCTGTATAGGTTTTTTTTAACATTTTATACAGAAACGTCTTTGAACCAGCAGTTTCACTGCCCGAAGTTTAACTGATGAATAATTTCATACAGTTTTCCTAAGTCATAGCTTCTGAGTTTTGAGATCTCAGCTCGTGTTATAAAAATGTAAAAAGAAGAAAATGTTATTTTCTTCTAGTGTTGTTATAATTTCATTCTTCTATAAAGATTTTATTTATTTGGGAGAGAGAGAGAGAACACGAGCAGGGCAGGGAGGGGTAGAGAGAAAAGCAGACTCCTTGCTGAGCAGAATCTGACTCAGGGCTGGATCCTATGACCCTGGGATCATGACCTGAGCCAAATACAGGCACTTAGCTGACTGAGCCACCCAGGCACCCCTATAATTTCATTTTTTTAATATTGAAATCTTAGAGACTTTTGAATTTGAAAGAGAAAGGGATCCACTTGGCTGATTTTTATCTTTGTCCCAAAAGATTATCAGTATCAGTACTTGAATAAACCATTTATTTCTTGATTTGAAATGCTATATATATTATGTATTTCCATATGTATTTGTTGTTTTTTAAATTGTGTTTTTTGTTTGTTTTTACCATGTATTTGTTTTTTTAATAAGACTCTTTACTTCAGTCTGGTAAAGACCACCAGGGATATATATATATATATCTTTAGGCTGACAAAGATTAATTAACTTGCTGCTGTGAGGGAGACCACACACCAGAGGAACTGCCAGCATTTTACTAAATAAAGAAAGGACAGGTTTATTACAGGATTTTGGATAAAGGTGGAGTTTAGACAAAATTTAAACGAAACAATATTTGATAGGTTTGAAGTATAGCAAGGCTGTGTGTCAGGGGTTAATTAACATCAGGCCTGGGCTGAGAAGCAAGCCCAAGGTCCTATTTCCTTAGAGCCTACACAGTTAAGATAAATGTGGAATGTTGTGTCTGGGAAGCCCTATATGAAACTTTGACTTGGAAATTAAGGCTGCTGCTATTTGATGAATGATCCACCACCCATGCAAGAATGGAATGTTTCAATCTCACTGATACGCTTTTAAGATAGCTTAGTTCTAACGGCGTGGTTGTAGAGAAAGAAAATTTGTCAGCAGTAAATATACAGTATTAATTAAAAGCATTAGAAGTGGGTTTTTTAAAACTGATTCATAGATAAATTGATGTGCCTGTTCACCCTACATATCAAATTATTCTAATTAGTACACCACTATTTATTGTAGGTAATATATTTTAATCTCTGGTAGGCTTGATCTACCCTCCAGCCCACAATGCTCCTTTCGGGAATTTCCGAGTTTTGTGTATTTTCCAAAAAATATTAAGAATAATTTTTTTTAAGATTTTATTTATTTATTCATGAGAGACACAGAGAGAAAGAGAGGCAGAGACACAGGCAGAGGGAGAAGCAGGCTCTATGCAGGGAGCCTGATGTGGGAATCGATCCTGGGTCTCCAGGATCACACCCTGGGCTGAAGGCAGTGCTAAACTGAGCCACCCGGGCTGCCCCAAAAAATAATTTTTTACCACATTATTTAATTTTTTAAAATCTTGAATTTTAAGTGGGTCCATTAGGCTTCATCTATCACCATACTCCTTTCCAGAATTTCCCAGGTATACTCACATACTTGTTTTTACAGATCTTTTTGATTGCTTTTTACTGAGTTATTTAACTTTTCAAAATCTTCTTGTATTAAAAAAAAATAACAAAAAATAAACTCTTGTATTTTATTTTGGATGACATTACATATATAGATTAATTAGAGAAAATCAACATTGTTATCTTTTTCCAATGTTTATTGTAAAATGCACATAAAATTTACCATTTTAATCATTTTTAAGTGCACATTTCAGTGGTATTAAGTACATTTATATTGTTGTGCAACCGTTACCACTAGCTATCTCCAGAACTCTTTTCATCTTGCAAAACTAAAATCTATGCCCATTAAACGATAGTTTCCCATTCCCCTTCTCCCCCAGTCTCTGGCAACCACCATTCTCCTTTCTGTCACTATGGTTTTAACTGAGTGTCTCCTGTAAATGGAATTATATACAATCGGAAAAGGACAAACATTATATAGTCTCATTCATTTGGGGAATATAAAAATTAGTGATAGGGAATAAAGGGAAAGGAGAGAAAATGAGTGAAAATATCAGTGAGGGTGACAAAACATGAGAGACACCTAACTGGAAAATGAACAACGAACAACGGGTAGTGGAAGGGGAAATGGGCAGGGTGTTGGGATGACTGGGTGATGGACACTGATGGGGGACTTGGCGGGATGAGCACTGGGTGTTATGCTATATGTTGGCAAATTGAACTCCAATAATAATTTTTTTAAAAAATGGAATTATATAGTATTTGTCTTTTTTGTGACTGGCTTATTTCATTTAGCATAATAGTGTCAGAGTTTGTTCATGTTATAGTATAGGTCAAAATTTTCTTTCTTTTAAAGGCTGAATAATATTCCATTGTAATGCACAAAGTACATTTTGCTTATCCATTCATGGACACTTGGATTACTTCCACATTTTAGCTATTGTAAATAATGCTGCTATAAATATGGGTATACGGATATCTCTTTGAGACCCTACTTCCAATTCTTTTGATCATATGCCCTGAAGTGAAAGTACTAGATCTTATGGTAATTCTAAATCTTTATTTATTTATTTATTTATTTTGGTGGAACTACTATACTATTTTTCACAGTGGCTGTACATTTTACTTCCTTGCATACTTTACATTATAGTGGACAAGTGTTTGCATTTCTCCACATCCTTACCAACACTTGTTATTCTGATAGTGGCCATCCTAACAGATGTGAGCTGGTATCTCATTGTAGTTTTGATTAGCATTTCCCTGATGATCAGTAATGTTGAGCGTCTTTTCATCCTCAACATGCTCATGCTTATCAGCCAGTTGTATATCTTGTTTGGAGAAATGTCTTTTCAAGTCCTTTGCCCATTTTATTGATTTTGTTAAGTTTTAGGAGTTCTCTATATATTCTGGACTTTTAATCCTTTATTAGATGACTTGCAGATACTTCTTACATTCTGTGGATTGCCTTTTTATTTTGTTGATAGTGTCTTTTTATATATAAATTTTTAATGGAGTCCAATTTGATTAATTCTCTTTTGTTGCATGTACCTTTGATGACCTATCCAATAAATTATTCCCAATTCCAATATCAGGAAGCTTTTGTCTTCTGTTTTCTTCTAAGAGTTTTATAGTTTTAGGTCTTATGTTAAGGTCTTTGAGTTGATGTCTGTATATGATGTTAGGTAAAGGTCCAGTTTCATTCTGTAGGGTGCAGTTTCATTCCGTAGGGTGCAGATATCCTGTTTTCCCAAAACTTTTTTCAAAAGGTTGTCTTCTGCTCATTTAATGGACACAGCCCATTTGTTGAAAATCTTTTGACCATAAATTCATGGGTTTATTTTTGGGCTCTCTATTCCATTGGTCTATTTGTCAATCTTTATGCCGGTGCCACTGTGACTGTAGCTTTTGTAGTAAGTTTTAAAATTAGGAACCATGAGTTCTCTGGTTTCATTGCTCTTTTTCAATATTTTTTTTTTTTTAGGTTCTTTGGGGGTCCCTTGACATACCATATGAATTTTATGATGGATATATCTGTTTCTGCAAAAAAACATTGTTAGATTTTGGTAGAGATTGCATTGAATTTGTAGACCACTTTAGGTAGTATTGATGTCTTAATAGTATTCTTCCAATCTATGAACGTGGGATGTTTTTCCATTTATCTATATCTTCTCTAATTTCTGTTGAGGATGCAAAAAATACTTATGTTTTCATGGGGTAGTAACAAAAGATACCCTCACTTTTGATTTTCTGAATCTGAAATTGTGGGAATATTTTTGAAAATAGAATTACAGCTCAAGACAATACAACTTGATTTTGACTTGGTGGTGAACTGTTACATAATTTTTGGAAGGTTTATTAATTTGTTTCTTATCCTACATACTTCTTTAGGATTCATAAAATTCCATGGTCTTTCTAATGCTAAGGTTTTGTAACCATAATGCAGGGTCATTAGGTGACAACTATGTCTTAATTTTATCAGCTTAATAAATTAGTAATAGAAAATACTTTTAGAGTCTGTCTCAGAATTAACATGTACTTCTATTATAGTTCATATGAGTTGAATACACATCAAAGGAAATAATATGTAGTTCGCATTATATATCTATTTTATGCCTTTGGGTTAAAGAAGTGTAAAGCTTCAAATGGTGGAACCATATGTGATTTTTGTATTTAGTAAATTAAGTGGTATAAATATAAATCTGGTTACAAAAATCATTTCAACTGTATCCCTCCGTTTAGTAAAACAAACATTTGAATGCATTTTATAAGCCAGTCTGTGTGTTAGGTGCTGGAGATGTAGAGATAAGAGCCATAACCACTTTTCCTGAGGAGCTTATAGTCTAGTGGGAAACAGATGCACATACTTAATATTATGCAGTATGATGTATATACAGTAGAGGGTGTGAATAAAAGAATGAAGAAACATTCAAAAGAGAGCAGGTAATTTGACCATGGGCAATAGGGAAGAGTGGTCATGGAAAGTTCTGAAACTAAGTAACCTTGAAAGAATTATGCACCTATCCAGTAGACAAAATCGAGGATGGCACACCAAGCAAAAAGAATAGAATAGCCAAAATCATCCATATGAAAGATCGTGGCAGACTTGGGAGGATGGCTGAATGGTCTTTGCAGATAAAGAGTTATGAGACAGAAGAGAGCAAGAAGATAAGCTGGAGCCAGTCTTATGTATCAAGTAAGCAGTATGTATTTGATCCTGTGGCATTGGAATGTATTATGTGTTTTTAACAAGACTGCTGTGTGAAGCCTCTGTGAAGATGTTACCAAGGAAAAGTAAAAATACCTGAGCCTCGGGAAGAATGATCAAGGAATGAATATAGAAAAATGTCTTTATGAAGGGATAAAATATATGTGGAGATATAATCAGATTTGGGGTGTTAGGAGAAGAATAAAGAGATAGATGCTTTGCCCTCTTATTTCAAGCCAGCTAATGTTTATCACACTAAATTAAGAATTTAAAGGGATCTTGAGAGTACAACTTTTGAGAGCTGCTCAAGTAATATATATTCATTAAACTTCACTTGGAAAAAAAATAAACTTCACTTGGAAATAGATGGAAAGAAAAATATTCTTAGTTATCCCTAATTCCAGCACTGATATTAGAAGTTAGAATTAAAATTAGAAATGAGAAATTAACATTTTGGCTTTTTCTTTTTCTTTTCTTTTCTTTTTTTTTTTTTTTTTTTCTTTTTTTTAAGGATTTTGGTTTTTAAAGCACAGATATATAATAACAAATAAAACTCCGCATTTTTTTTTTTTTTTTTTTTTTTTTTTTTTTTTTTTTTTTTTTTTTTTTTTGCTTTTGTTCTAACCATGGTCCCATGTCATGTACTCTTTAAAGACATTTTAGGAGTTGTAAAGCATTGTATTTTTGTATTCAATGGGTGTACTTTGTATAATTTTTCCTTTTATTGATTCTGACTTTTGACTGAATCTTTCATTTAGCAGACTCTTGAGGGTTTATGTGCAGGCACTGTTTATAAATACTTCTCATATAGCTTGCTAAGATTATTTCCTTATTTTTTTAATTTTATTTATTTATTAATGAGAGACACACAGAGAGAGAGAGGCAGAGACACAGGCAGAGAGAAAAGAAAGCTCCATGCATGGAGCCTGACGTGGGACTCGATCCTGGGTCCCCAGGATATGCCCTGGGCCGAAGGTGGTGCTAAACCGCTGAGCCAGCCAGGCTGCCCAGATTATTTCCTTAGTTTAAAAGTTGACCTCCCTCTGCCTGTGATTCTGCCTCTCTCTCTCTCTTTCTCTCTCTTTCTCTGTGTGTTTCTCATGAATAAATAAATAAAATATTTTTTTTAAAAAGTCTGTGAGCTAAGAAAATCTTAACTTCTCTTTTGATATTTTTAGATCAGGTCACGTGGCAAACTGTCAAAAGTATTAGGTATTTACACAACTCTTAGCCTGCATAGTTTTGTGGAAAGGCTAAGTGAATTTAAAACACTTAGAAGAGGGGCGCCTGAGTGACTTAGTTGGGTAAGAGTCCAACTCTTGATCTCAGATCAGGTCTTGACCTCAGAGTCATAAGTTCAAGCCCTGCTTTGGAGCCTATTTAAAAAAATCACTTAGAAGAGTCTCTTTTGCATTGAATAATTACTGTATTACCTGTTTTTATTTGCTAGATAATATTTTGGATTTGAATGTTATTTTTAATTTGTAATTTGTTATTCAAGTATACAGATGACCAACTGTGGATGTTTTCCCAGGTTCCACACCTGCATCTCCCTCTCTCTTTTTTAAAAAAGTTTTATTTATTTGAGAGAGTGAGAGAGCAAGCAAGGGGAGGGGCAGAGGGAGAAAGAGAATCACAAACAGACTCCAAGCAGAACACAGAATGTGATGTGGGGCTCAATCTCAAGACCCTGAGATCATGACCTGAACTGAAACCAAGAGTTGTACACTCGACCAACTGCGCCACCCAGGTGCCCCAGACCTGCATCTCTTAACAGCTTGCTCAGTATTTCTATGTCAGTGCACTACTGGCACTTTAAAATAGATATAGTATGATGCACTGAATATTGATCTGACCAAAGTCTGTCATGTTTTTAAAATATCTGTACTCATCCCTTATACTCCTTGGATAGTTTAGCAAGGTATAAAATTGTAGGTTGGAAATCATTTTTCCTCAGAGTTTTGAAGGATTTTCTGCCTTGTTTTCTAGCTCTCGGTGTTGTTGTGTGAAAGTCTAAAACTACCTAATTCTTGTCTCTTTGCCTCTTTCTCTGCAGGTTTGCAGGATGGTTTATTTGAGGTGAAATTGTTCTGAAATTACAAGATACTATATCTTTGTCGGTCTGTTTTTGTTCAGAGTGTTAACTATCATTGGATCCTTTAGATCTGGAAACTTCCTAAAAATATTTGATTATTGATTTCCTCCCCTCTTTTATCTGCACGTCTAAACTCATCTTTAGTTATCAACTTTCTTATTTTTCATCACCTTATCTTTTTGTTTTGCTCATTGTGGGGGTGATTTCCTTTGTTCTTCTGTTCAGGTTTTTTATTTTCTTACATTTTAATTTGTTGTAGAGTTCTTCTTGTTCACGTAATTTTTAAAGCTAATATCTTATTTCATGAATAGAATGGCATGACATTTTTTAATCTCTTAGGATATCAATAATTGGGGTTTTCTTAGTTTTCATCTCATTATATCATCTCTTCCAAGTTGCTTTAAATTTGACTTTGTTGGGGTTTTTTCTTTCGTATTACAGACTTTCCTTAGAGTATCTGGTGATTTTTAAGTGGCTATTTACATTTTAGAGTAGATACTAAAACTAGTTAATATTTCTATATACATTGTTAGGGCTGACAGTATTCTTCACTGTATGATGATTGAACTGGAATGATTGATTGTTGAAGCTTTTGGGGGTACCATATGGCAAAACCAAACCAAGTGATTTTTAACTTCCCAATAATAAAGCCGATGGTGCTAATACTTTTTCCAAGGGCCTATATCCCCTTTCTGTTCACAGGCTCCTAATGCATTTTTATCCTCATTGTTTATCTCCTAAGATTCTTTGTTGCTGGGCTACCCTCACACTGCCAGAGCCAGCTTTGCTAATATATGAGCTGTGGGAGTGTCTGGGAAGTTTATTTCCTAAGGACAGCCCTTCACCAATAATTAATTATATGAATACAACTCTGAGGTGTGGCTTGCATTGCCTCCAGAACTATCCTATGGAATGGAGTTAAAATTACCTCCCATGGGATTTTGCATGACTTCCTTTCCTTCCTGTCCTACTTCCCTACAAGTTTTTCCAGGGACTACTTTCTGTTAAACCACTTTCACACAAAGGACTCATCTCATGGTTTCCTTTCTGAGGACCCACTTAACCATTAATGTTTAGGCTTCATTTCCTTTGATAATGAATGTATTATTTTGGAGTGAGATTGGACTGTGTTTTTTTTTTTTTTTTTTTTTTTTATGCTATCTATATTTCAGGCTCTCTTTGTCAGATGTTGGTATCAAACTTTTTCATGAAAGAAGAATTAGTTAAGTTCTACTTAACTTCCTGAATGATTCATGTAGTACAGGCATACTTCAAAAGTATTGAGAGTTCATTTCCAGACCACTGCAGTAAAGCAAATATTACAATAAAGCAAGTCAGATGAATTTTTGGTTTCCCATGCATATAAAAATTATGTTTACACTGTTGTGTAGCATGTTAAGGTGCAATAGCATTATGTCTTTTAAGAAATGTACATACCTTAATTTACCTTATTAAAATATACTTTATTGCTAAAAAATGCTAACCATTATCTGGGCTTTTGCTAGTGGCATCATAATCTTTTTGCTAGTGAAGGGTTTTGCCTTCATGTTGATGGCTGCTGACTGATCAGGCTGGTGGTTGCTGAAGGTTGGAGTGACTATGACAATTTCTTAAAATAAGACAGCAATAGAATTTGCCACATCTGTTGACTCTTCCTTTCTTGAACGATTTCTCTATAGCATAGATAGTGTTTGATAGTATTTTACCCATGGTAGAACTTCTTTCAAAATTGGAGTCAGTCCTCTCAAACCCTGCCAATGTTTTATTAAGTTTATGTAATATTTTAAACCCTTGTTGCCATTTCAGCAATCTACATAGTATCATCACCAGGAGTAAATTTTATTGCAAACAAACCACTTTCTTTGCTTTGCTCATCCCTAAGAAGCAACTCATCCATTCAGGTTTTTTTCATGAGATTACAGCAGTTCAGTCACATCTTCAGACTCCTTTTCTAATTCTATTTATTTTGCTGTTTCTACTGTATCTGCAGTTACTTCTTCTTTTGAAGTCTTAAACCCCTCAAGGTCATCCATGAGGGGTGGAGTCAACTTCTTCCAAATTTTTGTTCATGTTAATATTTTGACCTCTTCCATGAATCATGACTGTTCTTAAAGCCATCTAGAATATTGAATCTTTTCCAGGTTTTTAATTGAACTTGCCTTGCTCCATCAGAGGAATCACTGTTTAATCACTATAGCCTTATTAAATGTAGTTCCTCTTTTTTTTTCCAAAGATATTTATTTATTTATTTGTTTGTTTATTTATTTATTTATTTATGAGACAGAGCACACACAAGCAGTGAGGAGGGGCAGAGGAAGAAGCAGACTCTCTGCTGAGCAGGGAGCCTAGCACAGGGTTCAATCCCAGGACCCCAAGATCATGACCTGAGCCGAAGGCAGACACTTAATTGAGCCACCCAGGAGCCTCATGAAATGTATTTAGTAAATAATAAGACTTGAAAGTTCAGAATTACTCCTTGTTCTATATGCTGCAGAGTGGACGTTGTGTTAGGAGACATGAAAATAACTTTAATCTTGCTCCTCTCTGTTAGAGCTCTGAGATAAGCAAGTGCATTGTCAGTGAGCAGTAATATTTTTATTTTTTTGTGAGCAGCATGTCTCAACAATAGGCTTAAAATATTGGTAGCCTGGGTGGCTCAGTGGTTTAGCGCCGCCTTCCGCCCGGGGCATGATCCTAAAGGCCTGGGATCGAGTCCTGCGTTGGGCTCCCTTCGTGGAGTCTGCTTCTCCCTCTGCCTGTGTCTCTGCCTCTCTCTCTCTCTCTCTGTCTCTCATGAATAAATAATAAAATCTTTTAAAAAGTTTAAATAAACAACATTGTAAAATAGATGTAATGTCATCCAGGCTTTGTTGTTCCATTTCTAGAGCACAGGCAGAATAGATGCAGCATAATTCTTAAGGGCTGTAACATGCTCAAGATGGTAAATGAGCAATGGTTTCAACTTGAAGTTATCAGCTGCATTAACCCCTAATGAGAGAGTCAATCTGTCCTTTGAAGCCAGGCATTGACATCTAGTTCACAAAGTCCTACGTGGCATCATTCCAACAGATAGCTGTTTCATCTACATTGGAAATCTATTGTTTAGGGTAGCCACTTTCAGTAATTATCTTAGATGGATTTCTCTGAATAACTCGGAGCTGCTTCATCACTTACTGCTTAACTTTACACTCTTGTCTTATGTTTATCTTCTTTGCCTTATCTCATGAACCAACCTCTGCTAGCTTCAGACCTTTTTTAATGTGCTTCTCTCAGCCTTCATCAAATTGAAGAGTTAGGACCTTGCTCTCGATTAGGCTTTGGCTTAAGAGAATGTTGTGGCTGGTTTGATATTCTATCTAGACTATTAAAATGTTTCCATATCAACTGTATCAAAATCAGCTGTTTTACTTTATCATTTTTGAGTTCACTGAATAACACTATTAATTTATTTCAAGAACTTTTCCTTTGTATTCACAGTTGGCTGTTTAGCATAAGAAACCTAGCTTTCAGCCTTTTTTGGGCTGTCAGCATGCCCTCCTCACTAAACCCAATCATTTCTAGCTTTTAATTTAAAATGAGAGGCATGTGATTCTTCCATTCACCTAAACATGAAGAGCCCATTGTAAAGTTACTAATTGGCCTAATTTCAATTTTGTGTCTCAGGGAATAGGGAGGAATTAGGAGGAGGAAAGGGACGAGAATGGCTGATGGTGGAGCAGCAGAACACACATAGCATTTATCGATTAAGCTTGCCGTCTCATATGGATGCAATTCATGACACCCGAAAACAATTAGAATAGTAGTGTCAAAGATCACTGATCAGAGATCACTATAACAAATATAACAGTGAAGAAGTTTGAAATAAGAACTGTGTCAAAATGTGACACAAATTGAAGTGCATGGTGTTAGAAAAATAGTGCTGATAGACTTACTGGACAAAGAGTTACTACAGACTTTGAATTTGTAAAACATCCAGTATCTGCAAAGCACAGTAAAGCATAGTGACATTAGATATGCCTGTATAAAAATTGTGTTTTGAAAGATTTAAGTATTATATCCAAGAAAAGCCTGGACCTTTTTGAAGTCTGACTCTGACAACATTCTTTATTTCCTTTGTGGTACTTCTTTTAGTTTTTATACCTGAGTCAGCTTGGATTATTTGCTTTTTTTTTTTTTTTTTTTTAGAGAAATATGTTTCATTTAGGTTTTCCAGTTTAACAGCTGTTTATTATACAAAATGTTCTTTTGACTTTTTAAATCTGTGAATGTGGATATAATTTAAATCCTGACTGTAACAAACCAACTATAAAAAGACATTTGTGAACTAATTGAGGCAATTTGACTATAGAAGACAGTTATGGAAATTTGATTACATACTTGGGTTGGATGAGTCCAAAGAATTGTTAATTTTTCAAAGCATTGCTGATTTTGTTAGGCATTTGATAGTGGCTTTTTGTTTCATTAATTTTATCTATTTTTCTATCTTGAATTTTATTGATTTTTGTTATTTCATTCATTTTGCTGGCTTTAGGCTTATTTTTCTCTTGATTTTTGAAGTGGGAGCTTGAGTCAATTCATTTAATTTTTTTTATCTTTTCTAATGTAAGCACTTAGTTCTGTAAGTTTTCCTTAAGCACTGCTTTAGATGTGTCTCTTTCATTGCTATTTATGAGCCCCTGTGTAATTAACAGCACTGTAAATTCCATGAGAACAGGGAAAGATATTTTGTTTTAGCTTTTCCCAGTATTTAGCAGTGCCATATAATTGTAAATGATTTTTGAATTTTAACACTTCCATATAGTAGTATCTCATCTTGGCAGCTTAGCTCAAAAATCTGAAACTTATAAAGAAATAAAATTAGTAGAAATATTCTCAAAATGTTAAAAGAAAAGTACAAGGGAATATAGCAAGTAAAATTTTATGTAATGGAGTTTTCTTTTTAGTGAAAAATGTATTGAATATGAGATGGATTAAGTCTTCAGAATAAACCTTTTGAAGAATTCATATAAAGAAACATTTGAATTGTTATTAGCAAGATTAGTAGTAGGAGAGCAGAGGCATGAAAATTTAGTCTGAAACCAGTTCTGGTCTTTCAGCAACTCTTAACATTTTCACAGTCCTTCTTCGAGCTCATGGGCTTTTTTTTTTTTTTTTACATCTTCTTTACATCTCAAGATTTATCAATAGAGCAAAAATAGTTTCTTCTTGTGCTGGTAACAATATCTTCTTATCTTCCACTTAAAGATACTTTTAGAAAGGGAGAAAGATATGGGAAGTTGGTGGGTGACTATAAATGTAACCGTGGTATAATGGGGAAAAACCTACAAACTTTAAGTGAAATGTGAGTTAGAATCCTAACATGTTGGCTGTGTGGTTTGGGTCAGTTTAATTTCTTTGAAACTCAGTTTCCGCATTTGTAATATAGAGATACTACTATCAAGTATTCCAGTTGTTGTGAAGATCAGAGAAAACACAAGTTTTAAACATAATGCTTCATACATTTGGATGTATTTGTACATACACTGTATCTGTAAGCATTTATACATTGAATCACTATATAAGATTCATCTCAGGTTTTTTTGTTTTGTTTTGTTTTTGTTTTTTTAAGATTTTATTTATTTATTCATGAGAGAGAGGCAGAGACACAGGCAGAGGGAAAAGCAGGCTCCATGCAGGGAGCCCAATGTGGGACTCGCTCCAGGGACTCCAGGATCATGCCCTGGGCCGAAGGCAGGTGCTAAACCTCTGAGCCACCCAGATGTTCGTTCCTCATCTCAGTTTTGTAAGGAAAGTCTTTTAAGGGAAAAAATAAACTACCAAAAATCATTTTAATGTAGTTTATGGAGAGAAATGCATGTTGAATATGTAAATGTAGCAAATTAATACTATAATCCAGAAAAAAATTATAAGCAGTAGACTGACAACCCTGGTAGGATATAGTATAAAGTACTAAAATTTAAAAGCAAAAAACAAACACTGAAAGCCTCGGATTTGGGGGACTTTATTGTAAATTCCATTAACTTTCCAAAAGCCTGAAAATTGAAAGAAAACATGATATCATGTAAAGGGCATTAAAGTCTTATTGAGAAGGTATTAGTAACTGGTAGAATGACTAAAAACCAAATATTAGAGAAGAGGACCATTTATCTACAAAGATAAAAGATCAATCTGCATCTTTTCTAGCATCAATATGAGAACACCATAAATCAATATTTACGAAGTTTATACTTGGTCAACTTGTGCTTCATTTATAAAGAGAGTACTTAATAGTCTCAAGCCTGTAAGAGTTTAGAATATAGCACCAATGAGTACTATTACAAAAATTACTTGCCGAAATTCAGCCAAAAAGCATGACATTAATGAAGAACTCATATATAAAGGAACTGTAATAAAAAGACTATTAAGGAGCACAGAATCCAATTTAATACATATCCAAGATTAAGCAGTCATGGGAATTACAGCATAATTTATAGATTGTAAACTGTGCAAAATTTTACAGAATAAAAATAGTTCATAAAATTTGAGCATTTGGGGGAGAGTGTATGTGCTGATTTCCACACTTCTCACAGCAAGGAATTAATAGGAACTATCTAAAATTGAAATACGTAGTTTTTAAAAAGAGCCTCCAATTGCCTTATATTTTTCAGTCTTATCTTTAGAAAGATCATTGAGGGATCCCTGGGTGGCGCAGCGGTTTAGCGCCTGCCTTTGGCCTAGGGCGTGATCCTGGAGACCCAGGATCAAGTCCCACGTCGGGCTCCCGATGCATGGAACCTGCTTCTCCCTCTGCCTGTGTCTCCGCCTCTCTTTCTCTCTCTCTCTCTCTCTCTCTGTGACTGTCATAAAAAAAAAAAAAATTAGAAAGATCATTGAGAGGAGAAGAGTCATAAATGTTTAGCTGACTTTCAGAGTTCATTTAGATTGATTTAATTTCCCCTTTTTTGATAAATTAAGTAAATCTAACTTAATATGTTAAATCTTTAAAATAACATAACTAACATCCATACCAGTTCTGTAAAACTACAGTAAAATGATTAAGAATCTGAATTTTTGATTCACATTGCTAGTATGACCCTGGGAAGATTATGAACATTTTTGTCAGAGTTTGTCTGTAAAATGAGTTTGATAGTCCCTAGTTTATAGTTAACTCATGTAAAGCTCTTAATAAATACAAGGGTCAACTATTAGCTATAGTTGTCTTTCCTTCCATCTTTGTTATTTATAAAGATGTTATTCATATCTATAATGATATCACCAAATGTTAATAATAGTTATTTCTGGCTGATGGAATTTGGGATGATTTCTATCTTTTCCATGTTCTGTATTGTTTGATTTCTTTTTTACAATGAGTAATACAAAGCTGTCCCTTAAAAAATAAAGCAAAAAATATAAAATTTAGTTGTCCCAGCCCTTCTTTTGCATCTAAAATCTCAATTGTTAAGCCTAAAAAATCTTTCTTTTTAAAATGCTCCTCAAGTGATTTTGATTCCATATCATGTTTGGAAAACAGTTGACATTGAGAACTTCCTTCCACTTAATTTTAGTATATTAGAAGTTCCTCTAACGTGCAACTTAGTTACACAATGTCTTCCAACCTGGTCTACTTCAGCACTCTTGTTAAGAATCTGAATAGTTGAGAGTGCTGATTTTTGCTAAAAATCAGAGTAAGATTTTGGGTGCATTGTACCCATATGAGATGTCTATTTTATCCCAGGAACAAGAAAGAAAAAATGGGAGTAAACAAATTTAGTCATAAAGCCACAATCTTTGAAGTTAAGAGGATGGGGTAAAAGCAACAGGGATGAGCCAGCATATGTTGATTGATAATGCTCTGAAGGAGGGGTAAGAGGATGGTAGCCATCCAGCAGCATCACAAGATATTTTTTAATTAAAAACAAATATTTAATATCAGTTTTCCCTCCACTCACCCCAGAACAGGTGTGTTGCTAAAACAATGTCACCTCAGTGAAGAAAACTAACCATAATTATGTCACTAATTTACCACAAACGATAAATCCCCCATGCTGCAGAAGTAGACTTGTTCTGAAACTCAGTGTCTTTTGGGAAATGATAGGGTAGCAGGTTAGTATTCGTAGTTACTGGAGCTGGATCAGCACTTTCTTCACATATTCACTTTCTTGCAGCTCTTCCCCTTGTCACTCACAGTGCCTTCTGTGGCTTGCTTTCTCCCCTGCTACCAGGAGTAGACTATAGCAGTGGAAAATTCATTTAGACTGTGTCCTTCTGAGACTGTGAAGTGATTATATCTGGTATTAAGGTGAGGGAAGTCACAGCCAGTACAAAAAGAAAATCAGAACCAGTGTGCTAGAAGGGAAAGTGTCAGAGAATCAGAAGATGTGGGGAATTGCTTGCAGTGCGGCTCCTAGATGATACCTCAGTTTAAGTGTTTGTTAATGCTACCTTAACAACCTTTCTTTAGTTTTATTGCTTCAGTCTTATACTGCTAATCTTTTTACATGTACCTTAAGAAATTTGGAGTTATGATATCTTTCACTTTTCTTGGCTTCATGTTTTCAATTCATGGGACTTCCGAATTAACTCTATTGTGGATTAAGTCTTAATAATACACACTTATTTTAAAGAAAGAATTCCAGATTCTTGAATAGTTCTCTTCAGCTTTTTTTTCTTATATAATGATTCAGCAATTCTGTACATTACTCAGGGCTCATCATAATAAGTGTACTCTTAATCTCCTTTATCTGTTTCACCCATCCCCCACTCACTTCCCTTCTGCCAACCACCAGTTCTCTGTATTTTAAGGCTCTGGTTTTGGTCTCTCTCTTTTTTTTAATTTCCTTGCTTTGTTTCTTAAGTTAAACATATGGGTGAAACCCTATGGTATTTGTCTTTCCCTGACTTATTTAATGTTACAACCTCTAGATACACCCATGTTGCAAGTGGAAAGATCTCCTTTTTTATGACTGAGTAATATTCTGGTGTGTTCATATGTGTGTGTGTGTGTACATGTACATGCACACGCACATGCCACATCTTCTTTATCCATTCATCTATGGACACTTAGGTTGCTTTAATATCTTGCCTATGTTAAATAATGCTGCAGTATACATAGGGGTGCATATATCTTCATATTAGCATTTTTAATTTTCTTTGGATAAATATCCACTAGTGGAATTACTGGGTCATATGGTAATTCTATATTTAATTCTTCAAGGGACCTCCATACTGTTTTCCACAGTAGTGAAACCAACAGTATACAAGGTTCCTTTTTTTTCCACATCCTAACCAACGCTTGTTATTTCTTGCCTTTTTGATTCTGGGCATTCTGACAAGTATAGAGTGATATTTCATTGTGGTTTTGATTTGCATTTCCCTGATGATTAGTAATGTTTAGTATCTTTTGATGTATCTGTTGACTATATGTCTTCTTTGGGAAAATATCTCTTCAGGTCCTCTGCTCATTTTAATCAGATTAAATGGGGGGTTTTGGTGTGGAGTTGTAGAAGTTCTTTCTGTGGTTCAGCTATTAACTCTTTATTGGATATATCATTTGCAAATAATCTTGAGAGTTTTAGAGTTTCAAAAGAATCACTTAAACCAGGAAGGGTATTTTCCCTGGGATTGCAGATTACACCTTTGCTATAAGGATTTCACTAAAGACCAATCTGAAGAAGGAAAAGAGGACAGTAACAAGGGAGAACTTGAGACCCCTCTCAGGGAAAATAGTAACAATACTTGGTAAACTTGTTTCTGCTTTTCCTCTAGGAAATTTTATAGGATAGCTGAGTGGGACATATATACTCTTCACCCATGAAGGCCTACCTTTCTGAACCTTAGAATGCAGTTAAGATAGAGCAAAGGAAGTAAGTAAACCAGTACCTGCCAGTTTCATATGGGTAATTTACTTCTGCCTTATTACTGAGCAGCTTTGCTCACATGGTCTTTCTTTTACCTCCACTTCTCCTTGGGGTCATCCTTCTCAAATTACTACTTAGTAGAGGGCCTGAGAATCGAGATGCAAGATGAACATGGTATAGTTCCATGGCCTGATAATTTTATTTATAGAATTCAGGATATTTTTGCATTAAATATACATATATTAAATATGTATTAAGGATATAGTAAAAGGTCACATGCAGTTTTTTGTATATAAATTTTTTTCTACAGTAAATATTGTTACAGAAAAGTATATAAATCATAAACATAGAGTTTGTTGATTATCACAGAGATAACTATGTAACCATTAATTTATTTTGATATTAGCATACTTTCTTTTTGTAAGTTTGATACATCTTTTTCCATCCTTTGCTCTTAGCTTTCTGAATATATTTAATGTATATCTCTTATAAGCAACATGTTGGTTTATTTTTTCACTAATCTGGGCTGGCAATCTTTATCTTTTAGAGTTTTCAGTCTTTTTTACATTAATATCATTGGTGATATATTTGCATTAAAATAAACCATATTACTTTTTTTTCTGTTTTTCACCTATTTTGTGTCTACTTCTCTTTTTTCCTGGTCTTATTATTTTATTATTTCATTTTTTCTGTTTTAGTTATATAGCCTTTTACTAATTTTTTAAATGATTACACTAGCAATTATATTATACATCTTTTAGTCTTTTAAAGCCTAAACATTTGTACTTTCACCACTTCTGGACAACAAAATTATTTTAGAACTGTGTCCTCCTTACAATTTTTGTACCACTTATGTCATTTGTTTTAACAATGATAGTAATAATGTCTCACAGGATATTATATCATATATACTAACTTATATATAATATATACTATGTAATATAAAAGAGAAAAAAGGTAAGTTTAGGTATTTTGACAGCCAAAAAGAACATGGCAAGCAGGCTTGGGTTCACAAAGGATTCTGGTGGGAAGAACAGGAAATTCTGTGTGCAAACACTGACCTATTTACCATATCCCACTCCATATTCCACTCCATATTCCACTTGGAGAACAATGATTCTCCATATTCTCCATATTCCACTCCATATTCCACTCCATATTCCACTTGGAGAACAATGATTCTCCATATTCCACTCCATATTCCACTTGGAGAACAATGATTCTCCAAGTTACTACTCATCTATTTTATAGAATTGTCCATAAGGGGGGGAAAAAAAAAAGAATTGTCCCTAATTGTGTTCTAGCAGCAACTGAAGGGATAAAATATTAGAAATGTTCTCCTATAGGGAAGGAATTAACTTTCCCATCTGGCTAAAAGTAATCAACTTTTTTTTTTTTTTTAAGTTATCAAGTCTTTTTCTTTTAACTCATGGTAGGTATTGATTCCTTTATAAATTATAACTTCCTGCTAATTTTTTTCTTACAGAAATACACTTTCGGGAAATGGCCTCTAAATCTTGGGTGAATTTTTTAACCTTCCTTTGTGGATCAGCAATTGGATTTGTTTTATGTTCTCAGCTATTTAGTATTTTGTTGGGAGAACAGAGTGATACCCAGCCCAATATTCTTCATAATGATCCTCATGCTAGGCATTCAGATGATAATGGACAGAATCATCTAGAAGGACAGATGAACTTCAATGCAGATTCTAGCCAACATAAAGGTATGGTTCACTTTATTAAGGATTAAACAGAAATAGTATTTTTCAGTCTGTGTAAGTGTTGTGAGAATTGGAAAAAGCTATTAATGTGAATTTTGTTATACACAGTGTCTTTTGATGAAAATGAGCTTAATTCCTGGTATTTAATGACAATTCTTAGTTCACATCAGGAACTAAAAATTTATTTCAGGGGTAAGATATTTAATTTTGAATTTATTCTTTACTGTCTTTATCTTAGCCCGGTTCCAAACACTGAAAAAACATTAACATAATTCAAAGATCTCTGCAAATATGATATATTTGACAAGAAAGAATACAACAGCTCAAGAACAATTGGAATCCTGGGATGCAGAGGGTCCCTCCATTAAGAATGGTTTCTTTATCTTTTTTGGGAGTAAATTACTTCTTTCTGACCTCTCAAGCAGAGGCTGAGGAATAAAGAGTACCACATCCTGATTGAGTTTTATGAACTTAGAAGTACATATACATACCATTATGAATTATGTTATATTGTGTAAATGTTTATATGACCCTGATTCAGCTCTGAGTAGGTGCTCTGTGTTCTTATCATAGAGCAGTTTGATTACTGTACACTTCCTCTATAGCATTGCTCCAGATTGTTAAAGAACTGATTGGTGCCATGCTTGTCTACTACTAACAGGCTATCAGGTCACTGCAGGCACATATATTCGGTACCTACTTGTCCTGCTCCATGGTCCACATCTAAGCTACAAACTATGAAGTCATGGTAGATGTTTTCCTTTGCTTACCAATCAATCCCATTTGTCTTAAGTTCTAACATTCTACTTCTTTACCATTTTTTCAGATTTCCTCTCTCCAACCATTTCCCCTAGTTCAGGCCTTCAGTTATACCCATGTACCTGGACTCAACCAAACTTCACTATACTGTTTGTCCTTCCTCATTTAAAGACCTATTCTCTGCATCATTTCTGTTTTCCTTATCTTGCTTTATCTCCTCTTTTCTTACCAGCCAAGTTCCCATCCCACTGTTCTATAGGATTTATCAACCACTGCTTTCTTTTTCCTCAGCACATTACATTGAACCCTTTCACATACCTCTGTTACAGCATCTCTCTTAGTATGTGTCAAGTGCTGGTTTGCATGCCAAGGTCCACTACAAAGCTGTGAGATCTTCTGTAGCAGGACTGTGCTGTATTCATCATTTCATCTCCTATGCCAGCATATGCCTACAACAAAGTAATTAATGAATGAAAAATTAACAAAATGAGAAAGAATATCTGCCAGATCCTAGCAGTGGGGAGAAGGGTGTCTTGTCTTGTTCTCAAAGTGAAACATTGAGAATTCCTGCATCTACCATTTTCCCTATGCATCCAGTGTTTTGTCTACAGCCAGGAGATTGGGCTCCTCAAGTACATGAAATATGAGTGCTCCCTGAGTGAAAGTAGAGTGATTTTGTCTGTTTTTGAATTCTGAATTATTGCTTTTTCCGAGGGACATGAGAATATTTTCCGTCCATGCCCAGCCTAGCCCAACCTGTGTTACCTCTCTATCAGTTAACTAGAAATTTATGCTTCCAGTGGTTAATTTTTCACAGGACTGAGCTTTTGTAACTTACTGGGTTGATGTTAACCTTAAGGATATGCTTTCCTCAGGATTCTTCCTAGAGCATTACTACAAAAAGTGTGGTTTTGCAGACTCATGCTGGTCTACAACTATGTAGGTATTGAAATTGGGATTAAACAGTTAGAAACTTTCATGGTAATTTAACAGTAATTTTGTCTAAAAAAAATAATAATTAGAATTTGTATTTTTTTTTAGTTTTATTTTTCTAGTAATTCATTTTTAGCATATTTATGAAAGAATGGGTCTCTAACCATTGGAAATAAAAATTGATCCTCCACCAAGCACTTAAGGTCTAGAATCTTAAGATTGGACTCTTCCTTTAAAACAGTGATACTCAGAATGTGATCCTAGCCTTGACAGTCTGAGTTGTTTGTTACTAGTCTGCATCCAAATAAGGAGCTTGCACAATGATAGAACTCATTTAAACTCACTGCTTAGTTAAGTGGACTTCTTTGGTGGGGGGGGGGGGGGGGGGGGGCGTATAACAAGACTTCCTTGGTGAAAGAAGTAATATGGTACTTTATATTCTGGCATAAGCTTCCTCCTCTTTACAAAAGAGTACTTTGAAAAACACTGCTCTAGACAGTCTTGGAAATATGACTGCTACCTGTTCTGTTTCTCACTGATGGATTTGCATTTTGGAATGAAATATGTTACTATCAGCAGTAACCTCAACTCTGCAGCATGTTTTTTCCTGTCTTCAGAAGCTTATTTAGAGCTCTGAGAAATTCCTGTCTTGTTCTGTTGAGAACCAGTTGAATCTTTGTAGAATGAAGTGAAAAGCAGAGTGTCCAAGACTGTGCTTTATATGTATACAAATCTCCAAGAGACCTTGTTAAAATGCAGTTAGATTGAGTAGGTCTGAGGTGGAGCCTGAGATGCTGCATTTCTTACAAGCACCCAAGTGATACTGATGCCTGATGCTGTTTGGTCAATGAACCACCATTTGAGTAGTAAGAATTTAAGTCATAGTGGCAATTCTTGCTAACTCCAATGGATCTCCTGGATAAGATTGACAAGAAACCAATAAATCAGAATGTCAATTAATATTAGGTTGAGTTTTGCTTTCTTTCAGCTAAATTACTAATGGTAGAAAGGTAAATAGAAGGGGGTTTTTGAAATTGTTCAAGAAAATTTTTCTTCAACATAATTTATTTGAGTTTTACATCCATGTAAATATAACTCTAAAAATTTTTTGTTTAATAGATGAGAACACAGACATCGCTGAAAACCTCTATCAGAAGGTTAAAATTCTTTGCTGGGTTATGACAGGGCCTCAAAATCTAGAGAAAAAGGCTAAACACGTCAAAGCTACATGGGCCCAGCGTTGTAATAAAGTGTTATTTATGAGTTCCGAAGAAAATAAAGACTTCCCTGCTGTGGGATTAAAAACCAGAGAAGGCAGAGACCAACTGTACTGGAAAACAATTAAAGCTTTTCAGTATGTTCATGATCATTATTTAGAAGATGCTGATTGGTTTATGAAAGCAGATGACGATACGTATGTTATACTAGATAATTTAAGATGGCTTCTCTCAAAATACAACCCTGAAGAACCCATTTACTTTGGGAGAAGATTTAAGCCCTATGTAAGACAGGGCTACATGAGTGGAGGAGCAGGATATGTACTGAGCAAAGAAGCCTTGAGGAGATTTGTTGATGCATTTAAAACAGACAAATGTACACACAGTTCCTCCATTGAAGACTTAGCTTTGGGGAGATGCATGGAAATTATAAATGTAGAAGCAGGAGACTCCAGAGATACCACTGGAAAAGAAACTTTTCATCCTTTTGTACCAGAACACCACTTAATCAAGGGTTATCTACCTAGAACCTT
Source organism: Vulpes vulpes (assembly GCF_048418805.1). Taxonomy (NCBI): domain Eukaryota; kingdom Metazoa; phylum Chordata; class Mammalia; order Carnivora; family Canidae; genus Vulpes; species Vulpes vulpes. The sequence continues at coordinate 87,998,261 of NC_132786.1, forward strand.
TTGGTACTGGAATTATAACTATTATCCTCCTGTAGAGGTAAGTTTAGAAATTTTATTACTATATAAATACTTAGACTGACTTTTGTCTACTTGGAAAAAAAAAAACTAGCAAATAATATATTTCTTTAGCACCAATAACTAAGAATCTCCTTTGCTCTTTTTATGTAGAGTGTCAATGTATAACAAAAAAAAATGAGAATATGAGTGTCAGTAGTAGTAATTCAATAAATATTGCTATTATTTATCTACTATTTATTGCTTGTGTCAGGCACTAAAAATATAGCAGTAAATATGGCCAAGTTCCAGTTCTCATGAACCTGATAACAGTGTATTATGAACTGGGTACAGAGACATACAGTAAACAGGCAGACTAGTAAAGATAAAATATGATTTTAGGTAGTGATAAGTGCCGCAATGTAAAATGAAGCCAGGTAAGGGGATATAGAGTGACCCAGAGTGGAGTGGAGTGCCCTAGTGTGGGTGATTAAGGAAAGTGTCTCTAAGAGGTAACTTCTGAACAGAAATCTGAGTGATGTTAGAGAGCAGGCTGTATGAAGAGCCTTCTGGGCTTCAGGAACAATGCATGAAAAGACTCTGAGGTTCAAAAAGACTTAGATTCAAGTCTTTTCCCACTTAATAGTTAAGTAACTTTTAATGGACAGAATTTGCCAGACTTCTGAGCCGGAGTTGCCTCATTTATAAAATGGACCCAATCTACCTGTTTCATTCAGTTGTGATTACGGTATAGCATAGTACCTATCACACTGTAAGCACGTAATAAGCCTCTCATTTAATACCTTAGCCTTCATTCCTGAGGATTTTATCTAAAATACATTATTTTATCAAATACATAGCTAAAAGTTTGAGAAGAATTAATATCCTGTATACCCACCAACTAGCTTCACCAAATATTAATCTTTGCCACATTTGCTTCCTTTTTTTTTTTATAAGAAAATGGTATAGATACAGTTGAGCCTCTGTACCCTCCTCAATCCAGTTTTCTTATCTCCTTCCTGAGTGTTAACCACTATCATGAATTTAGTATTCTTCATTACCTTGCATGTTTGTATCTTTTTTTCCTACATGTTTATGTGTCTATAAATAATATATAGTATTATTATGTAGGTTTTTAAATAAATGGAATTATTCCATATATATCCTTGAACATTTGCCCTTTGTATACAACATGAAAATTTATCAACATTAATATATGTGCTTCATTAATTTAGGCTGCTGTACAATCTAATGTGAATATACAATAATTTATCCATTCTTCTACTATACACATTTAGTAGGTTGTTTCCAGTTTGTCATTGTTACGAGCATTGCAGCAGTGAGTGACTTGAGGAAGACTAGGAATCATGAAACCTAGCTTTTAGATTCAGATCTGTTATTGATTAATAATGCATGTAGACAAGTCATTAGTACTCGACGCCTTCTTTTTTTCTGGTCCTAAGATACAAATAATACACTTCATGTTAACATTCTCATCTTTACAAGCCAGTGTTTTCAAATTTTCTAGGACAGGGGGATCCCTGGATGGCTTAGCGGTTAAGCATCTGCCTTTGGCCCAGGGCGTAGTCCTGGAGTCCCAGGATCGAGTCCCACATCGGGCTCCCTGCATGGAGCCTGCTTCTCTCTCTGCCTCTCTCTCTATCTCATATGAATAAATAAATAAAATCTTTAAAAAAGAACAAATAAAGAAACAAATTATCTAGGACAGTGGTTCTCAACTGCAGCCTTTTTTTTTTTTTTTTTTTTTGCTTCCTAAAGGACATTTGGCAAAGTCTAGAGACATTTTTGGTTGTTAACCAGGAGACTGGCATTGAGTGGAAGTTGCTACTGGCATCTAGTGGGTAGAAACCCACAGGATTGTAAACCTACTAGATGCTAAATGTCTCACAGTGCTTGGGATAGCTCCCCACAATAAAGAATTATCTGACCTAAAATGTCAGTGACACTTAACACTGAGGTTAAGAAACCTTGACCTAGAACATTTGACCTAATCTTTAGACAATCAGCATTAAAGGAAACATTGAAGCAAATCACTACTGCTTCTGATGTCAACCACTAGTATGTTCTTGGTACTTATACAGACACAATAGTTTTCCTTACAGTAATTCTGCATTTATTTATTCATTTATTTTTTTTTTTAATTCTGCATTTAATGGGTGACAAAATTGAGGCTCAGAAAAGGCAAGTAATTTGTCCTGGTAATAGCCTAGGCATTATTATAAACCATGCCTATAAACTCTTGTGATTTCCATCATGAGCTCCCCTCCATGATTAATATATGTCCCCCCAAAGGGGTTGTGGGGCTGAGGGATGTTAGAATAAATATTCTACTGTTGGGATAAAATTCCACTTTAATAAATGAACAGTTTTAAGTTCAGTTCTATGTAATGAGTCTGAAACCTTATGCTAGCATTCTATTGTGGATGCAACAATTTCCTAGACTATAAAACAGATATATTCCAAGTCTGCTTTGTGATAGTCTGTTTTTGTTTGGTTCTACTGAGGTACTACTTTGAATTTTTTTTTTTTAATGTAAACTTTTCTTAGTATAATATGACCCTTAGTATAATTCTGTACCCCTTTCCATATAAAGATCTATACAAACTTAAGAACATTGCAAGTACATATAACAAAGACATTTAAATGCATATAAGATTTTACTAGGAGTATCTGCTCTATACAGTAATAGCAAAAGGATATCATAATTATCACTGTTTTTGTAAACAGTAAAATATCCTTCTTGCCCTTAAGAGTTCTACTCACAATTTCCACCTACTGATAGGGTATACCTAACAATATATTTTCTATGAGCAAAATAAATATTCTGTGGTATATCTTTTGTTTAAGTTGCAGTGGTTTTTGAAATGGATGCCAAATTTATATTTTTTCTATAAAAGTTTATTCAGTTATATTGAAGACAATGAAATAGACTTGGAAGCACCAAAATTGACCCAGCTTTCTATTGTTGCCTCTTCTTCCCCAGGAGGTTCTATACAAACACAATGTGAATAAAACTTCTGTTTGTTTTGTTTTGTTTTGTTTTTCAAACTTCTGTTATTACTCATCCATCATTTAATAAATTTTCATCTCCAAAAGTGAGAAGAATATTTACTATTTTCAGAGTTGAAATATTACTCAGAAATACTATTTTCTGAATTATTAACTCTGAAATTACTGCTATTTTCAGAGTTATCCTAAATCTCATACATACACTTTTGCTCTGTAGTAGTCACTACAAACACAGTGTGGAAAATTTTTATTTTAGCAAGTCACTATATGAGATATTACAGTTAATCAAAGAGTTACATTCTTAAATTGGTTAGTTGTTTAGAACTTAACTTCTTCTTCATACAGTTCCCTTTTCCTACCACCTTCTCACTTCCCTAGAAGTGAGTTTATTCCCTAGGACTAAAGTCTGTTTCCTAGGAATAGAGTTTTCACCAGATAATTTATAATCAGTCTTTATACAGAGGATTTAAACTAGTGTATATGTGTGTAATAGTGTATACATACACTTATATAGATATGCCCCTAAATGTGAAATTGCTTTTGTTGTAGATTAGAAATGACCAAGTAGGATTTATTCTATTCTTCAATTCTATTAACTGTAAGCCATCTGAAACTTACTGATATATGGTCAAGGTTGAGAGCTCCTGATTTTTCCAAGTTGTTAACTGATAATTCCAGTACCAATTTTTATTTTCAGTAGTGATTTAAAATAATCTCCTTTATCACATACTATAGTATTTCTTACAGTAGGATTGGTATCTGGTATTTCACTTCTGTTCCATCATCCTATTTGGTTTTGCCTTAAGTACCATATTGTTTTGAACCTCCTAGCTTTACAGAATTTTGAAATTATTAATCTAAGAGTATATATTCCTTTATATCCTTTATCTTTCAAACTACTTTGGTAACGTGCATGCCTTTATGTATTTACCAATTTAGGAACAATGAATGCCTGGTATTATTAAAATTTATTTTAGATGGTTTAGTAAGCTTTATAGTTTTCTCCAGATTTTATTTCTTCTTAAATATCTCCCTATGCTTTTAATATTTTTGTTACTATTCTACTTGGGCTGTTTTTAAAAAAATTTTAACTGGTGTATATAAAAGCGATTGTTTCTTAAAAGCATCTTTAAAATCTAGCTCTGTTCTTGGATTCTCTATATCTGATGGGTTTTTTTTGTTGTTGTTTTTTTTTTTTACCTGAACTCTCTTGAGTTTTGGTAGTAACCATTATTATATGCAAAGAGATATTTTTTTCCTAATATTATAGCTGTTTTCTTTTATTGTCTTTTATTTTATTGCTTATAAATCTTAACAGTATCCTGGTCATCTAGTAAAAAAAAAAAAACAAACAATAATGCAATAGAGTGAAATGTAATTAATGCAGTAAATCTTATCAAAAATATAGTATATCAGGGTCATATAAAGTTGCTTTCAGAGAGGTTCAACAATTTAAAATTAATTGCTATTAGTCTAGTCTTTTAGTTTTAATACACACTGGCTAGTATAGTAGCTACTAGCCAGGTATGACTGTTGAGTAAAGTATGGCTAGACCAAATTGAGATATACTGTCAGTATAAAATCCATTCCTAATTTCAAGAACTTAGCACAAATAAAAAGAATGGTTTCATTAATGATTTTTAAAATATTGCATGTTGAAAAAAATAGATTTATTCATTTAAAATATATTCAAAATAATTCCCATTTTTTAATTAAATTTTAAATGTGGCCACTAGATTTTAAACTGCATCATGTGGCTCACATGTATCTATTGGACAGAGCTGATTTGATGATCACAAGTTGACTTATAATTTTACTTTTCAGATTTGTTCCTATCCTTACATTGCCTAATTGTGTTAAGAAGTAGGCAGCAAATAATTTTCCAGTGCTACATGGTTGTTCAGAACCCCACATATTCAGCATTTGTTTCAAAGGGAAGTTCATGGAGAAAGCCATAGAAAATACAGTGGACAATTCCCTGATAATTTTTACTGCATTATAAGCTATCTACTTCCAAATATATATTATTAAATGTTCAGCATGGATATTCTCTGGAAACTTAGCAGAATATCTTTCTTCTTGAGTCCTTGCAAAGACATTAGATAAAGTGTGAAGTTTTGTTGGAGTCACCTGGGTGAAGCATTCTGTAAATACCAAAATAACCTTATAACTGTTTAATTCTAGGACCAGTTTTTTAATTTTTTTTCTGCTATGTTCTTGCTTTTTTTGTTGTATTTTTTTTATTATCTTGTTTTTGTCTTTTTCTTTTTTAAGATTTTATTTATTTATTCATGAGAGAGAGAGAGGCAGAGACACAGGCAGAGGGAGAAGCAGGCTCCATGCAAGGAGCCTGATGTGAGACTCGATCCCAGGTCTCCAGGAACCCACCTTGGGCTGCAGGCAGCGCTAAACCACTGCGCCACCGGAGCTGCCCTTGTTTTTGTCTTTTTTAAACCTGTTTTTCATACTAACTGTGCTAGGAATTTGTGAGAATTATATATCTCGACAAATGTGTAACTCTTACTGAGGGCCACCTAAATATGACTATTTTGTCAAAAATAATGTCAACATTTATTGGTCTTTACTATAGGCCAAGATGGTTGCAAACATTTTATAAACATTATCTCCTTTAAATAGCCATCTTTTGCAGATGGGGAAATTGAAGCTTATAGATATTAAGTAACTTGCCCAAGGTGAGACACTAGTAGGCAGAATTTGACCCTAGTAGACAAACTTTAGATTCAAACTTAGATTTGACTCAGCACTTCCTCTCTTAAATACTACACTGTTTCGGTTGATGTGCAGATGAAGTATTAGGTTGCCCACATTATGGGTAAGGCTTTTGTAGTCCTTGAATGCTCCAAAGATGTCTTCCTGGGGTTGAGCCAAACAAAAAGTTATAGACAGAACTTATAAAGAGAAAGCAAAACTCAGAAATGGAGCTTCATCCTTTGTATAGTTGCCCCTTTCATTTGAGAATTCTCAAGATAGATAGATAGATAGATTTTTTTTTTTTTTTTTTTTTTTTGCAAAACCCTATAAAATATGAGAGAATATTATTTCAGGTAGATATATTTTAGCAGTTTTCATGTTTAGTTTTAAATCTCAAAACTCTTGGTTTCTTCCACAGGTCTAATAAATAAGGTGCCTCTGCTTTACCTTGCAGGCTTTAATGCTTGGATTCTGTTAAAATTAATGTTTCCTTTATCAGTATGTGAATATTGTATGTTAACTATGTATTATATCTTAATGCCTGTTTCCACTACTTTTTTAGGGTCCTGGTTGCTGTTCTGATCTCGCAGTTTCATTTCACTATGTTGATCCTACAACTATGTATGAGTTAGAATACCTCGTTTATCATCTTCGTCCATATGGTTATTTATACAGATATCAACCTGCCTTACCTGAGAATATACTAAAAGAAAAAAGTCGAGCGTACAAAAATGAAGATCCAAAAGTACAATGAGAACCCTTGAAAGAAAAACATAAATGAAGAGGTAAAATGTCTAACATTGCACTGAAGAACTTCTACATTTCTGATACAGAACACTGGAATCCCAGTGAGGAATTCTTCCTAAGTGAACATTCCATATTAGAGAAATCTTTCATATGAATGACTGTAAACTGAAGCTTTAAGTGAGCTGTGAAGTCTGTTAAAATGTGTTTTGATACATATATATATATGTGTGTGTGTGTGTGTGTGTATATATATATATATATACATATATATGTATATATATATATATATGAAAAACTTGTGTTTTTAAAATGGTGGCCAGGCAGAGGAACTAGAAATGAGATTTTTGTTTTCTATTCTTGACCACATGTATTATTTTCACAGAGAAACTAGAACATTTAAATTTTCTAAAACTACACTGCACATATTAGTAACACATGATGCTAAATAGATCTGCCTTAAAGAAAATTTTAGAAATATTGTTGCTTAATATTATTTATAAACTCAAGATATGAGTTTATATTTGCAGTATGATATAAATGAACCAAACCCACACCCACACACACTCACACATGCAGTTTTTGTCTAATGAAAATTTTCCTGTGACTATAATTGGCAATATTTCTTCCGGACAAGGTTAAAGTAAGAATGGCACTTGTCCTAAAGCGCATTAATAAAGCCACATTTTGAAATTATATGGGCCTTGACTGTATTATATACTTGGTTCTAATTAGTAGTTAATGTTTTACTGAGTCCCCGTTGTCTCTTTTCTAAATATGTTTATTCTTGAATATGATTTTAATTATTAATATTTATTTACTCAAAACATTAATAGCATTCTATAAACATACATTTTAAAATATTTTGTTCCCAAATTTACCCATTGTTAATTGTGGGTAACTAATAAATAGTAAATTTAATGCTATTTGGGGATGCTTTTCTTAGATCAGAAGCACTCTCAGGAATTACTAAGTGACATTTTAAATGGAATATGTAAAACTCTTTTCAACTACATAATTATAGTTCCTTTTGTTATTTTGTTGAGAGTTGAGAATTATGTTTGTGCCTTTCATAACTTGTTTAAAGCAAGGTTAAGACATTCATTTTTAGGCTCTGAGGTGGCTATTAGTTGCATTGGCAAAATAATTTGAATGTATGAGTTTGATCAGAGGTCATTAAAAACATTAGAAATACAGAGTGCTTAAACAAACTGAAATATGCCAGATGTTAAAAGACCAAATAGTTAATTCATGAACAACAGCCTGAATTTTGATGCTGACTTACTATTTGGGGGTTTGTTTATTGATTGGTTTTTGGTTTTGCCAATGGATAATTCTAACGGAGCAGAATACCCATTCAACACTGTCATCAAAAATATATTCATAAATATTTCATTCTAATTTTAGTGACCTTCTATTTAAAGGATTTCTGGAAGGAAAGAATATTTTGCAGACTTTCTATAAGATTATCTTAAATGTCACAAATGATTTACATTTTTTATGTTTATCATCATGCTAATTTTACATGGCTTTCATGCCCTTGAATCTGCTGCTTAGCTAAAGAGTTTATATTTATTGTGCCAAAACATGTCAAAAATCATCTCTTTGGATGGTGTATTGAAAAGATGTTCATCTTGGTGACAATTAGTGGTAATTATGGATTATTCTGTTCACACAGTGAAAAGTCACACCTGTTTTTACCTTAAATTGTCTTTTGTTTTTTTTCATAGCACTATCATCTGCCAGAATTTCAAGGCATTCATTCTGTTCTTTAAACAACTCTTCACCTTGGTGTCGATATGAAGTTATTTGCAGTCCATATATGCTACTTTCTAAAAACCTAAAAATTTACTCCTAGGAAATTAACATGGTGATGAATCCTGGGATCTGGAGTCAGATTGCCTGGGTTTAAATTCTTGATCTGTCACTTATTAGTTTTGTAACCTTGAGCAATTTTAATATCTCTGTGCCTCAATTTTCTCTATTAAGTTAAGGACAGTAATACTACCTACCTCACAGGATTTTAACAAGGATTAAATGAGTGAATATATGTACAACTTTTCGAACACTTGTCTGGCCCAGCCTATGGAGCAATAAGTATAAGGTTTTATTATTCTGTTACCTTAGAGTATAAATATTTGTTCTAAATGAATGAAAAATCTGCTTTAATCAAATTAGATATTGGAGGAAGTATTTCATACAATTCTTAAGTAATTGCTAGTTTTTATCTAATGCCTACTGTATGCCATCTAGTGTGCTTAGATATTCTGTGTGCATTAGTGTTAATCTTCACAAATTGGGTGTTCTTTCTGTATTGTAGATGAGAAAACTGAGGCTCAGAGAATTAAAGTAACTTTTCCACTGTCACAGAGCTAGTAATCACAGAGCCAGGATTTATGCTCAAAGACTGTGTGTTCTTTTTACCATATCACCTTTGAGGTTAATCATTTAGCACTATTTCCAGTTTTACTTACTAACATGTGTGATCTGATACATCAGCCAGTAATAGTCATATTAACCAGGCAAATTGTCGTAGTGGCTCTCAAATTGTGGTTCTTCTTTTCTTTCCTGGGAGCTTGTTAAAATGCATATTTCAAGACCCCAGTCCCAGAAATTCTGATTCTAGCATGAGAACCCTTAGTATGCATTCTTACCAGATTCCCTTGCTCACTGGTTCTCAAAGTGTTGTCCCCAACTAGCAGTATTTGCCTCATCTGGGAACTTGGAAATGCATCCTTTCCTGGGCCCCCACCTCTGACCTCCTGAGGTGGAGGCTAGCTGTAGTGTTTAAATAAGCCCTCCTGGTGAGTCCTATTCATTCTAGTTTGGGAACCAAGACCTGGGTGATTCTGATGCAAATGATCCTTGGGATGTGCTGATTTATTGCCCCTTAAGTAGGATATCTTTCAGAGATTTAGATAAAGCAAGTTTTAAATCTGTGTTATCCAAGATCATACCATATTAAATGTCAGAGATTTTAAAGATAACCTGAAGGGTCCGTGGATCATTCAGTTTTTGACAAAATTCTTTGGCTTCTTCAGGTTCCACTAATGTCAGGGCCCACAGTAACTAACATATTTAATTCTCCAAGCTTAGTAATTTCACAATTGGGGTGGGAAGAGTTTATTAAGAACTAGTAGGTACGTACTAATTCATTAAAGGCATAGCTAAATGAGTGTCCTCATTAGTTAGTAAAAAAACTTTCTGATTGTTAATAAAAAATTTTAAATGGAGGTAGCAGAATACTGCTTTATAATATATAGAATGTTTTTCTGCTAATTAATAATATCAAACTTTGATCACTGTCAAGAATCAGTTGACCCTCCTATATGACCTCATACAGCAAAAAATTTTCCCAGGTATTCAGCAGAGCACATAAACCGGATTTCATGGTGATAACTTACTGTCTTTTAAATTGAGATCTTTGTCATTTGGATAAATGGTTTTAGTGTTGTTTCAAAATATAAGGCTTTTGCTATGTTTATGTTTCCCAGGAACAGTATACTGTATTTCAAGTGGGAAGTTCATAGGTGATACAAAGCAGATTTTTGTCTCAGAGTTCAGTTATTTGTTTTCAAATATCTTAAATTTCAGAGGAATTTTTGTTACTGTAAGAAGATTCAAAATAAATTACTGGCCAGTTTTTGGTATTTTTTGAAATACGGTAATTGCATTTGAGCATTAAATTTGTTAACGGGTTATTTTCATAACTGTTTCTTGAGTATTAATTTTTCATTTCCTTGAGCCTATCAAAAATACTATCAAATGATAGTATTTTCAGATTGAGACTTGAAAAAACTGTCTCACTTTATGATTAGATCAAGTCTATCCTTTTGTTCTTCATTTAAATTTTCAGTTCATTAGAGTATTCCGTCTTTGACAATTCCTTCTTCTTTGTATTTGTTGCCCTTTATTTTCTTTACAACTAATTTCCATTTTCTAACTATTCTTAATGCTGCCTTTGCAAGGTTAATTTGGCTGTGATTAGTGATTAGAATTTGTATCACTTACTAATAATTTTATACCTATTAACTTTAGATTTCCCTAGGAGATTGGAAGTAAAAAAATCTAAGAATAATGCCTGCTGGCTCTCAGGATACTTGCCCTACTTAAATGTCTACAGTTTTAAACTAATTCTAGATACACAATTATTAAATGAAGTAAAGTTATTTGGATTTCATTTCCTCTACCCCTTTTCTCAAAAACAAACCAAAAAACCTCATTTGCCTCATTTCTCTACTTTATTGTAGGCCTGACAGAAACGCTCTTATGCAAGCTGGGGGACAACCTGTGGTTTATTTTATGCTAAATGTAACCTCTGTTAATTTAAAAATACAACTTATGTTTATATGTTGGAGTTGAAATAGAAGTTTTAATACAGATTTGAATAAAAAACTTTACAAATTCTCTCCAGAGAAATTGACTCTAAAACTGGCTCCAGAAGTGAATAGTGCTCTATTTCAACTCCTTTTACCTTTTTAGCTCTCTAGTTTTTAGTTTATATCAGTTCAGTTTAAATAACTTTGCAGGGCCCTACAAAATAATAATCCATATGAAGTATATTATTAGAGGGAAACTAATCTTACTGCTAAGCAGTGTGTTATATTACACAGTAAATATTTGTGTTTTGGAATTTAAAAATTATGTAAGATAATAGTATGAATGATTTAAAAATGTGTGGTGACTTGCTTATTTTAAGTGATCCACCAATAAGTCAGAAAAAAATGTATTTTTAAATGTTTCTTAAAGTGCCTTTTGAACATTTTTAAACAATGGATTTAAATAACCACATAAAATAAATTACCATGTTTAAAGCTGTTTTATCTGATTATTTTTAAATGATATAAGAGTTACGGGAGAAACTAAGGGGTAGTTTTTGGGTTATTTTCCAAAAAAAATATTAATTTAAATTATTTTCCCATCTAAGTTATTCAATTTCAAGAGGCTTAAGTAATTTTTACTACAATATATATTATTTGTCTTAAAGCAACAAAATAACTCCACCTCAAATTTTGAATAATAACCTTTAAAAAAATTAGAAACACTCTGTCATCCAGGTAAGTATATGTATATGTGGGGGGATTCTTTTCTATCTCTTGGTATATTTTGATCTATCATGTACACTCAATTTATTCAACTAATGAAATAATTATGCCTAGCATCTACTAGAAATACAGTGGTGAGCAATACCTATAGGATTTCTGTTCTAGAGCCTTAATTCTGTAGCTAGACAATAAATAAGTTAATAGGTGAATGAACTAGATATTTCAGAGAACAATGTTTTCTGAACATTGGAAAAGAAAACAGTGATTTGATAGAGCAATTTTCTGGGTAGGGTGTCAAGGTAGACCTCTGAGGAGGTAGTATTTGACCTGAGACTGGAATGACAGACATTTTGTATACTTCAAAAGTTATTTATATTTATGAGGTTCTTTGCCCCATATGTAAAAATAATAATTTTTCTAACTTTGCTTAATTATGCTCTGCGTATATATAAAGGCTCAGTGAAATGAATTTTATAGGCCAAAATCTTTGTGGTTTTAAGCATATTTCATTCAGAGCTCAGGTCTATTATCTATCGATATTAGATCAGTCTGGTACTTTTAAGATATGAGTGAAAATTGACCTACCTCTTTCTTAAGCAAATGATTGCAGATGTTCATATGGCCCTTGACCTGAAGTCTAGCCTGTCTACCTCAATTTTCAGTAACCTGCCACCCAATATGTTCCTTATTAATGCATATGTACGTGTATGTGTTTATATGTATATACACACTGTTGTTTGGACTCAGTAGCTTTAGAAAAGCTGAGGGAATGAATGCCACTTTATACTGTTTTAGTAGCAGAGTTGTAAGATTTAGTATATTCAGATAGCCCCATGTTTTCCAATTAATTGTATTTAGTTGTAAGTCTTTCAAGAACTTATGTACCTAAATACATATAGATTTACTACAACCTATTTTAAGTTTTCCAAAGGTATAGTCCTGGAAAGGATACAGAATTATTGCTTAATTTATCTTCTCACTAAAGGGAGGGGCTCTACCTCAAACATATTTTATTTCAGATCTAATAATGTTGACCATATAGATTGTCCAAATAGAATTTCCTATAGTATTTAATTAAGATGAATGAACAGTTAACAACTAAAGTAATCAACATTCTCCAGATAAAGCTATCAGTATTAGCAAAACATAGAAGTGAACTGTTTTTCTCATGAGTTTGTTACTCATTATTGAATTTAGTCTTGCTATGTAGAACTTTAACTACTGTAGTTCTTAAGAACTACATTTGTGTTGCATCATTTCCGCTGCCTAAGAACTACCAGGTGTTTGTACTGGTGTTTCTCATTCTGTTATTGATAGCTCTTTTTTTCCAGGACTAAAAATTTGTGCAAGCATTTATACTCTGTCTTGTATGTTGCCTCTCTATAGTGTAGTTGAGTACAGCTATTTACCTCCTAATAATGAAATACTCATTGTCTTTTTTGTGAAATTCAGTACTAGGATTTCAGCTCTTTGGGTTTTCTAATGAATGTCTAATGACAGATTAACAGTACTTCCTCATTTGTAGAACTGCTAGATGTGCCATTATAGAACTAATTATAGTGCAGTGTCTTAGTCTTAACAAGTTGTCAAGTTGTGACTCTTGTCAGCTTCAAATCTTTTTTCATAGAACTCACACTAAACCACATTGTCTTTCCTCTTTCTTTTTCTAGAATACCAGAATTACACTCCTGGTAGCAGTTAGGTTGAATTTCACTTTCCATTCATTTGTTGTTAGACTGTAGCAAGTTGGTGATAAAATCCAGAAAGTAGTTTGAAAGAGACTAATGATCCACTCTTTAGTTCTATATAAGACTGTATTCATTCTCTTCAGTGCTGTGTGTGTCAGAGATATAGAAAGGTATGGTTATTTTAGTTGGATTTTTCTTTAGTCAAAATACTAAACTTTAATTTTTCATGCTAATTAGGTGTGTAAAGTAAGTACTTTCATTCTAAAAAAAAGTAATTTTGCTCTGAGGTGAAGGTCATTACATGCTTAGAATAATAAAACAAAAAATGATTTATTTATAAAAAGTAATTTTTACAGGGGCACCTGGGTGGCTCAGTCAGTTAAGCCTCCCACTCTTATTTTCGGCTCAGGTCATGATCTGGGGGTTGTGGCAACCAGTCCTGCCTTGGCTCCCTGCTCAATGGGGAGTCTGCTTGAGATTCTTACCCTCTCTGTCTTCTCTCCTCTCATGCTCAGTTTCTCTCAAATAAATAAATAAAATCTTTTTTTTTTTTTTTAATTTTTAAAAATGACTTTTACAGACCTACTTGCCTGGTTACAGAAGCAGAAAAAAAAGGGGAAATAATTGAATCACCTATATTTCCTTAATCCTAAATTAGACATGTAGCCAACTATTTTGGAGATCCTCAAGTAATCATGGTATTTGGTGTTTTTTTCTCATCCGAAAATTTCATAATCTTTACCAGCTTAGACTTCATTCTCTGCTTTATTGTAGACCCTCTTAGGCTACTAAATCTTTAGATTTGCCACATGGAAAACTGGTGTTCAGAAGTCAAATGACTCAGAACAAGTGAAGCAGAACTGAGTGGCAAGATTGAACCCGAGTCTGAAGTTTGAAAACACAGCAAGATCCATTTATAATATGCTAACTTAGAGGGTAGAAAGACAAAAACTTGTGGGTGCACATAGTTTTAATTTAAGATCACCAGTGACCTCATTTAGGCCTAATTGATGACCTCATAATGTAAAATAGTGCTTATTAAAGAATATTAATAGAATTTTTGCTATTAAATAGAAATTCACCTTCTTACTAATTCAGGAGCTATTACAAATCCTAAGCTTACAGCATATTGTCTAAATTTATTCTTCGATAACTCTAGATCATTGCATAGAATTACTTGAAACTCATTTGTCAGGTGTCTTTAAGAGGGTTTTCTTTTTTCCCCTCTGCAGTCCAAAACTTTTGATGTAAAATTACCCAAACTTCCTGTCATTACTAAAACTGAAATAAACAAGAGATAGAGAAACTGAAAATGTGAAGCAGGCATTTTTACCCAAAAGCAGTTATTTACATCAGTGAGTTTTTTTTTTTTTTTTAAGAAGGCAGGTTGGTTTCCTTTGACATCATTTTTTCCAGACTCCACCTTATGTTACAGTATGGTAGTGGTTTCCTCCCTAAATTTTATTGCACTTCTTACACCTAAGAATTAAAAATTAGTCTTACTCTATGGCATATCATGTTAAAATTAGGAATTGTCTTGTTTACTACTTCTTTCACTTCTCAGATTCAACCCAAGCTCTGTACTCAAAAGGTCAGCAAACTTTTGACTTATTTTGTTGGCTTTAATATATGTCAAAATCACACCCAGGAGCCCAAGGTGTGGTAATAGACATCAAATATACTATTATTCTAATTCTAAGCTAGTCAGTGCACACCCTCTTTCATATGAGAAATAATAACAGAAAATATCTGACAAGTAACAATGGGGCTTCTAGAGCCAAGGGTGATTGAGGTTAAGTTAAATCTTCACTGCTCATGACACTTCAGAGCTATCTTCCAGGAATACTCAACCTCCTCGTTAACAAAACAGGGAACTAAACTCCTTCAGGGACCTCACTCTTCATTTAGTTAAACAGTTTGGATAGAAAAGGGAGCTGTATTTTGAGACAACACAATTATTTGGGTGACCCCATTTTCCACCTCATGAATTGCGCACCAGAAGAGGTCAGTAATGTGGTTGACCACTTTTTTTCTGAGTCCAGGTAACTAAAGACTAATTTTATTTATGTACTGCGATCCCACAATTTCCTTCGCACTGAATAAAACTGAGCTATACATTTGAGCGCTCTGCTAAACATGTAAAATGGGAGAAGGGTTACCATTATATACAGGGAACAGATCAGCCCACTGCCACCAGTCAGGACTTTGGCAGACTTCTATACTTTTTATTACTCTAACAGAAGAAACACAATACCTTTCAGTAATGAGAGGAGGATCACGCTGTCAATCACTGTGAAGGGAGGTCTGGCAAGGCGAGAGCAGCTTGAGTAAGGTTTCTGCCTTGAAGAAAAGCAATTTCCAAGTGTTGTGTAGTTCAGGCCTTGGCCTAAGGCTTTAAGATCACCAACTTTATTTTTTCAAAGTCCCTCAGCCCTTCATTTTCCTTCTACAATGCCAATTCTTGTATTCATATGAATGACGATTCTTCCCTCAGGTACTTTGCTGGTCCTAGGGTTGCAGAGAGGAAAAGGTAGAGTCTTGCCCAAGAAATTCAGTGTTTAGGAAACACCCCTCTAACTTAACTGTAACAGAGCTGATGACAGTGTTCAAATATGTTAAACCAAAATGGGCAGTAAAGGCTAAGGGCTCAAAGAGTAAAACAAAGACGACAGATGTCCGTCCACGAAGAAGGCAAAGAGAGCCTTTTGGAGGCTAAACTATTTTATGAGGTTTGAATTTGAGGAAGGTCTCCCAGTAACTTCTGTAATGAAAAGTTTTGTTGGTAATATTGGTCCATTGTAAAGCCCATCTATTGAGTTCTTGGTTTCATTTATAAAATATTTCAATTCTGGAATTTCCATTTGGTTATTTTCTATAATTTCCAGCTCTGCAAATGTTCTCAGTCTTATTTTTTATGTCCTTAAACATATTATGCATAGACGTTATAAAATCAATGTCTGCTTACCCTCATTATCTGGACCACCCCCCCCCCCCATCACCACCACCATGGGTCTATTTCTATCAGTTGTTTCTTTTGATATTCAGTTACATTTTTCAAAGTCCCAAGAACCCCACTGACCTGCTGACTGGCCTCCTAGTGAGGAAGTAAAGAAGTTACACAGGGTGGTCAGCCAGCGATTGCCTTCAGAGAACCAAATGAGAGAGGAGCCTGCTCTGATTGCTGTGAAGGATTGTATTATCTACATTGTACTGACTAGTATTTGGCCCTTCATTTTAGACAAGGATGACCAAAACCCACATGGTCTTAAAAGGACAAACTTACGTTAGTGCCTTAACGTCCTACTTCAGTGAGGGCTCTATGAACTCAGACTTAG
Organism: Vulpes vulpes; assembly: GCF_048418805.1. Lineage (NCBI taxonomy): Eukaryota > Metazoa > Chordata > Mammalia > Carnivora > Canidae > Vulpes > Vulpes vulpes. The sequence continues at coordinate 88,014,809 of NC_132786.1, forward strand.
AGAATAAGCATTAAGGGAGTATCTTACAGTCCTTCAGCATTAAGTCTTAGAAGCAAACCATACCCTACATGCTTAGCTGACCTAAATTAATTAAAAGCCACATTTGGAGAAACTTCCAAGTATTCATCTAGACAGTGAAAGCTAAGAGTTGGACCCTGTGTGCTTCTGAATAGGTACGGCCTCCACTCTAAAAGAGTTTACAAAGTTAAACCTATCCTGAGAAGTCTGCAAGTTCTCACATTTTAAAGTTGAGTCTTGGGGATCCCTGGGTGGCACAGCGGTTTGGCGCCTGCCTTTGGTCCAGGGTGCGATCCTGGAGACCCGGGATCGAATCCCACGTCAGGCTCCCAGTGCATGGAGCCTGCTTCTCCCTCTGCCTGTGTCTCTGCCTCTCTCTCTCTGTGTGTGTGACTATCATAAATAAATAAAAATTAAAAAAAATAAAGTTGAGTCTTAAAATACGAAATAGACTCCAGGTCTGGGCTTTTTTTGCTGGAGTTAGAACCTTGAAACAGTTAATAGACTGAGACAACCTAACACCAACAAATCAATGATAGTGCAACATACTACACCTAAGGAATAAGCACTAACACTGACTATATTAACTTTGTTTTGTATATTAAAGCCACATGCCTGATATGATTTAAGTCTGATAGCAGAATAGGTTGCAATTACTGCTATTCACCATCTTGGTCTTGATCTTAGAGTAGGGAGATAAATTGAGAGCAAAAAGTAAAATTATTAGTTCAATTTTATGAGCATTATACTTGACATCCAAGAGATAATCTTACATGAAGAGATGTTAAGAAAAACATTTGGGAAAGGGTTAAATAACATACTTAGTTGAAAATTAGATGATATTTTAGATTCACAGAGAGAGAATTACGTCTCATTTATCTTTGTGTCTTCCACAGAGATGTGCGGAGCATAGGTCATTCGTAAATATTTGTTCAACTTTCATTACTTAAACCTTTTAGCATATCTGTATGCCTTGGTCACAGTCCAAGGGGCTGGATTTATCTTTGAAGACTTTCTAGCCCTAAAGCTAATTATCCTATTATGCCAGGTTTTTTTTTTTTACATTTTGGTGTGCCCAAGAATCACCTAATGGACTATTATAGTGCAGAATTCCAGGCCAAGTAGGTCAGGAGTGGGGCCCAGGAATCTGAATTTTCAAAGTCATTCCAGATAATTTTAATGCAAGCATTGTGAAGCCTTACTTAGAACCATTGAATTATACTGTATACTCTCGTATCCAGTGTTTGTTAAAATGTAGCGATTTATTGTTATCACTCTAAAGAATATAATTTTTTTTAAAGATTTTATTTATTCATGAGAGACACACAGAGAGAGGCAGAGACACAGACGGGGAGAAGCAAGGTCCCTGTAGGGAGCCCAATGTGGGACTTGATTCCGGAACTCTGGGATCATGCCCTGAGCCAATCGCAGAGGCTCAACCAGTGAGCCACCCAAACGTCCCAATAATATAATTTTTTAACCTAGGATGAGTCCCTCTAAAAATGTACATTTTATATTTTTAAATATCTCTTGAAACCAAATTTTTACCCAAGATGAATAGCACAGGAAACCAGAATCTTTCACGTGCATCTTTTTTTTTTTCTTAAAGATTTTATTTATTTCTTCATGAGAAATACACAGAGGCAGAGACACAGGCAGAGGGAGAAGCAGACTCCATGCAGGGAGCCTGATTGGGACTTGATCACAGGACTCCAGGAACACTCCCTGGGCCCAAGGCAGGCACTAAACCACTGAGCCACCCAGGGATCCCTTTCATGTGCATCTTACCCACAGATAGCCTTCTTGATTTCCCACCGCACTTAGGAACACTTTGTGCCCTAACTCTTTAAGGTTGGGTTAAGAAGTGCTCTTTTCACATTATCCCGATTTCCACAAAAACCAAAGATATCAGGAGATCTAGAAAAGGTTTATAGAATTGTCTTAGATAACTACTATTCTCACTAGGGAAGTTTTCAGATCCTAGTTTAGCATCAGCATGTCAGTTTCAGCCAAATTAACACTTTAAAAGATCCAGAATCGGGATCCCTGGGTGGCGCAGCGGTTTAGCGCCTGCCTTTGGCCCAGGGCGCGATCCTGGAGACTCAGGATCGAATCCCACGCCGGGCTCCCGGTGCATGGAGCCTGCTTCTCCCTCTGCCTGTGTCTCTGCCTCTCTCTCTCTCTCTCTCTCTCTCTCTCTCTCTCTCTCTCTGTGTGTGACTATCATAAATTAAAAAAAAAAAAAATTAAAAAAAAATAAATAAATAAAAGATCCAGAATGGAGGTCAGTAAGTCAGAAGAGCCCACCCCTGCCCTAAGGAGTAGCACTTCCATCAGGGCTGCCTCTTACAGCTATGTTTCCGCCTCTCGTTGTTGACCACTCTACAGAAGACGTAAGAGATGAATTTTGGGGGAATAATTTCCTTGAGTCATTTTTCAGAAGATGATGGAACATTCTTAAATGTTAATTTTAACTTTGAAATGGCTCCATTATTTTGTAAGTGTCATATTCTGGATAGCTAACTATGGCTGACAGTCCACGCCTTGTTTTGACTACACCCAAATCATGTCTAGTGCATCAGGGAAGGAAATGAATTTGTTGCACTTACTGCCTTTCTGAATTTTTCATCTTTAACTTTTATAACTTTTTGGCAGACAGAATTGAGACTTGAAAAAAAAATTGAAGCTCATGATGAAATTTGAAAATCCAGTAAATTTATTCTCGCCATATTTTAAAGCTAGATCATTTGCCCATTCTTTGTTTCTCAAACTAAACACAAGAATACGTACACATACACTTGTACATGAGCAAAGATGAATACATCCTCAAGGTTGATGAGACTTGTTAGAATCTGTTGCCAGTCTGAGATGAGTTTGCAACGAAGTGGTAGAGAAATGGCCATGGGATTCACACCTATGGGGAAGTAGAACAGCTTTGTGCAGAGGCAGGTGTTGAACTGTAAGGTGGCCCTAACAGAGGCCTACACCGGTCTCAGGGAAACTCTGGAACTGGGGTGGCCCTTCATTCTTGTCCTGCTTGGGGCAAGGCTACCTGGCCTTCATACACTAGTATGTACCTGTCCCTGGATGAGGACTGCCCAGGGAAGGGGCATGATCTTGCACAAGGTCGCTTTCTTCAGCCAAGGGTAATTCCCTGAGAGGAACTTGGCTGAGAGACATCAGCTGCCAGCCCTCCCAGCAGCTGGAGAATGGGTGCCTCAGACTTGAAGGAACGACTAGACCACACGCTCACAGTGTGCACTGCAGAATCACAGTAACAATGTGGACATGAAAGCTCACCTATGACGACTATCTCCAGGCCTTTATTATTTCATTTGTTTTGGCTTTTCAAGATTATCCAGACTTTCTTACTCTCTCCACTCTTTGCATTTTGATTTTCAGTGCTTTGAAGTTTTCCCAAGCTAAAGATTAAAAATCAAGCTAAAACAGTACTTACCTAAGACTCCTAAAAAATATTCTGGGTAACTACCAGGTGGTAGGCTTTGCTCCAAAGGAGCCGTTTTCTGAATCAATTTGGGCATCTGAGGAAAGTCAGTTGAATTTAGGAGGCCAGAAAGTTGGGGGTTACCTATGCTATGTGACTGGAATGGTCCTGGAAGGCTTGTCCAGGCCTGCAACTCTGAGATAGTCTCCATTTATAGCTATATCTGAACCCCCATGGTGCTTACTGTCAGTGTCACTCGCCTGGCCCTTGGAATGAACTGTCTCCTCTTGTTTATCACTTTGTGTCTAATTGGAATTCTTAGGCTTGACTGCCTGGTGTCTCCAACCCCTCGAGGTCAGGTCAGACTACTGATTCTCCATTGTCCATGATCAGGGTGTACATGTGAAGCTGACATCACTCCTTTCCTGGTTTTTGCCTAATATGGGAAATACATTATACCTAATCTAGCTTCAATAAAACACATAACAGGTACCAACACTTCACCTGGAGATTGCTAAATCCAGGCTGATAATAAGATTGGAGGATAGGTGAGAACCATTGGGATAAAGGAGTGCTGGAAACTGGGAAGTGCATGGGCAGCTGTGGTAGGCAGAATTTCTCAAGTAGTTCCTCCTCCCCAAAGATGTTTCATCCTAATCCCCAGAACCTGTGAGTATGATGAAGTATCATGATCATGATTCTGTTGTTATAAAAGCACAGTTTACATTACAATAAAGGGATTGTCCTACGTTATCCAGATGGGCTCCATGAAACCACAGAAGCCTTTAAAAATGGAGAGCTTTCTCCAGTGGGGCAGAAAAGGAAGTCAGAGAGATTGGAAGCATGGAAGAATGTGATACACTGTTGTTGTTCTGAAGATGGGCAGGATCATGCAAGAAAAAATGTGAATGGCTTCCAAGAGCAGAGTGAGAACCCCAGCCCAAATACAGCAAGAAAATTGGGCCTCACCCTACAGCTGCAAGGGACTGAATTTTGTCGACCCCCTCAATGAGCTTGGAGGTGTCTTCTTTACCCAAGCCTCTAGATAGGAGCCCAGCCCAGGCAACTCCTTACTTTCAGAATGAAACCCTGAGCATGGGACCCAGACTAGCCTGCTTGGACTTCTAACCCACAGAGCTGTTGGTATTTTAAGATACTAAATTTGGTAATTGGTTACTATGGCAATAGAGAACTAATACAGTAGCCAAGACTAGCAAGTCTACTCACTATTTTGAAAAGCGCCATTTCTCTGGGGAAAACAAGATGTGATCTTTTTTTTTTTTTTTTTTTAAGTTTCTGCATACAAGTGATATCATTCAGCATGTTTCTTTGTCTGGCTTACTTCACTTAGAATAATGCCCTCCAGATTTATACAAGTTGTTGCAAGTGACAAGACATTCTTTTTTTTTTTTTAAATGACTGAATAATATTTCAATATATATTCTATATATATATATATTCCTAGAGACATTTTAACATATATTTCTATATACATAATATTATGTATATATGTGTATATAATATAGTGTGTGTGCATATATACATCACCTTTTCTTTATTCATTCATCTGTTGGCAGATACTTCAGTTGTTTCCAAGTCTTGGCTGTGGTGAGTAATGCTTCAGTGAACAGGGATGTAGGGGCATGCAGATATTGCTTTAAGATAGTGATTTCAATTCCTTTGCATATATACCCAGGAGTGGAAATGCTAGATCATATGGTAGTTTAATTTTTAATTTTATGAGAAACTGCCATATTATTTTCCATAGTAGCTGTACTATTTTACATTCTCCTTGGGGAAAAAAAAAAGAGAAACAACTATGTTAACTATGATGATGATGAGATGAAGTGAGGTGAAGGATGTGTTAATTACCTTGACTTTGGTAATTATTCTACAATGTATAATGAATATCAAATCATCACATTCAACACTTTAAATATATGATTATATTCATCAGTTATTCCTCAATAAAGTTGTAAATAAATATTTTAGAAAAGGAAACTAGAATCTGCCTCTAAAAGCAATCTGGGGGGGGGGGGGGGGGCACTAAGATCCAAAGCTTAAGTGTACCTATTTTGTACTGGCTTGAACTTCAACTTTCTATATACCAACTCATTTATTTCTAATACTTATCCTACGTGGCAAATACTATCATTATCCTAATATTATCTCTGTGGGCTGCCAGCTGGTGTTCACAAAAATTAACTGATTGGTCCAATGAGGGCTTAATCCTAGCTGCACACCAGAATCACCTAATGAGCTTTAAAAAAAAAAAAAAAATCCAGATGTTCAGGCCTTACCTCTGACCCACTCAGTGAAATACAGGCCTCTGGCACTTTCTAAAGCTCCTTGGATCCTTCTGATATAACCCAGATGATGTTTGGCAACCATTGGTTTAAAGTGTGATCCATGGAATCCCCTCAGGGCCAGGGCAGACAACAGTGGTGGTCCCCTGACAGCCATCCCCTTCTTCCTTTTCAACAGAACCCCAATTATGTTCAGGTGGCAAAGTGCCTAGCCTTAGGGGATACATTACAGTTGTCTCAATTTTACACGCTAGTCATGTTCTCACATTTCACTTTCCCAAATACCCTCCTATCTCTTTGTAGCTAGAGGCAACCAGTAATGGTCTGACCAAAAACATCTAAGGAGACTGCTGGGAATGTGGAATTTCTGGGGAAGATTTTACTTCTGAAAAAAGAATGAAAGTACACAAGGAGAGCTGTCTGGTACCATTTCTTGGGCATGATAGCAAAGGGATATGCTACTGGGAGCAGCAGTCCTTTGTGACCACAAGGTGAGACATCTAAGATGAAAAGCTAACATGCTGAGAAGTTAGAGCAGAAGGAAAGACTCTGATGATGTCATTGAGCCACACCAAGCCTGGAACAATTATTAGGAGATTTCTTAATATGTGAGATAATTAGATTATGGAATATTTTGTTATTTACAAGGAAAAACATTTCTAACCACACATAGGACTAATTTAGAATACAAATCAGAATTTCTGGTAATAGGGCCTAGATTACTTGCATTTTGAACAACCACCCAATTCACTGTGCACTGAAGTCTAAATACACTGATCCAGGATTACCTATGCAGAAATTGATGAAGCTGCTTCTAGCTGGCCTATGTTTTTTCCACTTTACTGTGTTGCAAATGAATTGGAAGACATCTGTATTCCTTTCTTGTGACTACAGTCCCCATGGGAATGTTGGTATTAGTTATATCAGGAAATAACCTGAAGAAAACACATCTACAGATTTTTTGTTAAAGAAAAAGTCTATAAAACCTGTATTTGTATATGAACTGGGAAGTAATGGCTATGAGAAGAGGGGTTGTAGAAGTGTAGGGGAAGCCAAGACAGGGCTCACTTTTCACATTAATTACAAAGGACCTGCTGAAGGATAGTAGTCCCCAGGATCTCTGAAAGGGCTCACCATAATCAGTCTATACAACTTTTTTTTTTAAAGATTTTTTAATTTATTCATTTGAGAGAGAGCACAAGCAGGGGATAGGGGCAGAGGAAGAAGGAGAAACAGACTCCCCACTGAGTGTGGAGTCCAACATGGGGCTAGATCCCAGGACTTTAGAATCATGACTTGTGTAGAAGGCAGACACTTAATTGACCAAGCCACCCAGGCATCCCTATACAACTTTTCATAGGTATGTTAATTCTGCATATCAGATTGCACCCTAATAACTAGATATATAGAAAAACACAATCTTATCTAAAAAAGCTTCCAGACTTCTCATTTAGAGTGTCTTTGTATCTTCATCATGACCCCTAGAGTTGTCTCTGGTATTTCCCATTTGGAAATTATTGCCTGCGTAATAAGTTGTACATGTGCTCCTGAAGTGAGTAGCCATCTCCCCTTTGTTTCTTGTCCTATCCATAGTCTAAAGCACAGTGCCTTGAACATAATATTCATCCAGTGTCAACTACAAGATCCCAAAAGACCCAGCAGCCTGATGCCTTCTCAAGAACTTGTATTTTGTGAGGCACCTGGAACATATCATTAGATCATTCCCTCAGATGGGGCCCCAAACACAGAAAAGAAAAATACCCTTCTAAAGGGCACAGAGCAAAGCAGCTGCAGAACCAGCTATCTGAATTTATTCCTGGCACTCTTTCTCCAAGAAGGTTCATTCCTCACAATGCCCAAATAACTCTTCTCTAAAATCAATCTCATGAGTGGGAAAAATCAGAGACGGTGACAAAACATGAGAGACTCCTAACTCTGGGAAATGAACAAGAGGTAGTGGAAGGGGAGGTGGCCGGGGGTTTGGGGTGACTGGGTGATGGGCACTGAGGGGGACACTTGACGGGATGAGCACTGGGTGTTAGGCTATCTGCTGGCAAATCGAACCCCAATAAAAATATATATATATAAATAAATAAAATCAATCTCGAATATATGTTCCCTGTGGAGATTACATAGAACAGTAAGGTAACTACCCTCAACAAATAACATTCTGCCATTTAACGGAAAAAAATAAATTGTGAGTTTCTCTCATATAATTACAATTTAATGTCCTTGATATAGAGACACATAACTCTTAGAGTGTACATTATATAAAACATAAGGACTAGAATGTAGAAATTTAGTATCCGTGCACCATGTTAATGTATCAAAGCACAAGTTTTTACACCCTTTTTCTTTTCCTTTTTGTATTTTATTATTATTTTTTAAGATTTTATTTAATCATGAGAGACACACATTGAGAGAGAGAGAGAGAGAGGCAGAGACACAGGCAGAGGGAGAAACAGGCTCCATGCAGGGAGCCTGACGTGGGACTTGATCCCGGGTCTCCAGGATCAGGCCCTGGGCTGAAGGCAGCGCTAAACTGCTGAGCCACCCGGGCTGCCCTACACCCTTTTTTTTTCACATCACCCTCTTCCTATCCCAGTTCGATATTTTGCAGCAAGAATCAGTATCTCACTAAATGTACAAAGGAGTAAGTCTGGCCACTTCCTGTCTCACATTGGGTGCATCAAGGATTTTAGTCCATAGTGGCTAATAGAAGAAAGACTTGCAAAAATATCCTTAAAATGTGGATGAGATCAAGCCTGATCAAAAGAAGCTGCCATTTCCCCATCACCAAAGAGCCTAGTTGTTCCCTTCCAGAACATCACTCAAAAGTCCTGTTGATCAGTCTGGGATCCCTCCTGTTTTAGAACAAAAAGGCCCCTTCTCCAATTCAGGTAGGATATCTAAGAGCATGGTCTAATCCTACAGATCACCATTCAAGGTATTCCAAAACAGTAAGACTGTTTGAAATGCTCAAACTTTAGGGAGCTTGTATGAGAAGAAAAACAAACCAACAAGCAAACAAATCTCCTGTAGCAAACAGAAATCTGTTGAAATTGCTGCTTTTAGTGGGTTTTAGTGGGATCCAAAGAATAAAGTGGTCTTAAAAATAAAAAAATAATAATAATTTTATTAAAAGAAAGAGGAATGTTTTTCCAGATTCACCATTGGATGTTTCTCACCTGTGGACAAACTTCGGTATGTGGAAATACAAACAACAAACAAATGAAAGATTCAAAATTCAGTTTTCTATAACTGCTCCAATATCAAAAGGGCTAGCTAATCACCTGGGAGGAAAAGAAATTTCTTGTAATGAATTAAAGAATGTTTTCTTGAATCTGGATGGTACCCTGCTCAACACTAAAACTGACATATTTCCCCTGCTAAATTCTAATTGACAATTCATTTTTTGAGGGATTTGTGGGAAAATAATTTATCACTCTATTTTCCCTACCTCCAGTGTTGTTTATTCATCACTGTATAGACAGACACACTGAGTCTCAGTGGACCAGGGCTTCTTTCACTCCTTGATAGAACCTAACCATATGCGCATGCTGACCTGACAGCCTCTCATTCCCCAATCATCCCTCTGTACTTCTCATGGCACTTGTTAGAACCACCTAGTACAAGCCTTACATATTTTAAGAAGCAGATTGGCACATTTTAGAAAGTAAGGACTCAGTCTGTATCTTTGCATTTCCTACAAGGTCCAGGACAAGGCCCTAGACCTAAGATATAGTTAATAAATGTTGTTTGTGTAAATGCTTGTGACTTGAATTCAGAATGGCCTTCTCCCTATAAGAAGGGTCTCCTTCCCACATGGCCTCAGGAGAAACAAAATGAACCAAGATTGCAATGAGGTAGGCAAAACTGTCTTCAGGCACCTGCCTTGCCTAGTCCTGAACAACTTTCTGACACTGCAATTGCCCCTGCCACCCAGGCCTTTATTACTTACTGTCTTCCTTTCCTGAAAGGTCAGTATAATGGGAAATGGCTGAAGTTGGGTTTCATCCATAAGGAGCTTTAAATTTTAATTTTTTTTTTAATTTTTATTTATTTATGATAGTCACAGATTGAGACAGAGAGGCAGAGACACAGGCAGAGGGAGAAGCAGGCTCCATGCACCGGGAGCCCGACGTGGGATTCGATCCCGGGTTTCCAGGATCGCGCCCTGGGCCAAAGGCAGGCGCCAAACCGCTGCGCCACCCAGGGATCCCAGGAGCTTTAAATTTTATTTGCAATAGTCAAGGCCCTAGCTACCTGAAATCATGAGATTAAATCATTTGCTGAATGAATAACCTTACTTAGTACTGATCATGAGCCAACAAGGCATGGAGATTGAGCCATCAGGAGGCTTACAGAGAATTAAGTGCGTACAAACAGCAAGGTGACATGAGATCTGATTCTATATAAGATTAAAAGTATCTTTGTGTCCTTGGGGGAGAGGGTAATCTTTAAATCCTAAATCTCAGTAAGCCTGGATCTACAGTGTTGGCTTAGCCAGGAAGAACACCTTGAGGTACACACAGAGCAGGCTTACTTGGATGGCTGGGAGACCTTACTAGCCAAAGCCTGAGAAATGCTGAGCACCTAGAAAGAGACACTGGAAGTATCCCAAATAAGATTTCCTAAAATGATGGTGTTAGCTTTTGTTGGACAAGTGTGAAAGTTTTGCTTAAATATAAATCAACTATGTCTTGATTCAGGAAAGAAATTTATTTCTATGCCAGCAAGTCTTCTCAGGTCTGCATCTCTACAATTGGGGCTTTTTGGGGTGCCCCTCAATGTTTTCAGAGATATTTATGTGTTTCATAAATATCTATATTTATCTATTTCATAAATACTTTCTGGATAAAATAGAAGTCCTTAAGTACTAGTCAGGTTAAAATATAAGCCTAACTGCTACGGAACTTACCACCCCTAAAATACCTACATTTCATACATAAAATACCTACATTTCATTTCAAGGATAGCATTTTGGTTAGAAATGTGACATGGAAATCACTTAATTGATGAGGTATGATAGGCATGTATGTTCCAACATGCCTTTCTTATGTAATTTTTACAATGTTTTTACCTTTTGAAGAGTTAATACACATGCATGGTACAAAATTCTAAAGGAAAAGAAAATGAAGAAAAATACGTGTCTCCCTTGTTTTGATTTAATAACGATGCGATGGGAAGAGGTACAGGGCAGTGGAAAGAACACACTCTTAAAAGGAAAATATAACCAAATGGAGAGAGAATATTAAGTGAATTTTAATCCATAATTTGGAAAAGAAACATACAGAAGCCATAACTCTGTCTGCAGAGAAGATACTGTAGGCAAAGGTAAATAACAGTTTCTATATATTTCTGTATGTGACTCAATACGTAGTATTAGATGTCAAGTGCCTGCTATGTATTTATTTACCCATTGTACAATCACTCCACAAGTTAGGTTTAATTGTTCCAAATTACTAGTGAGGTCAAGAGTAAGTCATTTTCTTGGGTGCGAATCCCAATTCTGCCTCTTTCCAGAGGGGAATCTTAAGTTTATTTATTTATTTATTTTTGGAATCTTAAGTTTATGAAAAGTTTTGAACCTCACTTTCATCTGTAAAACAGGAATAAGCAATGTTGTGAGCTTGTGTGTAAGCTCTTTAGCACAGTGTCTAGGACATGTGAAAACTTAATTCTTTTACTATTATTATTGTGTACTAGAACTGATCAGATTTATGCTGGAAAACAGCAAATTAAAAGGAACCCCAATATAGTTTCTTAATTTGCATTCTCAAGATCTAACCCTAAACTAAACCATCTCAGCCCTCATCCTATGTGACTGGAGTTTTATTTCTCCAGAAAATGGGGCCAAAAATCTTACTTGCCACTATAAGTGATTATATTGTAACATTTTGCTCAGTCTCTATGAATCACGATCAAGTTGCAAAGACATCTACCTATATTATCAAAAGAAGAAGAAGGGGATCCCTGGGTGGCACAGCGGTTTAGCACCTGCCTTTGGCCCAGGGCGTGATCCTGGAGACCCGGGATCGAATCCCACGTCAGGCTCCCTGCATGGAGCCTGCTTCTCCCTCTGCCTATGTCTCTGCCTCTCTCTCTCTCTCTCTCTCTCTCTGTGTGTGTGTGTGTGTGTGTGTGTGTGTGTGACTATAATGAATAAATAAATAAAATCTTAAAAAAATATATTTAAAAAAAAAAAACAAAAGAAGAAGAAGGAAAAGAAAGAAAGAGAGAAAAGAAAGAGAAGATAAAATAGGCCCTCTATCTCCATTTCTTTTCCATAATTCCCTGATTCTATGATAGGATAAGCCTTGCATCCCCCCCATGGTCTCCATAGTCATATGTAATGTCCGTTATAAGGATTTCTAGCCTTTTGTAGGGCAATGCACTACATTTCTTTTTCTCAATAAACTCCATTAACACATAGCCACCTAAAGAGAGGAGAAAACTTTTCTAGAGTCTAGCTGTTTTCAAAGCCAAGTTACGAAGGCCAACTGGGCATCTGGTAGGGACAGCAATCTATAAGGGGCACCAAAACATTTCTGGAGACATAATAAGATTAATAAAACCATGTTGACCAGACCTCACCTCAGAGAGAGAGTAGAGAAAGTAGGTATATTTAGGAAAGACTTTGATAGACTGCTGAAAATAAGAGCTAAGGCCTCCAGGAACATTGTGGAGTAACACCAGATGTTTACCAAAACATCAAGTGGTAGTTCAGTTAATTGAATGCTTACTGTTTTGCTCTTAGGGTGTAAAGGATTGAGACTTGAGCTAAGTACTGCTCACCAGCCTCCCACCAAATCTACCCTTTCTCCATGCAAAACTCAGCCTCACTAAAAAGCAGTGTTGAAAATATTTGGAGATAAGATTTAATAGGATAACAGGGTACTCATAGATCTTGATTTATATTTCCAAATATCACTTAGAATATCACCTATAGAATCTATACCACATCTTGATGTTGGGTGTTATATTTCAATCCTCTACACTAGTGGCTGTTTACTGGAGCTCTTCCCTTCCTAGAAGAGGGAGACATGCCTGATTTTACAATCAAGAATACAGATTTAGCCATCACAGTGAGATTTGTTGGCCCCACATCTTGCTAATGCCCAATTCACCAATACACATAACTAAATCAAGCTCAACTCCCTGCTATTATTTCAAATATTAAAAAAAAATTGCCAGTAATTATGTGTATGTCAGTGAGTTGATTCTATTATATAGAGCTATTCTGTTGTAGCTCCATCTGTCTTGCCACATTGTGAGGTATTTCTTGATGCATGTATAGATAATGACACATCAGCATAGGTAAGTTTGCCTGAGTAGTTAGCCATTAACTGTTAATATGCGGACTGTGGTTTATTCCATAGCAAAACTCCATATCTTTGTCAGTTTTTTTGTGCCATGTTCTAGAGAAACAAAAACCCAGAAATCTCATTCAACTTTACTGTATACTGGAGAAGGATGGAGCTCAACAACTGCCATGTGTACTGTGTCCCTTGCTATTTCAAACACTGAAATTGAAGATTTCTTTTAATCTGAGAAGATACACCTTGTTATCATGTATGTACAAGAGAATGGTTTGATCATAGCAAAACCTCGAGAACATGTCAGTCTGTGTGACTTCAGGAGCTCTGGACACAAATATCCTATTACGTATCAAAATCAGGAAAAGAAGCTCCTATAAGGAGTAAATTTCTGTGCATTACAAATGTAGTTAAAAAGAGATCTGAAAGGAGCACTAAAGAGACTTCTTCAGGTTCTCTTGTTTAATAATAAGATTTATCTTAAAATGTATGAATAATCTGGAAGTTATAGAAAATGCAAAATCTATCCTCCCTCTTAAAGTAGATAATTAGTTTGACAAACCACATGATAATAATGGCTCTAATCAGCTGTTGATATTTTTGCAGTATGGAAGGGAGAGAGTATAAATGAATTCCTCTTTTATGTACTGTTTCAATTAACTATGAAAGGAATCAATGTGTTTAATCTCATCCAAGATTTCTTTTTGAACTATAAGCTAACCCTTCACATATGTGGATTAGTTTGCAGTGATAGTACCCCCTGCTCTCTTGGTAAACTGTCAAGCTTTCCTGCATAAATACAGAAAGGAGTAACTACTCATATAAATACACTATCATGCAGTTGCTGCAAGAAATTTGTTTACAAAAACAAAAATGTCAGTCCTTGTATAGTTACAAAATCTCCACCAGGAGATAAAAACCAAACTTTGCTTCTTCTGTGATTTTTGTTAAAGGAACTGATAGCTAACACATCATCTGTTTCTGTGTAGAAGGAGTTGATTTCCGGTGGCATCATGTTTATTTTGTAACATGTAAAATTATGAAAATCAGTAATGTGTTTCTTTTGTCTCTCTGAGAGGGTGGCCTTCATCCAGTTAGCCAGGATGCCCAACCAATTGAAGGGGTAAGGGTGCAGTGATGGAGATTCGGACTTATAATAAGAAAGAATGCAAAAAAAAACCATTATATTATTTAGATTCTGACATAAGATTATGAAGAAAAAAAAATAAAAAGGACTTGCAAGTCAGGCTATTGCCTTGAGAGAGGATTTTCCAAATACTCTTATCTCTCTTTTTTAACATATCACAGTCCCAGCCTGGATGATCCAGTTTATGAAGTTCTGTGGGCTAGAGAAAAAACCTTTGCTATCTGACAGCAAAACCCCAAAACCTGTTGCTACATGGAAGAAGATAGAAAAATGGAAGACAATGGAGAAGAAAAACTAAGCCAAGTACACAGATAACATATGCTGTCTACCCCAGCTTAATAACAGGAAAACTCACACAGGGCAGCGGATGAGATTTCCTCACAGACTCTTCTGCACCAACCTGAAGAGAACCCAAATCATTTAGCTGTGCAGAAGGATCAGGAGATGGTTGTGGTTTCCCCACATGGCTTTGGTTTCTATGTGGTGTATTTATAGGATCCTGGAGCTGCTCAGACTGAGGTGGAGACAGTCCCAGTGAGGAGTACTGTCATGGGAGTGAGGTGCTCTGTAAAAACAGTTAACAGAGCAATTCACCAAGCCAAGGACTCAAGAGTGTCTGTAGCCCCTGAGAAATCAAAGTGGGGCTGAGCCAGTCAAGGGGAGACGAGATGACAGAGTGGCTACAGATCCCTCAGATGACTTCTAACCACGTGAAGACCTTGAGGACTGTTCTAATGGTTCCTAACCATTGGCACTAAAGAAGAGGTCCATAAGAAGATGAAAAAGTGAAAACTTGTGTGGGTAATGGATAAGAGCATGCAGATAATGCCAAACCATCAGCCATAGGGACTTTGGGCGAACTCTTTGCTGTTTGATAGCCACTGAATTGAGCCGCAGGTATCAACTGGGCAGGAACCAACCAAGGGAAATGGGTCCATCATCCCAAAGACTACTCTCTCAGAAGTCATGAAAACCATATCCATATCCACAGAAGTCATTTTGGAGAGGAGTCAGGGGAACACACAATATAAGACATCAAAGAGGCCCTTTATGTTGTCTTTTTCCCCAAAGCTGAGCATTATTTAAAGGGATTGTTTCCTTTGTTCATTTTTTTTTTTAAGATTCTATTTATTCATGAGAGACACACACAGAGAGAGAGAGGCAGAGACACAGGCAGAGGGAGAAGCAGGCTCCATGCAGGGAGCCCGATGTGGGATTTGATCCCAGGTCCCCAGGATCACGCCCTGGGCTGAAGGCAGCACTAAACCACTGAGCCACAGGAGCTGCCCTCCTTTGTTCATTTGAACTAAGATTTCATGCAGATAAGGGCTAAAAGTTAATGATTCCCGTTACCACCACCAGAAGTCAGGGGAAGTCCACAATATTTTCCATTGGAGATTTTGTGTAGAAAAAGGAAAAACAAACAAAAAGATACCTGGGGCACTTAAGAAGAACAACCCTCAATTCAATGACAGTTGTCTATATAACAAAAATCTTATTGAATTATGACACAATTAATATATTTTAGCAATGAAAGACTTTGGAATCTCTAGTGATACCTTACAAATGCCAAGAACAGCAGTAGAGATTATGGGATAGATTTTTCTACTTTTATACATCAAAAAAGGTCTTAAGTGAATCAGACTAACACCATCTTGGATGAATCCACCATGATGTTCACTCTGTGACCTAAAGCCTCCTTGAGCACCTCTTTCTTAAGTACTTCCTCGGGGCATAACATCTATGATCTGCCCTGGAGATAGGACTATGACATACACCTATTCTCAAACATCCCCCTCCTGGATGGTCTTGTAACATGTACTCTCCATCCTATAGGGCTCTTAAAGCAGGTCTTACAGGAAGGGGAGTTGCGGAGATCTGCTTGTTTTGCAGCCACCTAAGACATGCTTCTGTACCTAAGTCACCTTAATAAGCCATTTCTGGTCAAACTGGATTTGTTGGCAATTTTTTTAGTCTTACAACTCCTTCAGCCTTCAGAGGTCATTTTGCATATACCTTCTTTCATAGAAACCTGGAAACTGATAATGACACCAATATAATTATTTTTAAGTAAAACTTCTTTATTTTTAAAATATCTTTGAACAAAATTTATATATTGTTTTTATAGGGCCATACTTTTAATGTGTTCTTATTAACTTAGTATTAAAAGGGAATACTAATTATTTTTCACTCTATAGTTAAAATTATCTAAAATGTATTATCCTCTCTTTCAGAGGTTTGTAATACATGCTGTAAGAACATAATCTGAAAGCAAAAGGATACCAGTTGTTATCAAGTTAAGGACCAGGGTTCAATATCCAAACTGTCAGTACAGGCTTCCAAAGATCTGGTGCTTATGTTGTAACTACAGCAATTCAGTGCAAAGCTTAATGACCTGATCTAAATGTAACTGAAACCTAATGAAGGCATTCACTTGCCTTTCATTTTAAACCATGTCTTAGGGATCCCTGGGTGGCGCAGTGGTTTGGCGCCTGCCTTTGGCTCAGGGCGTGATCCTGGAGACCCGGGATCGAATCCCACGTTGGGCTCGTGGTGCATGGAGCCTGCTTTTCCGTCTGCCTGTGTCTCTGCCTCTCTCTCTCTCTCTCTATCATAAATAAATAAAAATTAAAAAAAAATTTAAAAAAATAAAAATAAAATGTGAACAACTCCATGTTATTCTTATAAAAAAATAAAATAAACCATGTCTTAGATGATTTGATACCATGTAATATGTGTTAAGGAGCAGCTTGAAAAGCTGGGCATTACATAGTCACTCTTATTGATATAAAACAAATGCAATGACTTTTATTAGTTGTAAAAGCACAATTGTGCTTTTACAACTAATAAAGTTGTAAGAGCACAGTTTGAATATAAAATCATTTCAAGAAGTCATTCTTATCATGAGCTATTAGATCTTGAAAGCTCAACGTGTCTGAGCTATTACTGAGCTTTCCATGTCTGATGTATTAGCTCAGTGTTGTTTCCCTTTCCAGCCAGCATGTTGACCGTTGGCACTGCCTGTACGTCCATCTGCCCAGTGCAGCTCCTTTCCCTTCTTCAGTGGCAATGGGCCTTAAGGGAAAATGGGGAGAACCTGCACCTGACATCCCAGCTGATCTCTCTCCTTTACTATCCCTCTTTTTGTCCAGTTATTATATCTTCTCCTGCTCCAGTGGAGCACCAAATCCATTTTCAAGATCTCTACCATGAGAAGGTGCAGGAAGTGAGGAAAATTCTTACATGTATAGTCTGTTCTCAAAATACACTGGCTACAGTTGTGCAATTAGAAAGATTATCTGGACTCAAAGTTGGTTTTGCTGCCAAAAGTTTGCCTACAACCAGACAGAGCCTGTCAAGTTTTCCACCTTTTTCAGTATAAGGTTCTTCCCCTCAAATACTACTTTCTTGAGTATTTTTGAGGAACCTAAGTCTGCATGGATATCTATTTCATGATAATCCTCTAGGACTTTTTTAAGATTTATTTGTTTATTTTAGAGAGAGAAAGAGAGAGAGAGTGAGCATGTGAATGGGGGGAGAGGTAGAGGGAGAGAGAGGAGAGAATCCCAAGTAGGCTCCCCACTGAGTGTGGACCCTGACACGAAGCTCCATCTCTTGACTCTGAGATCATGATCTGAGCTAAAATCAAGAGTGGGATGCTTAACTGACTAAGCCACCCAGATACCCCCTTTAGAATTTTGACCCCAGGAATATACACATCCCAGCAATCACAGTCTCTAAGCACAGGTTCTATTCTCCTTGCAGCTTTTGGAGTTTGGGTGTAATCTCTCAGAAATGAAGCTATTAACTGGATAAGAAACAAACATCTCCAAAAATGTGATTCCCCCTGCAGGTTCCTTAAACTCTTTATTGTCCAGACAAATCCTAATGATATATATCCAAGGTGAATTATAGTGAATTAATTACAGACTCCTGAGAATCTAAGAATGGGAAGGCAGCCCAATTGTTCTGATCCCTGAACCATGCTGTTGCATATATCCAACCTACCTTAGGTAAATTTGGAGTTAATTTTTGATAATGCAGCAAATATGAATATAAAACACATTTCTAAGTGACCTTCTTTAGGAAATTTGAGTATATGTTTGTTAATACTAATATGTAGTAAAAATATTATACCTTCTAAAATTTGGGCAACAAATTGAAAAAGTAGTATTTCTGTTCTTTGAAAAAAAGCAAATACATTTTATATATTTTTTTCCTTTAATCAGAAGGAAAAAATAATTCTGTTGATTCAAACTACCTGTTTCAGACTTATACTAGTTTCTTACTCAGAAATGTATTAGGTCAATTTAAGTACTATTCATTATATCAGAACTACCCATGCCCATGTTACTACCTCTTTTGGAAGAAACAACATGGATCAGATGTCAATTCCACTTTAAATAAAATAAGTAATTTTCTTCCATTTTAATCATTGAAATTTAAGAAAGAAATGAGCCCAATGGTGATATGATCCCATAAGTAGGAGATGAACGTGTTCCAAATGGCAGTGTAGTTCCAAGGAGACCTTTAGGTTTTTATTCCGAGGGTTGGCTCAATACTTCATTACACAGAAAGTGTGTTTGATCAGGCGAGACCTTCAAATCTAAACTCCTCTGTGGTCAAGGGAATGCTAATGACTGTCTGACAGCTTGTCACAGACATTGGATTTTTTTCCCCTAGCATCCCAGGCCAATTTTCCTTTCATCTGGCGGCCAATGTGATGCACACTGCCAGCAGACACCATACATACCTACTATCTTGGGAGAAGGCTTGTTCCCAGCTTTACTGTCATCTCTATATTGCATCTCTATCCCAGATCACTCTAGAATTTATAGGCGTGCTAGTATGATTTTAATTTGCATTTGTTTGTTACATTGCTTTACATGACTCCTTTCCATGAATCTGTGTCTGATCTCCCCATGACATCAAAGTGCCTGGAAGGTCTGATTTTCTTTGACTCAGAAAAGCACACCAGAGGCCATGCCTCTGATTTAATTTATGACCCGTTAGGACACAGTTTCCACTCTCAAACTCTCCTGCAGACCAGCAAATGATTGACTTATTGAGTGGAGAAGAGAAGGAAGAGCTTGGGAAGAGGTGAGATCTGAGACAAGTCGCAGACCCGCCCTTGATGGGAAACTTTTGCCTCTCAGATGTTATCATTTGTTAGCATCACACAGAGCTGGTCAGCAACCAACATCAACCACCTGCTTTTACCTGGGATAAGAGTATTTTGTATGCAAATAGCAATGATTCTTATTATGACATACGATGCCTAAACATCATCAGATAATAATAACAAATTAGAGGTAGGACAGAGAGGTGCTTTACAAATGCCCCAACTCAGGATACATCCTCATGCTTATCCAGTGGGTCCATGGCAAGGACAGGGGCTGGGGCCTGTCACTTCCACACCTATACACTCCTTGGGGGTATCTAGGCCCAAGTCTCAAAGAGCTGGTTATTTTGTTTTTAAAAAAGTGCAGTGTCCATAAGAATAGTTCTAATAGAGCTGAGTAGTGTCTTGGGGCATCACTCCTACCAGGGCCTACAAGTAGCACAGGGAAGGAGGAAGGCTACTATTGTCTCTCAGCACAAGCACCTGTGATGGGCACCAGAGCAGTTAGTGTGCTAGGAGTCATCTATTGGTTGCTTGTGACAGCTGGCTGAGAAGTGTACACACAGGTTAACACTGAGAGGTACACATACAAAAGGTGAAGGCTTGTAGCAAAACGAGGGCATAGCAGGTGGCATAGTTGGGCCAGGAATTCCATCAAAATGGAAAGCAAGGAGTGGAACCTCAGGCCTCGGTTCTTGGTTAAATCCTAAAAGTTTCTGTTGTAGTCAATGCATAGGAGTGAATGGGGCAGAGAGTGAGGCCATGAGGATGAACAAGAAACTGAAAACAGTTTCGCTGATACAGGGAGTCAAGAATGAGTGGCTTGTGATACCAATGGTTCCATGCTGACAGAGCATGAGGATAGGAAGCCAAGGACATGCAAACATGTCAAATGGTGATTACTTGAGTCAAGGGCACCGGAATGATCAATGCTACCAGGATGTTGACTTTTTACTCTTTAGAATGTTTCCCCCCCAACCCCCACCCACCTAGAATATGAACTCCTTGACTTGTAATTGCTGTCTCCTCAGCTCCTGGAATACCTGGCACATAGTAGGTCTGCAATAAATATTTCTTGAATGATTAATGAAATTGGCTAGACATGGGCTAGAAGTAGATGAGGCCTTTCTGGAGGACACCTTTCCTGAATGTCATCCATTATTAAACCATGAACCAGCCCTACTGATTTAATGCCTAGGCTTGCTGCATAACTATATTTAGCAACACTTCAGACTAGCACAGAGTGAATTCCTGCAATAATACTCAGCTTTTTCCCTGGGTACATGTAGCCTTGGCACATGATCTGGTATTGTCAAATTCTTTACTGTACTTGTACAGGTCTCTTTAATTCAACTCTTTACTGGGGACTCTTAGTTCCCAGCTTACAACCTCTTTGAAAATAGCAATAAATAATTTCGTATAGTTAGCTTTATAAAAAAAAAAAAAAAAGGCATTAGCAAATATGGAGAATCCACACTACATATTCCTTTGGTTTCCTGTGGTCCTTTGGTCAATATGGAATTCTTTAAAAATGTAGAGACATTTTGATAACATCACAATCAGGATTCTATTATATCACTAATGTCCACCAGACTAAATTCCCTCTCCCCCAAGCCCTACACATCACCTAGCCTAACATGGTGACTAGTTCACCAAGCCTAACATGGTGACCAGGTCACAGTCCTCAGCAGATTGGTACTGGCCAGATTAAAGAAAATGCTCATTAATCAATACAACAGGAAAAATTTGAATAAACAACTCCTATTTATCTCAGTCCAATAAGAGGGAAACAGCCTTGTGAACACATGTAAAACCTTAATAGAATTTGCGAATTCTCTTGAACATTTAGAAATCAGTGATTTCATTTCCCAGACAAATAGAGTATATTATGTTTTAGCATGGAATTTTTGTGTAGTTAGGTAATTGGGGCATTTTCTCTATTAACCGATTTGGTGTTCTTTTCTCTGTGCTTTCACTATAGTATTCATGAATCCTATTAAATTGTTTTTAAAAGATATTTTTAAAGAAAACAAAGGAACTAAGTCACCCCTGTGGTGAGGCTAGGGATGGTGGTAGAAATGGAGAGGAGGAGGGATTACCAGATATGACTAGATATGTTTTGATTTGCAGGAAGGCTTTCGCACATGTGAATATCCACTCCTGTCACCTTTGTGTTGGCAGAAGGTAGAGCAATTTGCAAAGGAAAATTCTAAGATGAATGTGCTAGAGGAAGAAAATATATGTTTGGATGCTGCTTTTTTCATTTTTTCAATGATGATCTTTTGGTGCTTTACATGGTCCCTCCCACTTTTTCTGGAGCTGTGGTTGAGGACATGCCCTAATTACAAGATTCTGTGCTATGGAAGCTGCTGTTTATGCCTGAACAACTGCTCAGAATATCACTGTAATTGCATGTCTGCCTTTCTGACTTCTTCAAAAAGGGGAGCATGACTTATATGTTTGAAAAAGGTTAAAAAAGTGCTTAAGGCTAAAGGAAAAATAAAAAGCACTAAAAACTTGCTAGTATATCAGTATAGTTTTGTTTTAAGGTTGTCTTTATCACAGTAGCAATCCTTTGAATTTATAAAATTCTGTAATGTTTTAACCCTTGTGGTGCATACCCCCACCCCCCGCCCCGGAAATATGAAGTGTGCTTGATGGTTATCATTACACACAATTTGCAGCCAAGAAAATAGAAAATAAAATGACTTGGCTTGCTCTCTGTCTTCTCTCTGTGTCCCTGGAGTCCCATCACCTCTTACATGTGGGAGGACAACTGACAAATCATTTTCTGCAGGCTAGACCTCTCTGTAGAGCTCTTGCCTCACATACCCTCCTGGCCGTTGTCCACAGACATCCACCAGGTACCTTGAAATGAGTATGTGAAAACTGAGCTTATCCTTTTAACTCTGATGTTATCTTGCATTTGCATATGAATCTCTCATTGCCTCAAAATAAAAAGTCTAATGAAAAAATAGCTGATGCAAACATTTGAATAAGTATATGTTGGTTTCACTAAATATTTCCAGGATTATTGAAGACCAATTCTCAGCACCACTGCTTATTAGCAACAGCCCCCACTCTTTAGTCAGTACTCATAAGCTGTGTAGCCTTAACTTTTGCAAGCCTCAATTTCCCTCCCATGTATAGCGAGGAACAATAATACTTTACGGCAAAACTCCAACTGATGTTCTGAGACACCGTGGTATCACAAATGTAGAAATAATAAAACATGGGCATAAATAATTTTCCCTTTACTCCTCAGGGTTCTTGGCTGGGACCCCCATAATAAAAGACAGATTAACAGAAGGAAAAAAATTAAGTGCATAATTCATTTTAACTAAAATGAATTTAATTATGTTAATTCTAAATAATTTAAATTTAATTAATTAATTAATTATGGAGCCCTACAAAGCTATGAGACTCAAAAGGCTTTGAGGCTAGAGAAGATAGTGTCCTGGGGTTTCAAAGGCAGAGAGGGCAATTCAAAGGTGAAAAAAAGAAATATTGGATAAACAAAAGCTGTCCTGCCATTTCACCTTTCTCAGGTGAAAAAGTGATCTCTGGTAATAGCCCTTTTTTCTGATACAGACACCTTTTCTATTGTACACTTCCCTTACAAAAGGGTAACTTCTATGCTGCTCTCAGAGTTTCTCCTGTGTCTAGTTTCTCAAAAATTGTCAGGTCAAAATAATCCTTATGCCAAAAAAGCATGTTTTGGGTAGCACATTCTGCTAGCCTTCACAAATGCATTAGAAAGATGCCAAGATACTGGCTGGAACCCCTGAACTGCTTGCCTTTGGCTTTGGGCAACCTTACCTGCTCACCCCAGTGTACTATCACAATTACCATTTTGTATGTGTTATGATCTGAAAAAGTCATATGTAAAAAGCCAACATAGGGTCTGCAGAATGGGGGACATTAAAATGGATGTTACTTAACTATTTTGTAAATGGGTGTCTTTTTCTCAAAGTAAGATAATAATATCTCATATTTTTTGAGCATGTGCTATATGCATCAGGCATTTTATGTACTATATTTTAACTCATCTAAACCTCACAATGATTGAATGGGCTCAATAGTATTATCCACAAGAAACAAAGTTCAGAGTTTACTAACTTGCTCAATATCTCACAGTCAGTGAATGGTTAACCCAGGGGTTGTCGTGTCAGATGCCAAGTTCTTAACATGGACTGATTGCCTCTTACTGGAGAGGTCTCACATTCTGAAAAGTCTAGTGCTACCGGTGAATGAGAAACTGGTCTTTATACATTTAAGGAAGTCTGAAGACTGTGACTCAGGTTATGTCAGAGACCCACAAGGACTTCATTTCTATGGTCAAATAAATACAGTGCAAATACCAATGAGAAGTAACACATTATTTTTTTTTTAAGATTTTATTTATTTATTTATTTATTTGAGAGAGAGAGAGAGTGCACAAACTAGGAAGAGACAGAGAATGAAGGAGAAGCAGACTCCCTGTTGAGCAGGGAGCTGGGACACAGGACTCTGGGATCATGAGCTGAGCCAAAGGCAGATGATTAACTGACCGAGCCACCCAGGTGCCCCGAGAAGTTAACACTTTAGATATCAGTAGTAAATAGTCTTTGGTATGAGGTAATTTTTCCTATTTTGCAGAGAAGAAAGGTAAGTAACCTTAGCTCTGGGGTCTCTATCAGGAAAGCAGGTCGGTGTTTTTGCAGCCTCATGGCAGACAGAAATAAGCGAATGGAGGGATACAGAATTCAGAAACAGGGAATGTAGTGCTCTAATGCTGCTTCTCTATTTTTCCAAGCACAGACGAATTCTTTTTAGATAGAATGGGACCAGGGAGATGTGAGCACTTTATAAATATGTAGTCAAAGTAGTTATTATTTCTTTCCATCCCATTCAACATCCTCACTGCCTGATACAGATTAACTGGCAGTTTTCTAAGAAATGACAGAGAATATTCTAGCTAAGTTAATAGATAATATACCAAAGGGGATAAGGAAACCCGTAAAGCCTCAGAGTGATAAGAACAAAATAAAATATAATCATCAACTTAATGATGAAGACTTTTTTTGAATTACCACACAATGTGAGCAATTTTCATCCAATTAACAGTTGCTTTGGATATAGAGTGACTAAGTCAGCCAGCTTCTGGTTTTCCTGTAGGTAGAAAACATATTGCCATGGCAGATGTTTAACAAGCTATCATGATGTAGCTTGATTTTCAGTAGAGAGGTTCCTTTCTTTTGCAGTGAATTCAGTGCAATCCACTTTTAAATCAAGTACTTAATGAGTACGTACTATGTACAAGGCAATCTGATAGGCCTAAGAAGAGAAACAAAAATAAGTCTCAATACTTCCTCTCAAGAAGATAATAAAAACGAACAATTTGTGTGCATATATTATGATAATCTGTGATAGAATAATTGAGTGAGGACATCTGGTCCAGGTGGAAAAGCTTTGTTTTGCCTTTGGGTTGACACTGGAAGTTAGGCAAGATTCTAAAGACTGAGACAGGGGAAGAATTTTCAAGAAAAGGAAATACTGCCTATTAAAATACAAAGCTTTAAATTATAATGGAGAAAAAAAATCACTTTTCTTTTTCTTTTTCCTCTACTCACCTTAGGTCCATTAGCTGGGGCCCTGCAAATTACAGAGATTAACAAGACAAAGACAAGCAGAATTTTATTAATTCATGCACTGCATATACACACAGGGGTACTCAGTGATGAATAAGTTAAAGAGGTGGCTAGAACTTAAGCTTCTATAGCATCTTAATAAAGTATAGCTAGTTTGTAGAAAAGTGACAAGACAAAGGAAAGGGACTTTGAGTTTCCAGAGTTGGCAAATTGTGGGAAGGCAAATATATGAAGAATATAATGAAGATAAGGATTGTTTAGCAACGTTTGTTTGTATTGATTCCTTTGGTGTCACTCTTGGGCTAGTAAGAGTCTAGACTTATCTCTAATGATGAAGAATCATCCTCCGTTTTCTAAGAGAAAGGAAAAGGGCAGAGAATAGTTCTTATGTTTGCTCTTTTCCAACTGCCTTCAGCAGCAATAACCTTATGTCAGAATGACATATTTTAGGGTGGCATGCTCTGAACCCCTCCAGGATATATTGGATTGAATAAAAATAACTCCATGTATTTCTTTTTCATTTTTAGATGTGACCACTAGAAAATTTGAAGTTACACATGTGGCTAATATTATTTTTCTAGAAGTTAGTGCTGGGCCAAGTTATGACACACCTTGAATATTATACAATGTGTGTGAAAGGTGTTTCTCCCTCAGCACCAGATTTTGGCAATGTGAAGTGGACATGATACCATCAGCAAGGTAGGGCACATGCTGATTGTGATGATACTATGCAGGAAATAGGACCAACAATTGGGAGAGGGCTGGAAAACAAACTGCTCTATTTGCTGTTTCAGTAGATGGGTTGGGTTTTATCTATACTAGAAATAAATGACAAAGGTGCTAATATTGCTGCTATGGTAGTAATAGGAGAGGTAGTAACTCTCAAGAGGAACTAGAGATAATGCAGTACCAGATTTGCTCTGTTTCGATTTTATAGAAAATACTTTATCATTGAAATTTCTGTAGGAAAAACATCTGTTACTACCAGTCAAACTCTCCAGACTGTAACTTCCATTTCCCCCTTGAAATGATAATTTTTAATGGAATTGTTAAAAACCGATGGTTGCTTAGGGACCAGATATTGAGTTTTTACACCATCTGAAATTTACCTGAAGTACTTCAGAATAGTGTAATGTGTAGGTGTCTGTTTAAATAAGTTTTAATCTCTCATTCATTTGGGGAATATAAATAATAGTGAAAGGGAATATAAAGGAAGGGAGAAGAAATGTTGGGAAATATCAGGAAGGGAGACAGAACATAAAGACTCCTAACTCGGGGAAACGAACTAGGGGTGGTGGAAGGGGGGAGGAGGGCGGGTGTTGGAGGGGAATGGGTGACGGGCACTGAGGTGGACACTTGACGGGATGAGCACTGGGTGTTTTTCTGTATGTTGGTAAATTGAACACCAATAAAAATTAATTTAAAAAAATAAATAAATAAATAAATAAGTTTTAATCTATACCCAAGGAGATATTTGTTAACACCTGAAGTATTCTAATCGTAAATCCGTACTTGAAAAGTGGGTAGCACTTGAAAGGTGCTGCACTCTGGATGACATCTCTGCAAGATGTTCAAAAATTGCCATCTGAATCTGTACCTAAGGGGACTGAAAGGAATAGCATAAGGGTGAAACGAATGATGTGCCATACAAGGAGCTTGGCAGCTAACACCTTGGGGAAAAGCTCCTAGATTTAGATTCTGTCCTGCATTCCTTCTTTTAATGGAAGATTCTCTTGTCTGATCCAATTACAAAGTTAGCTGATCTTTAGTCAGAACATGTTCTCATTTTCTGGGAATAAGCCTTTTAGGCAAAGTGCTCTTTGGATTTCCTAAATGATCAGGGAGCCAGAGCTTTCCAGAGCAAGGATGAGTGTCCAAGAGTCAGTTTGTAATAGGTATTTGGACATGTGTCTTGGTCTGAGATTTATCTTCATGAGGGGTTATGGAAAGACAGGTAGCCAAGTGCCCATACATCCTGGTTTGCTCAGGGGAACCCCAGTTTATACTTACTATCCAACCTTGATATTAATAACACCCCTTTTCACTCCTAAAAGTGCCTGAGTTTGAAAGATAAATTATATAATTACTCTTTTGTGGTGACTTTAAAATATGCCCACAGATTCTTTGTTATTCCTCCCTTTAAGATGTGGAACCTAATTTCCCATCTCTTGACTATGGGCTGGATTCATGACTGGCTTCTAAGAAACAGCATGAGGCAGAAGCCATGGTCTGTTGACTTAGGTGTAGATCATGAAGGCACTTACTCCTTGCTCTCTTTTGGATCACTCACTCTGGGAAAAGCTAGCTGCCATGTTGTGAGCATTTTGTAAACAAGGAATCTGAAATTCTGTAAAGCACCTTGCCTAATTCCCCCAGCCAGGTAGGCGGTGGTGGAGCCAGCTCTCGAACTGACTCCAAACCCACACTCTTAAAAGAACAGAAGTAGGTTCTACTGCTTTGCAAAAAAGAATGCAGAACAATGATATAACAGAAATTTTGGCAAAAAGCCACCAGCAAATGCAGAAAGACTCCTTCTGAAAGAGAGATTGTAAACCTAAGGTTTACATGCTGTTTTTACCACATATTTTTTCAGAATGCATAATACATTCACATGGTTCAAAACACATGAAATGTATTTCAGTGAAATATCTTTCTCTCACCTGTTCCCAGCCACCTACTGCCTCTTTCTAAAGACAACCAACATTGCTAGTTTCCTGCATATCTTTCCAGAAATACTCTATGCTTGTATAAAGCTATATATACATATACCCCTACCACTGCCATTTTTTTTTTTTTTACACAAATGATAGCATAGAATAGATACTATTTGGCACTTTATTTGTTTTGCCTAACAATGAATTGTGGATGTCATTAAGTATCAGTACATTCAAAAAGCATTGTTTTTGTAGCTGCATTATATTTTAGTGAATTATGTAACAGGATTTATTGTAATGAATACTCTTTTGATAATCATTTTCATTATTTTCAATCCTTTCCTATTTAATTTTTTTTAAGTAGGCTCCACATGGAGCCCAATGCAGGATCTGAACCCATGACCCCGAGATGAAAACCTGAGCCAAGATCAAGAGCCAGATGCTCAACTGACTGAGCCACCCAGGTGTCCCTTTATCATTAAAAAAAAAAAAAAAAAAAAGAAATGCTGTAATGAATACCTGCATCCACATGTTGTTTCTAGATGCAGGTTCCTAGCACCATAGGAACCCACCTCACTGCCCTGACTTGCAGAAGAATCAGTCCAAGGGTATTATGGACTAAACTACCCAACAGCTCCAAGTTAAAACTGTGATGAGTACTGAAACTTTTCTTCTCCTTTTCTATTTTTCAGGGAATGGGATGAGAGTAAAAGAGCAGAGTTTTTTTTTTAGTCTCTTAAATAAGTACATAAGTATTTATCCTCTAACTCACCATAGCAGAAAATAGCTGAGAAGGTGATTTAAACTTGGCAGGCTTACCAGTTTGGGTATTAAAAATATTTTCATTTGTCTCTACACCAAAGATATAGTAGATGCTTTCTTATATAAATACTTTCAAGTCTTTTCCTCAGACTTCCCCCTTCCTCCCTGTCCTCTTTCTGCCCATTCTCTTCCTCCTCCTCTTTAGATGTCCAATTGTCCAGGCCCGAAAGCCAGGATTCATCTCTGCTTCTGCCTTCTTTCTCACTCGTGCACTGTGGTACAATAGTCATAAGAGCTGGAAGTGACCCTCATGCTCATTCTTGGTTGGGAGGACAGTGACCAGTGCAAGGCAGATGCTCTTTCTCAGTGGAAGAGGCTGCTCAAGGGGCCAGGTCCCTTCCTCCCACCTCCCAGCCACATCTGGCAGCTTCCCAGGGGCCAGGGTTTCCTGAGAAGAACAACTGGCATCCCCAGGCAAGTTCTGCAAACAATAGCCTCCCATGGTATTTTTCCCAAGCCCCCTGCAACAGGCTGCTTCCTCATGTCAGCCCAATAAAAAGGAAGGGTATTGATGAGGTTCAGGACACACTACCTGAAAATATGGCATCTCGACATATTGAATATTTTAAACTGAAGGAGTTTGAGAAAATGACAGAAGCAAGGTCACTCTGACCTCCCTGATCCCCCTTTTTCCCCTGAAGCAGAATCAAACCCTCCTATGGGAGGTGTCTGCCCTATACCTGGAGGAAAGGAGCATCCTTATCTTGGAAAAACAAGGCACTTCGAGAAGAATTCTAACAAAGAGTCCTAGCTAAATCTCTTCTTGTTCACTACATTTACCTCACTCCTCAGTCTATCCTATTTCTTCATGACTGCTCACACTTCATCAAATCTAGAATAAAAATACCCAGGTGTAGCTCTTTCTTCCAGGTCTTTAGTTCCTTATGAAAGCTCCCGTGATACAAAAACTTATATTAAATAAATGTGTATGTTTTTCTCCCACTAATCTTTATCAGTTTAACTCTCCCATCCAACCAGGGACCCAGAAGCATTGAGGAAAACATTTTCTTACCCTGCAGCATCAGGGGGCAGTTCCCTCCATCACAGACCCAGCAGAGCACCCTGCCCACAACTCCTCCTGGTGAATGGAAGAATGGAAGCCTCCTGTTCTTCCTTGATGATGCACCTCACTAATTTTCCTCCCAGTGACACCTCTTGGCTAACCCATGCTGTGTGGCATTGTGGAAGTTCTCCTGAACCCTGACACCAGATAAGCGGCAACTACAAAGAGATCCACCTTGTATGACAGGTGACCAATTGGTCCCCACATCCTCCTAATCTCATAGTAGCTGGTTTTTGAATGAACTGGACTTGGTAGGTACAAGCAGAGTGCAGTGTTTTTCCTTCTCACCTGTCCCCTTCCAACTTACACTATGGATCCATTCTAAGCTAGCTCCAATGAAATCTCATGCAAGTTCTGTCATCTTTTCAATGACTGTCA
This sequence comes from Vulpes vulpes, assembly GCF_048418805.1. Classification (NCBI taxonomy): domain Eukaryota; kingdom Metazoa; phylum Chordata; class Mammalia; order Carnivora; family Canidae; genus Vulpes; species Vulpes vulpes. Next base: position 88,044,713 of record NC_132786.1, read on the forward strand.
CATAAGAAAAAGTCCAGTCCAGCTGACTGTGCTGCAGGGCTAGGGAGAGGCCATGGAAATTGCTGTCACCACCCACCCTTCTACTCCCCATGGTGGGAAAAGTCAAGCAGCTCCATAACTTCCAACAGAGAGTAAAAGGTGATGGACTGATCCAAAAGCAGCATTCTACCAAAATCCTGGGGGTAATAAGAAGATTCAAAAGTGAGAAGCAGCTTCTCAGACTGGGTAAAACCAAGCACCATGGACCAGATCATGTCAACATGAGTGATTAATCAGAATAAGCCAAAGAGTATACGGCTGAATGTGAATCAAACCACTTCCTTTTGGTAACAGACATTGAGTGGGGAGCATTTCCACTTGGGTTTCTGAAGCATACCAAAATGAGAAGGATTCCTGTATGTGGTACACAACTCTCAGGAGACATTCAGAAAGAAAAGGCTCGTGTAACCTCGAAAAATGCATTTTTTTCTAGAATATTTTAAACTCTTGCCAAGGATAACAGGGATGCTCCCAACTGTGACTGATCAATTCACCTAATCACAGGTTATCAAAGCTTAGTGTTCCCACCTAAGAGTTTTAGGAAGTAGCTTTGGTATTTCAAGCAGAACAACTGACTTCCACATTCAGCTTTGGAGAAACTACATTATTTAGCCTAGGCTGTCTTGTTTTCAAACTTTAAAAATCTAAAAATAAAATACTTTGCATTTTAAGGTGCCAATAAAATAGAACTTAGAATTACGTTTGTGCTCTTTCTCCCCCATAGGAATATATAATGCAAGCAGTGACTTAAAGGCTTTCACAAGGACATTTTCTTTAGGTTCACAGAACCTGCTTACTTTGTAGAAGCGTTTCTATTCGACTATAGAAATCTCCAGAAGAGGATCTTTAAACATTTAAATTGTCAAGCATAACCCTCCAAACTCTTTTGCCATAATAGTTGGCACAAAGTAGGATATATAGAGATGAAAAAAAATCCTGACTCTGAATGGCTGTTCAAGGTTCCTGATTCCTCATAAGAAGTTTACCAAAAATTAACTTTCTCACAGTGTTAGCAAGTTCTTACCTAGCTTGTTCTCTGAAATGATTATACACAGAAAACAAAAGAACAAGTAACAACAGGGGTGTCCAGGTGTTTGATTGGATTGATTAAGCCTCTGACTCTTGGTTTAGGCTCAGGTCCTGATCTCAGGGTCCTGGGATTGAGCTCCGCATAGGGCTTCATGCTCAGCATGGATTCTGCTTGGGAGTCTCTCTCTCCCTCTCTTGGCTCATATGCTTTATCTCTCTAAAATAAGGAAATAAAATCTTAAAAATAAAAACAAGAAACAATAACAAAAGCACTACCTAATAGAAACCTTCAAAAATTTATAATTTTTGGTCTAGCTTCTAAAAAGTCCCAGAGGTAAAGGGAGTAACATTTGTTCTGCTTTTGCATTTTTCTAAGAACTCAGACTAGTGCCTGATTTGGTAAGGAGCAGTATTATTGGTTTCATCAGTTTTAGAAACTACAAATTACCGAAGCTAAAGGTATTATAATTCAGATGCATTCCCATCTATTTGTGGGTTAAAAATGTACATGATTCATGTTCTATGTTAAGTGAGTGACTAAAATATGTTTCTAAAACATTGTCACATGTTTCAGGGTACTTCAGCAATTACCATTAGAAAAAACGGTCACCAAAATCCCCCCATGGTAAGTGCATGTCACTTGTGAAGTAAATGCTGCAAAAGGAGACACACGCTCTTTCTGTTAACGTCAAGAGCTAAACATCCTTTAAGTTCAACATAAATAAACAACTTGATAGGTCCTGCTCTTTGCTCAGGTTCTCTTGACTCTTCATGGGAGTATCACAGAAAATTCACAGTATTGTCATGTTAGACTATATCCATTGCAGGTCAAAACTCATGCTTGTGCATTAGGTGTATTTTTTACATTAGGCAGCTTCTTAATCAGCCTGTCCTATTTAGACTGTATACTTCATTACATCTGACCTTCTTATAACTACTGTGTGAGCAGTAAGATTCTAATAAGAAATACTGCCTTAAAAAAAATACCATGCCAAGAAAGGTGACCTTTAGTGGGTAGTCACTTTATTTATAGGATCTTTCAAACAATTACATTTTTTATGAACTAAGGTGAATAAAGCACAACTCAAAATTGTCTAAAAAGAAAGAAAGAAAAAAAAAAACCTCTTAGGGGTAATAGTGAAACTCAAAAGTCCCTACCAATTTAAAACTTTCCCTTGCCTGCTTCAGGCCTACTTGAGGCTGAGAAACACACAATGGGGAGGATCATTTAGCTTTAGGATTCTTTGAGTGTTTGTTCTACCTCCTTCCCACCCTTTGGACACTGTTTTGGGCACCCCTGGGAATAAAACACCCGATGATCAGCAGTGAGAGGGAACAGGCACAAAACATTTAAGCTGAAAGGGGCAGCTGGTGGCTTTCAAGGTGTCCCTGGGGCATGATGAAAAACTGCAGCCAACCCTATTTCACTGGCATTCCCATGGGGTCTTTGGAGATCCCCTATCACTGCTGGCTCACCTGACAGCTTAGGGGGACAAGTAATATATTTTCCGGGTCTCTGCTTGTGACTCCCACTCAGTCCCCAGGCTCTAGTCTCCCCACAGGTTGCCTGTTTGGAGGGGTGCTCCTCTCAAAACGAACTGATCCAGCTGCCTTCCCAGGTAGGACGCCCAAGTCATTCTTGCTCTGCCACACTGTGAAGGCACAGTCTTTTCCTGAGCAACCACTTCTCCTCCCGCCACTGCTGCCAGGCAGAGCCACCGCCTCCTGGCCTTAGGCCTTAGGTTCCCAGGCAGAAGGCCGTGACAGTTCCAATGACCCTCAAATGTCAAGGCAACAAGTTCAAGTTCTCTGAATGTGGTGTTCTCTAAGCTCTTCTCATTAGCTTAAAATGAATTGGAAACCACCACCACACCCTGTTTGGAGGAACACAATACCTTTCTGCGAGAAAATCCTCTTGGGAGGCTCTTCTACCTCTCAATGACCCTTTACCCTCTCTTTTATAGTCTAGAAGTGGGTGACGGGCTGATGCCGTAAAGACCATTTCACAACCTGTTCCCTGGCTGTCTGTAGGCGGTCCACTACCTTGCTTTGGAATGAGGGAGTACTTGGCATCTACTATTTTTGTCCTTCAAACTTGGGCCCTCTGCTGAGGTTTCAAGACAAAAAGAAGAGTTGATTTTAACACGTTGTTATACTTTGTTTTCAATTCTTAGATGACATCTTTTCTAACACTGTCTACATAGGAAGTTTTTTTCTTTTCTTTTTTTTTTTTTTTGGTTCATTTTATTATTACTCAACAGCCAAAAGTTCTCTGAACAATTGCTTTTTTTTTTTTTTTTTTTTAATGTAGTAAGAGTTTCAAGTGACTGGGGAGAGAAAAGCAGCACTGTGCTCCGTGGATGACTGGCAAGGAGATGTACCTCCACTTCAGGACTTCAGAGTCTAAGAGGAAAGGATCTTCCCTTAAATACAGAAAATGAGTATTTCTTACATCTCTCTGCTTATCTCTATCCCCACTGCCCACCTTAGCTTTAGACCCCATTCTCTCTTGCCCATGTGGGGATAATCTCTCCAATTAGTGATCTGAGTGGCGATGTATATCCCTTCTTCTGCTGGCACCAAACTATTTCTCTAATATGACTATATTTGTTTCCTAGGGCTGCAGAAACAAATGATCACAAAGATGGTGACTCTAAACCATAGAATTTCGTTGTCTCATGGTCCTGGAGCCCAGAAGCCAAAATCAAGGTGTCCTTAGGTTTGGTTTGTTCCAGAGGCTCTGAGGGAAAAAAAACCACCCCATGCTTCTCTCCTACCTGCTACTGGCTCTGGCGATTTTTGGTTTTGGTGGCTGGTAGAAACATAATTCCAACCTCTGTCTTCTTCACATGGCCTTCTCTGTGCAACTCGGTCCCAAATCTCCTTCTCCTTGCCCTTATAAGGACACTGGTCATTGGATTTGGACCCACTATCTAAGTCCAAAACTATATCATTTCAAGATCCTTCACTAAATTAGGTGTGCAAAGACCCTATTTCCAAATAAGGTCACATTCACAGCTATAAGGATTAGGACTTGGATGTATCTTTGGGGTGGAGGGGGAGGACCATTCAGCCACCATCCCAAAGGGCTTCTCCTGTACAGCCTCCTCCTCTTTATTCAGCATTCACCATCCAACCTCCAAACCATAAGACTGAGAATGCTTCTGGAAGACTGGGATATACCCTGGCAGACTATTTCTCTTGCACAGACTAGGTGACTGAGAATGGAGAACAGAGAACACGGAGTAAAGAAACCTCAATCCTGGAAGGAGGAGCATGAGACAGCATGTGGAGGCAAACTCAGTGAGAGCCAACAGCCACTAGCAGGCAACTCCTCCCGAGTAGGCAATCTATGTAGGCTGAGCCTCATTCATGCTCTGGAAACCTTGCCAGGACAAATACAGATACACACATAGACATGCACACACAGTGCACACACACTCTTTCCACACATACACAAAACCCACTGTATAATGACCTTGGATTGGAGGTAGGGCTCTGGCACACTTACAGTATGATAGTGACAAGAAGACAAAGCCTGGCTCCTTGGCTAAAGTGAAATTTGCACCCTGTGTGCCTTAATAACACAAAGCCTACCTTTCCCTGATCTCCTAGCTATGCCATTCATTCCACACAGTGTCCAACGGGAATTTTTCTAAAAAGTCAAATCTAACCTCAATGTCACTCTGGTTTAAATCTGTCAGGGGCTTCTTAGAGCCTTCAGAATATAATCCTGTCAGGTTCTAACTACACAGACTACTCACAGTTTCCCTGAATAGACTCCACTTGCCACCACACTCCTGCACACGCTGCTTCTTCAGCCGGGGGTTTGCTTCCATTTTCTTCACTCCTAAACCATCCAGAACCTATATCTACTCATCATGAGAGCTTTTCCCTTTAGGTGTAGAGGGAGGTGGGCAATTTGGATGAGCAGCACAGTATGCCCAGACTGACCATCAGCATGCAAGTTGGTCCATGATCTGGGTGTCATGGTGTGCATACTGCCCGGCCAGATCGCCCCTGTCCTGGGAAGCTCTCCCTACACCAAAGGCTGGTTTCCTTGCAGCTGTCATGTGCACATTGCTACCAGCCCTCATTACAACTCCATGAGACTGTGGCCACTTGAGAGCAGTCATCTGGATCTATTTGTTATTGTGTTCATAATGCCTGAGACAAAGTCAGCATTTCTTATGCTTAGGTACCTGGAAATTGAGCAATAACCTCCCAGCTGCTTCCTCATTCTCCACCAAGTAACAGTGGTGCCTACAACCCCTGTTGGACAGCACTAGGGAGAATTGGAAATGGTCCCTGTGCCCTCAGCTCCTTGGACTCTAGCAGTGGAGGGTGCATCAGCATATCGATCTTCTATGGCCTTATGATCCAGCCTCAGACACCATCATCTACACCCACAACTCCAGGTGATAGTGTCCCATAAGATAACTACAATGTGCTTTTTTTTTAATCATAGAGATACTAATTGTTTGTTATAGAAAATTAGTAAAACACAGAAAAACCAGAAAGACCACTTATGTCCCTGTTTAAAATTTTGGTGTATTTATCTCCAGATTTGGAAAGGTAATTCTATTTTTGTTTGCTTAGGTTTGCTGCTTTCGAGAGGATTGTAAGACAGATGATGTTATATTTATCATTTTACATCTGGCTTTTTTGCTGTAATGTCTTAACATAAACATGCCAACTTGAATATAAATTGTTGGTTTATATTGAACTTTTTTGTTATCTCAAGGCTCCACTACCTTTTTTACTTCCTGGTCCCTTTCCAAGGGAAAAAGCTGATGAAAAAAATGTTCAGGTCATATTTATGTTCCAGTATTTCCTGCTCAACCAGAAATTCAAGTACCAGAAATCTCTGTAGTCTCTCTCATTCTCTAATTCCTCTTGTATTAAACCCATTTCTTAATGCAGGTCTGAAGATTAAAAGAGATCATCTCCTGCAGATTCCCATACATTCCTTGAAGATGGCCAGCACTCAAGTCAGGGAAACTTCCTTTCCTCCCCTATAACCAAGTCAGTCCCAGGGAAGGCAGAGATCAGCAAATGACCAAGAGACCTTGGAAGAGAGCTAAATGGAGTCTCTCATGTCAGGCAGGAGCCTGTGGCAAGCAATGAAGCAAGCAATTAAGGAATCGCAGCTAGGAGGTATCGCTGGGCCCAGCATCAGCTGACAGCCCAGAACCAATAAGGAGCAGAACCAGAGGAGGTCTGCGAGGGCCTGAGATGCATTAAATCCCTTTAAAAAGGAGAGGATTTGGGCAGCAAACTGTCAGACTCTTTAGGCCTGACCCCTCTATGTCTGACCACTTAAAAAAGCCAACTAGTGCCGAAGGCTCTGCCCGAGGTTTCTCCGAACAGAACCGAGATCCTTCCCTGCTTGAACAGAAGCAGCAGTAAGTGCCCAGAGCTGCCCGGGCCCAGACAGCAGCCCGATCTCAGCTGCCCGCCCAGAGGCCGACTTCTTGTTAGGTTCATTAACTTCTGCACCCTCTGTGATCCTGTTTGTTGTGTGGCTTGTCTTCCGTCCTGCTCTGTGTGCTCCTGCTCTGTGTGCGGTGTAAGAAGCCAAGTTTAACCACATGGGGAAATGGCCTTGAGTTTGGAATCCTGAGCCTGCTTTATAATTGTGATTTAACTTTGCTTAATGATTGAATAAAGCTGACTTTGTGGAAAGACACAGCTTCCATAGCGCTTCCATGTGCGCTTCCATAGCATGCTCATGACAGCCTCCAAGACCTCCTACATCACCTTCTCACTCGTCGGGTCAAAATTTTGCTCAGAGCTCCCTGGCTTCGCAGAGTGACAGAACCAGAGCCACTTCTCTGACATCCAAACTGGATTTCTCCTCTAACCTGGTATTTAAATTGAATGAAAATGAATTTATCAGATATTCACAGTTGAGAGCTTTATAAGGAAATTCTTCATAAGCATCTATTCTATTATCCCAAGTTATTTTGCACTTATCCAACATTTTTTGTTGGGGGTGGCAGCAATCAGGGAACAAGTGGGGTAGAGCATAATATAATCCCAGAATAAATTGCTTCTGCCTCTCTCTCTCTTTTTATCTGTCTTCCCCTACCCCCTTTCTTTCATGGGCTCTGCTAATTGTATTTCCACTGGTGATAAGAAATTATGCAGTGGTCCCATCTGTGCCAGCTAAGGCAGACTGGCTCCAGGGAATCCCGGGTTCAAAGGGCAAAGGGCAATTCTTGACCCAATCATTCTTGATCCAATCATTCTGGCCTATTCCAGGCCCTGTGCCTGCTTCCTCCTTATGCATTTATCAGGTTGATGGACAAGGCAAACAGCAATCAGCATATCCTCACCTATCTGCACGCCCTCCCGGAAGTGGTCAGGAATTCAGGATAGGAATAGAAAGGCAGCTATTGTGCCACTATTGTGCCTCCTGGGCAGGCCCAGGTCACCTGAGACTTGTTCCTGGTAGCCTGTGGGTCACTATTACTGTTCCAGAGAAGGGCACAAGGAAAGCCTTCCCTGCTGCCTGAGCCTAGACTCCCCTCACGCATTGGGACTCCAGACCCTAGAGAGGAACTGGCCCTGGAAGAAGGCCATGCTGGGAGGCACAGCAATGGGTTGGAGTCACCACATCTCTCAGACTTGTCTTCTCACCATGAAAATGAAGATTCTCCTTGGACTCTTTTACCTTGGCTCTTGTAGTTTTGTGAAACAAATGGTTAAAATGGCTATCTTAAGAAGAGGGGGTTGATAGATAGCCAGAGGTGTTCTGGAGGTAACAGTCAGGAGTGCAGGGCAGCTTCAGGACCACCCTGTCCATCCTGACCATCCTGGGAGTGCCACTTCCCTCTCCATGGTGGCTCCAGGCTCCTCTCTCTCCTTCTAGCTTTGTTGGCTTCCACCTTGCTTTTCTGCTCCCACATAATTCCTGCTTGCACATGACTTTCAGTTCTTTGGCCCTGATTCCAACTCTTCACAACATTTGACTGTGAACTCCACTGCCTGTTGGTTAGTTCTATGTGTCTCTTTATTCATCCTCCCAAGGCAAGAACAGCAACTGAACCAGTGTGTGGGTGTTGGATTGTGTCCCTCAAAAGAATATACTCAGGTCCCAACCCTGGTACCTGTGAATGTGACCTTATTTGGAAATAGGATCTTTGCAGATGTAATCAAGTTAAAAGAGACCATAATGGTTAGAGTGGGCCCTGAATCTAATATGACTGGTGTCCTTAAAAGAAGAGGTCATGTTTGGACACAGGAAAAAAGATGCACGGAGAGAACGCCATGTGACAACAGAGGCAGGGACCCAAGTGATATATCTGAGAGCCAAGGAACAAGGACTTTTGGCAACTACCCAAAACTCAAGAGGCAAGGAAGGAATCTTCCCTAGAGCCTTTAGAGCTTGATTTCAGACATCTAGCCTCAGAACAGTAAAAGATAAATTTCTGTTATTTTAACCCATCCAGTTTGTGGTAAGTTATTAAAGTAGCCCTAGGAAACTAATACATGCAGCCTATGTTTTGGTACCAGGTCAACTTCAGAATGTGACCATCTCAGATGTTCTTTGCCCAGTCAGCCATGGCCCAAAGAGTCAGGGTGATATCATCCAGCTGTGGCCACACAGGCAGTAAAGCTGTAGGTAGAGCAGAATCCTGTAGAAGGAAGCATGAGTATGCATAGGTGTTTGCTGGTGTGCCCTCTCTAGTACCAGGTAGGAGGCTTTTAAATTAAATTTCCTTTCTAAAGGCACACACTGTCCAGGATTGCAATCATCTCTGGCTATAGTCCAACACAAGGAATATTTTTGTTACTGTCTTTGTTTACCAAAGCAGTATTTTAAATATAAATTATTTTCCCATCTGCAATTCCCAAGGGTTAGTTTCTTCAACCAGAAGGTATATTGATTACTGTCCAGAACTGTTCTTGTTCCCCAGTGGGCCCAGTGGCAGTGCCACCCTCACTGGCCAGCATTGAGGCAGAACAGTTCTAGGCTAACCTTGAAGGCATTTTTAGTTGGCATGGCCAGAGGTAGTTACCGTCTTAAGGAGAACTAAGGATCTAACCCAGATGACTGAATAGCGCCAAGTCTGGTCAAGTGAGATAAAGAAAAGAAGGAAGCATTCATTGTCCATGGCCTAAGGGCTTGAAAGCTTGATGGACCCAGGTGACAAGAATGAGGAAGAAAGCAATTTAAAACCAAGACCATGAATGATGAGCATATGCAGGATTTTCTCTTTCCTGCCTAAACAGCATTGTGTGTACTTCCAGGGTGGATGTGATATCTTAGCACAGAGCTGACAGTCTAACACTCTCTATTCCTGAAATTTGCCTTTTTTGTTTGAAACTAACTTTTGTTTTAATGAGTAAGCCATTTTGACATCCTAGGACTCTGTATCTATGGTGATAGCCCTAAATGTTTGTTCAAAAAACTGATTCTTGGGACTCCTGGGTGGCTCAGTGGTTGTATGTCTGCGTTTGGCTCAGGGCATGATCCTAGAGTTCTGGGATCGAGTCTCACGTCGGGTTCCCTGAGAGGAGCCTGCTTCTCCCTCTCTCTATGTCTCTGCCTTCTCTCTGTGTCTCTCATGAATAAATAAAATCTTTAAAAAAAAAAAAACTGATTCTTAGGAACAATATCAGACACTGTAAGTCACTGATAGGTTGACTAGAGCTTAGCTTTGCCATTTATCTAGATATAATCTGCTTTCTTATGTGCTATATATAACTTGTTTTCATGAATGTGAAAGTTATACTTTACTGCAGACATTTACAATAGAAACTTGTTTTAAAAAATGTTGAGGGTCTGATGTCAGGAGTGGTTTAGAAATGGTTTTCCAATCAGATCTCTGCTTACTCTGTTTCTGTTAGTGCTTCTCTCTTTCCACTCCCTAAACTCTAGCTTTGCTCAAACCCTAGCACTGTCACCCCTCCAGGGAAGCCTTGTTTTCACTAGTCCTAGTTCCTCTGTTAAAACAATTCTTAGTAAAATCTGTCAACTTACACGAATATGTTACACTGCCTTTGCATGCCTCTTAGGAAGAAACTTGGGAAAGATCCCCACATGGGGTTGGAGATGCCTTGATCCCGCTTTCAGCCATGCTTCCTGTTCTTGGGGAAGTGAATGGCATTAGCAGACTCTGATTATTGTCTCTAGTTCTTAGGCAAGGTACAACAAGATCAATGTACCACCTCTTAGACCTCTTAGACATAACTGCATTTCTGCAATAGAGAGGAGATGTCATGCTGCAAATTTTTATTGAGAGTTCCTCTTTGCTTAAGAATAGTCCTTGCTTGCTTTTAATGTGTTCCCTTTTAAAATAAAGGAAAAACTGTCTATACAATGCCTTGTATAAGGCAAGAGATTTCTATTATTGTGGACCTGGTGAAGGTAATAAGAGAGTTACAGCACTTTTACCCCAACCTTTCCCTTAGTCACTCATTTACCCCCACAGAGGCATGGCTGTGGCTGGTGGACAGCTGGGGCACTTGGGGTTGTGAAAATCCACTGGCCTTGAGCCACTTGTATGAGCCCACATTTAGCCTCCCACCCATCAGTGATCTGACTGTGATTCTGCCTCCAAGGTACAGACCTGAGAGTGGGTGGTGGTGGCAGGTGTTCTTTTCCTGTATGTGTTCTACCAGTGCACCCAGTTCGACCAGCATGTTTTCTGTCACTGTCCTCTCCATAGGTTTCACATCATGTGTCAGTCAGTTCTAAGGTTGGCTACAACTATCTCCTTGGAGGGCTTCTGAGATTATTGCCCCACCTTGCCAATGAGTCCTTCTGATCAAGATCTTTTCTTGTCTTCCATTAATGTGGTGACACCATGCTCTTCTCGGTTGAACAGATAAGTGAAGGGCATTCTTTGTGTGAATGGGACTGCCCTTCCAGCTTTGCCCACAGATCCTTCTCCTATCCTTGTTGGTGATAATTTATGGAAAGAAATGATGAAGTCAACACTGAAAAGATCATATTCTAGAAATGTGGTGATGTAGCCTAAAAAGTTCAAGAGAAGACATTATTGGAAGACGTTTTTGATATTTATGCTATGAAATTCCAAACGATACGTTTAACATGACCAGAAAATGAGTAATCGCTCACAATTTCCCTCGTACTCTGCATGAGACTTGTATTTGTGGTCATCAACAAAGCATGGTAACAACCTTTGAGAGAGTCATTGGAAAACAGTATTCATGGGCAGCTTGATGGATGTTGCTACATCATGAGTAATGATGCAAACATCATTAAATCATTGGTATCAGGGAATTGTAAAGGTCAGAACAGCTATATTGTTTCAATACTGAGAGGTTCTGAAGAGCCATAGCATCGTAAGAAATTGGCCAGGAATGGTGCATTTGACAGTAAAGAGCACAAAAGAATGATTCCTGGATCTAGACAGGTAGATATATTACAAAGAATCTTCATGTGCAATGATTGGATAACAAATGGATAAAACTTCTTTACCAAAAAAACAAAAAAAAACAAAAAACTTCTTTACCATTATTCTAAGTCTTCACTGATACATTAATAATGATATCTTACATGGATCCATGAATTTTCTAAAACATTTTTCATTGCTTATGTAGAACAGAGACCTTACAGAAAATGTTTCCCCTAGGCCTCCCACAGCTTACCTTAACCCTATCTTCACTTAACCTTGGAAGAAAGAGGTGACATGATTTCTTGCAAGAACAATTCTTTGGTCTGTAACCTTGATTTCTTAGTCATCTTCAACTTTTTTGTATGCTCAGTCTCTCCCTCTCTGATTGCTTCTTTTCCTCTACTCTTTATTTACACAATTGAGTTTTCCTTTTCTAATGTAATCCTGACTTTTTTTTAAAATAAATTAATTTTTTATTGGTGTTCAAGTTACCAACATACAGAATAACACCCAGTGCTCATCCCGTCAAGTGTCCCCCTCAGTGCCTGTCACCCATTCACCCCCACCCCCCGCCCTCCTTCCCTTCCACCACCCCTAGTTCATTTCCCAGAGTTAGGAGTCTTTATGTTCTGTCTCCCTTTCTGATATTTCCCACACATTTCTCTCTGACTTTTCTGTCCCAGGGAGCCACCATACCAATGCACTTTGTTTTCCTCATCACCCTTATTGAAAGGATAATTCATCACCCTATTGAAAGCCTCTCCACACACCTGCATTAATTGCTTGTGGCCTTGGTTCTACTCATGTTGTGGTCCCCTTTTCTCCTTTTCACTCATTAGGCTCTGTTCATGTGTTTGTGTGTTTTTGATTTGTTCATAAGTAAGTTCAGTATTGACCCCTCTTATGAACTTCAGATTTGCATTTCCACCTGCTCATGAGACAGCTCTTCCCTGAACATTTCATGGTCATTCAAACTGGACAAACTTAAAACCAAATCTACCATTAAGCCCATATCTTATTACTCCCATTTTCTACTGTCACCCAAAATGCTATTGCTGGCTTTCCTGTTCTGATAGTGGTTAGAGATATTTTTTTTCTTCCTCCCTGTTCCTGAGTTCCTGAATCCTCCCTCTCTGAAACATCATTAACATTTTTTTAGTATTCATTCCCTCTGGTTTGGGATAATGCAAATGTTTTCTAACCAGTATTTTCATTCCTAGTCATTTTTATTTCTTTTGCTCCATTCTTCACCAAGATAACTGGTCAATATTTTGACCATACATTAATAATTGTTTCCTCTTGCTTCATTAGAAATAATTGGGATGCAGAAAAAGTTTCTGTTGAATTCTGAGACATGTCTCAAAGAAGATTCATTGAAAAGGGGAAAATAAACACCTTCTATATTCTCCTCTATAGTTCACAATTAACATGGAGGGTTGGAATTGAAGGAATTCAGGAAATTAGGTCAGATGGAGAAACAGACAAATGAAAATAGGAGGGAAAAGATAGGTAAGTAAGAGATTAATCCAGGAGTCCACAAGATATGTCTAAGAAGAGAAAGGAGACCCAGAAACAGAGAGAGTAACACTTAAATGAGGAGGTGGAAATCCCCACTGGAGGTAAGGAAGATAAGGAGTAAGTAAGGAAGATAAGGAGATAAGTAAGGAGATAAGGTGGGGAGGCAGGAAACAGCTGGATGGAATCTTCTGTTAAGGCCAACAAGTTCAGTGTCACAAACTATGCTGCACTAGCACAGATGCCAGAGAACTGTGTTAGTAAATGTATACAGTGTGCTACCATCACAATTGAGTTTTAGAATATTTCCATCACCCTAAAAATTTTCCTCATGCTCATGTGCAATCAGTCCCATTCTCACACCCATCTGCTTTCTATCTCTATCATTTTGCCTTCTGTAGAAATTTCAGGTAAATGGAATCATGTACAATTCATGTTTGGCTTCTTTTACTTATCATAATGTTTTTGAGGTTCATCCATATCGCCACAAGTATGAGCAGTCTTTTGTTGTGTTTTGTTTTGTTTTTTACTGCTGAGTGGTATTCCATGCATGGATATACCACTGTTTGTTCATTTATTCTCCAGATGCTGGGACATTTGATTGCTTCCAGTTTAGGGCTATTATGAATAATATCATTATCAACATTCATGTACAAGTCTTTGTGTAGACATGTGTTTTCATCTCCCTTTGGTCAACGACTGGGAATGGAACTGCAGAGTCAAATGGTATGTCTTTAACTTTTTAAGAAACTGTAAGACTATTTTCCAAAATATCTATACCAATTTACATTCTAACCAGTTCCAATTTCTCCACATCCTCACTGACACTTGATACTGAAAGTTCTTTTTACTCTGGCAAATCTAATGGCTATGAAGTGGTATCTCTTGATTTTAATTTGTATTAATGACTAATGATATTGAGATATTCTCATGTGCTTATTATCCATATGTATATTTCTTTGGTGAAATGGCTTTTCCCATATTTTGCTAGTTTTAAAAATTAGATAACTTTCTTATAATAGAACTAAAAAATTCTTTATACTAGAAGCAAGCTCTTAATTAGACATATGATTTATAAATAGATCTCCCAGTCTTGGTTATCATTTCATTCTCTTAATGGTATCCTATAAAAACTACATTTTCCACTTTAATAGAATTCATTTAATCAGTTTTTTCTTTTATGGACCATGTTTTTAATATCTTAGAAATCTAAGAAATCTTTGTCTATCCCAAGATCATGTAGGTTTTTTTCCCCTGTTATCTTCCAGGAGTTGGCTCACTCTAGCTCTTACATTTAGGTCTGTAATTCATAGTGAGTTAATTTTGGTGTATAGTGTGTGGTAAAGGTTTCAGGTTCAGCTCTTTCTTGGTTTTGTTTGGGTTTTTGGCATGTGTATATCCCATCGTGTAGCACAGAGAGCTAAAGATATTATCTTCTCAACATAGAGTTGCCTTGGTACCTTTGTCAATTATTAATTTACCATAAATGTGTGGGTTTATATCTGAACTCTAGTCTACCATGTTCCCTTAATCTACATGCCCATACTTCTGCCAATACCACACTGCCTCGATTATTGTAACTTTGCATTAAGTTTGAAATTTGTTCCTTTTACAAAAATTATTTTGGCTCTCCTTGGTCCTTTACAATTTCCACATACAATTTAAAATCTGTTTGTCATTTTATCAAAAAATGAAAGAAAGAAAAGAAAAAACTTGCTGGGATTTTGATTGGGATTGTTGAACACATAGATCAGTTTCAGGAGAATTGCAGTCCTCATAATATAGAGTCTTCTATCCCATGAGCATGGTATATCTTCCCATTTATATAGATCTTTTAAAGTTTTTCCACAATGTTATGTTGTTTTTATTAGATAGATCTTGCACTTTTTTGTTAAATTTATTCTTAGAGATTTTATTCTTTTTGATGCCATCATGAATGTATTTATTTCCTTAATTTCATTTTCAGATTGTTGATCTGATTTCTAGTAAATAGAAATACAATTGTTTTTGTACACTAATCTTGTGGTTATGACATTGCTAAGCTCACTTAATAGATCTAATAGGTTTTATGGGCTCCTTGTGGTTTTCTACACAAAAGATTATGTCATCTGCAAATATCTACAATTTGCCTCTTTTTTCCAAACTATATATTTTTACATTCCAATATATATGGTCTTTAGATTATTTCTCTTGCCTTGTTGCCATATGTATGGATATACATAGAGAGAATATATCTAGATAGGAAATATATTGGTATAGATAGATGATTTGTTATGAAGAACTTCTTTAAATGCTTATGGAAGCTAAAAAGTCCTACGATCTGCCATCTGCAAGCTGGATACCCAGGAAAGTCAGGAATGTAATTCCTGGGTCTAAAGGCCTGAGAATCAGAACAGATGATGTAAACCCCAGCTCCGGGGCAGAAGAACCATGTCTCAGCTTAAGCAGGTAGTCAGGAAGTGAATGAATCCTCACTTCCTCCACTTTTGTTCTATTCAGGCCTTCAACAGATTAGATAATGCCCATCCACCTTGGGTGGTGGGGTGCACACAATATACTCTATTTTGTCCACTATTTCAAATGCTAATCTCTTCTGGACAGACCCTTACAGACACACCCAAAATAATGTTTAATTTTGTTATCCTGTGACTCAGTCAAACTGGTATAAAATTAACTGCCACATGTGGTTGGGATGGATGTCTTTGTTTTCCTAATCTTAGGGGGAAAAATTCAACCTTTCACATTATGAATGTTGTTAGCTGTAGGTTTTTATAGAAACCCATTATCAGTTGAGGAGGTTTTTTTTTTTTTATTCCTGGCGTGTTAAAAGTTTTTAATCATGAATGAATATTGGAATTTGTCAAGTGATTTTTCTGTTTCATTGTGACGATCTTTTTTTCTCATTTCTTCTGTTTATATAGTGTATTACATTAATTGATTTTTCAGTGTTAAACCAACTTCGCAAACTGGGATACACCTCCCTTGTTCATGGTATATAATTCTTTTTATATTTTCCTTTGTTTTTGCACCTGTGTTCATGAGCCTAGTTTTCTTTTCTTGCGATGCCTTTAACCTGGCTTTGATGTCAGCCTAATATTTACCTGATAAAATGAATTGAGAAGAACTCTACCCTCCTCTATTTTCTAGGAATTTGTTGGTATTAGTATTATTTCCCTTTTAAATATCTAATAGAATTCACAAGTATAGCCATATGGGCTTAGGCTTTTCTTTGTGGAAAAAATTTTTGCTAATTAAACTTTAGGAGGTTTTTTTGTTGTGTTTTGAGGCTCATATGGGTCTGTCCAGATTTTGTTTCTTCTTGTGTCAGATTGGGTAATTTGTATCTTTCTGCAAAATTGTCTATCTCAAAGGACAGAGTTGAACTTCTAGAGACGATTTTATGTTGATGGTGGGGTCTAGCAGTAAGAGGGACATGCTGCTTACAGAAGATAAAATTATTACTCTTGGTAGAAGATAAAATTACTATTTTAACATTGGAGGAAGCTAAAGAGAGAGACAGTCAAGAGGAGAATACGCCTTGTGGAGGGCCATAGGGTCTCACATTGTAGGAACAATACCCTGCATACAGTCTTAAGTTTACTTTTTAAATTTTCTTTCAAGTTTACTTTTTTTAAACAGTAATTCCTTAATGTTGTCCTCCATCCTCAGTAAATTTTTTGAAACCTTCATCCTGCTTTTAGCTGTATCTTAGGGAACTAACAAAGGATCAAGAAGGAAAATGATGAAGAAGAGGAGAAGGAGAAGTGGCAACCCATAGAAGCAGAAGAAGAACAGCAGAACCTACAAGATGTCAAGAGGTGATCTTGGTACAGGGTACAGCAGAAGTAGCAAGCAACAGCCAGAATCTGTAGACCATGTAAGCATTCCTTCTTTTTTTTTTTTTTTAAGATTTTATTTATTCATGAGAGACACACAGAGAGAGGTAGAGACACAGGCAGAGAGAGAAGCAGGCTCCCTGTGGTGAGCCTAATGCAGGATCCCAAGACCCCAGGATTGCACCTTGAGCCAAAGGCAGATGCTCAACCGCTGAGCTATCGAGGCATCCCCCACGTAAGCATTCTTCAATGATTTCCATAAATTCTTTTAAGGAGGGAAACTTGGGAGAAAACAAAAAAGGAATAGGTTAGAGTATTTCCCAATAACAAATAAATCCAAAACTTTGTGTGGCTTAAGACCGCAGAGTTTATTTTTTACTCACACTACATTTTCACTGTGAATCAGCTGGAGGGGTCTAATCTAACCCTCCCTCTGGGATCAAGGCTGAAAAAAAATTTTCTAGAATCTAAGGGATGAAGATTCTATGTCTTTGAGTTATAGGTACCTAAAAGAAAAAGTGGCCCTAGTTGATAAAACCTCTGGCACATCAAGATGGGAAACACATTAGTTATACACCACCTTCCCAATAATCACTGTCTACATTTCCCAGGGCACCAGTGGGGTCAGGGTATTAGCCACTCCTTTCAAATTAAAAGCAATAAGATAAAAATCACATCACATAAAAGTGTTCTCTTTCCCAAGGTTAATAACTGCATTTTTAAAGGACATATTAGCTATACCAGAGACATTGCTTATTACAAAGAAATAAATGGTTAACCAGCAGAATTTCAAATAGCAATGATGGTAGATAATTTTTTTCTTTGGGGTAAAGCATTTGAATTCCTTAGATTGCACAAAAAGATGATGCTATAACTTGCCTGCCTATTCATTAATAAGTTGTGTCCTGAGCCAAGAATGGTAGCTAGTCAGGCAAGCTGAAGAGAGAATGGAAAAGAAGCATTTAAACTCCATTAGCTGAGCATTTAGACAATTTACTCGTGTCTAATTATTTTACTATTAAATGCCTGTGCATCCAACCAAAGAGAAAGCTTCAAAGTAGATAGATGAGTGGATTAATTCACAGACCTCAGAAGTAAAGAAGGATTATTTAAAATGGGGTACATCTTAGCATACTGCTTAGAGCCTTGTTCACACTGAGATTGACATCTAATGCCTCCTAATAGGAAATCCCATACCAGCATACTGTACTTCCTAGGAAATGTGCTTGATGCCACATTGTGAAGGGCACCCTATAGGTCAGGGTGACTTAAGCATTGAGTGAACAGAGCACAAGATCAAGACTTGCTTGGAAATATTTTGGTGAATTGATTGTTATTTACTCCATATGTTCCTTTTTTCTTATCTTCTTCAGCTCCATCCCTGCTCCTAAGAGTCTCTTTAGTCATTGCCTTCAAAGGGACAGGAAGAAGTGTGAAAAGCCGGGGCCTGTGGAAGCCTGGGGACTTCTTGGGTTTGTTTCCCAAGAAGATTTTATCAATTGAGGAAATTAGGGCTTGAGGAGCAAGGGCAAGGCCATCTGGGGAAAGAGAAATACCCAAAATACTCTTATGGTCTAGGAGCCGGCTGGAAGTAAAGGGAAGGGCCACACTTGAATTTATTGCCAGGTTGGTTTCATGAGGACTCAGAATGAAAAATAAATTAGTATAGTTTTAAAACAGAGATGAGATTTCCCATAAACTTTGTGAACTGAGGTTCATGTCAATATACAGGTATATTCTCTAAATACAAATGGAAAGCTTGAGGCTTTGGGAATACAGGTTTCTCACTACAAAAATTTTTCATAGAGGTAAGGAAAGAAAGGAGGTTACAAGCAGAGAATTGGTTTCAAGGCTACTGACCAGTCAACTCAAAGAGCAGTTTCATTTTAGGGTTTTTCCTGCCTTTGGAGTAGGGAGTAGCCCATGTGACTGGAAGAATGCAGGGGAGGGAAGCCCCTCTCCAGAACATTACCTACCCCATTCCTGACTGCAAAGTCAGTGAGGCCAACACTGGAAAGACAGGGGGCTAACATCCCAAAGATTGCCTCTCAAGTGACGAAAATACTTTAAGGTTTATATAGGGAAAATGTGCGACTAAGGTCAGTGGGTACATGCAGATGGGCAAATCCATTGCTGTCTTGGGGTCAATCACACAGGCTGAGGGCAGTCCTTATTGCTTGAGGGGATAGTTTCATTTCTCATCAAGGGATGTTACACCTGTAGGGTGTTCCTCCTGAGCTGAGAGACAAGCTAGAAAGAACCCAACTAGAAAGTTTGGAGTTAAAATGGAGGCAGCAGTATCTTCATTCAAGGCTGATGTGAAGGTGTGTGAGTGAGAAAGAGGTCAGGCCTTCCCTAGACCTCCCAGAGCCATGACTCTGTAGAGGAAGCCCCTGATGGGTCTCCTTAGAAAACTCAAATGATCATTTCCTAAAGAGCTGGCTCCGGGCATCTTCCCTATTTACAGAAACCAAGGTCAGTCAGCAATAGAGAAAGAGGTGGCAACTATCAAGAGAAATGGACAACCTTGCTCTGGGCAGAAACGTTCCTGCCTGCCTCCTTCTAGTCCCCAGGCAGGATATGTGAGACAGCAGATCACAGTCTCCTCTGTTCTCTGTCTCCACTCAGCCTGTGCTGGAAGGGGAGGGGCAGGTTCAACATGACATTGAGGTTTCATAGATCAAGATTTTCATTGCATAGGAGATTGGAATTTTATAAATGAACCTGACCAAAATATAAGAACTAGAATGAGATTATTTTATTGGCTGAAAACTTGTGGAATTAGGTTGAGACATTGCTAAGTTAGCCTAACTATGAACAAGTAGGACAGCATACAAGGGAACGGAAAGGTGATCAAGACAGTATAGTTCACAGTAGCTTTTGGAAAAATAAAAATTATATTTTGTTTATACACCAGTGAGTTGAGCTTGCTCACTAAAAATAATTATGTTTATTAGTAATTTAATTACTTTTTTGTCCTTGGTGTATTTTTCTGTTGAGCTGTTCTCTTTCCTATTAAGTGTTTCTTATATACCAAGGAGATTCACATTTGATCATAGGATGGATAATTTTTTTTCCAGTTTGTTATTTGTGTTATATCTTTTAACAGGTTGGTTTTTCTTTTTTTCCCCCAATAGTATTTTTTACATAATTAATTTGCCACTATTTTCCTTTGTAGATTCTGAGGTTTGTATCTTTCTAAGAAGAGTGTTCCTCACTCTACAGTAATAGTAAAAACAAAAATCACTCATGATTTCTTCTAGTACTTTCTTCTTGGGTTTGTAAATGGCATCTTGAGAAATGTGAACTAGCCTTTAACTAGCCTTTAAGAGAGAGCACTAGTTATTGTTTTAACAGCAATGACTTTTTTTGTAACTTTTTCTTCTGGCACTTTTCCACTCATGCTTAGGTGTACCAATGATCTGCTCAGTGGCAGTCAGGCAGAGAGAGCAAATTCCCCCTTGCTTAGCCTTCTTTGTTCTATTCTGGCCTTCAGTGGAATGGACAAGGCCCACTCACACCAGGGAGGGAAATGTGCTGTATTTGGTCTATGATTTAAATGTAAATTACATCCTGAAACACCCTCACAGACACACCCAGAAAAATGTTTCACCAAATACCTGGGAGCCATGGCCAACTCAAGAGGACACATAAAATTAACCATCACACAAGAGACAATTGTGTAGACCTAGCCAAAGATGATGTGATAGTATCTTGGACCAGGAATGTAGCACTGGATTTAGTGAGAGGTAGTCAGATTCCAGATGCACTTGGAAGGTGTGGCATTGGGGTGAGAAGGTGACACTGAGTTTTCAGCATGGGCACATAAATAATGTTATTACAGAGGTAGAGAACACAGGGGGAGAAGTAAGTTTTTGGGGCTGAATACAAAATTTGGCTTTGGACCTATTAATATTGAGAGGCCTACTAGCATCTAAGTGGAATTTCAGGCCACCAGAAAGACAAGGCTAAAAGGTTGAGGTTAGGGCTAAGATAAGAATTGGGGAGTCTTTGGCATATAAAGAGTATATAATCAGGAGCTGGACAAGACCTCCAGAGAGAAGCCTAGATTGAGAAACCATCTAAGGCCTGAACTTTGAGTCTCTCCAGTATCAGAGGTTGGAAGGGAAAAGGACCCAGCCAAGGACACTTTGAAGAAACACCCAGTGTCGGAGAAGGAAATCAGGATGTGACTTCCTGGAAGCCAAAGGAGAAACAGGGGCTTAACAAGGAGTAAGTCATCAAGTGTTTGAAAGGCTGCCAAGACATTAGGTAAAATGAAACCTGGAGATTTTCCATTGGATTTGGCATCTTCTTCTGTGTTTCCTCCTATGTGATAGAATCAGATTGAGTCCTGGTGACACCAAAAGCCAATCTTCCCAGCTCAGGGAAACTGCTGGTTAATTGCCTCTTAAAGATGATTTCCTCTTCCCTACTCACAGAACCCCAGTTTCATCCAAGTTGATAGCGTGTCTACCTCCTTTGAAGCTAGGAATAAACATATGGCACAGGATTAGTCAATTAATAGCAAACAGAAGACATGGAATGGAAATTTTTGAAAAGTCCTTTAAAGTGGACTAACTCAGCTGGCATGGTTTCAGGATTTCTTGTCCTTTAGTGCCCACTGTTCTTGGTCACTTTGCTTGGAAAAATGGAGAGGTGGACCAGATGAAGAGTGGAAGGCAGCAAAGCAAAGTGTATTGAGTGATAGCAAAAAGCTCCCAAAGAGGGAGGGAATCTGAGAGGTTGAGCTCCTAAATCTAGGGGTTTTACTGAGATTGTTGATGGGCTGCTTTAATCTGATTAACCCTCCCTGAGCCTGTCACCCAATCAGATTATTTTCTACATACTCATCTACCTATCAGGGAATTGTTCATGTGGGAAAGGGTGGAGGGCTCTTTCCAGAGTGGTGTAGAATAACAGGATGGGGTCTTTTTCCTCTTTTTTTAAGGGTAGTTTCTCCTCTTTGGGGGGTGGGGAGGACTTGGCCCCTGCCCCGCTGGCCCCTCTTCCAACTATCCTTCATTAACATGAGTTTGTTTCCCTTTGTTCCTCCCTTTCTTCCTACCTGAAGCATGGATATAATGGCTGGAGATATCTGGTAGCCATCCTGACAGCACAAGGACAGTGAACATACTCTAAAGAAGGTGGACAGAGAAGCTGGACAGAGCCCAGATTGCCCAATAACACTATGGGGCCTCCATGCCAGTCTTGGACAATTTACCTTTTGATTTTCTTGTAGAAATATATAAATTTACTGTCTCACACTTATTTTCTATTCTTTGACAACTGAACTTAATCCTAAGTGATAGGCTAGTTATATTGCCCTCACCTTGGCTCTCCCTGAGGAAGCAGTCCTGTAATCCCACACAGTGGAAACAATGTGGGGCCAGAGGCCCAGGCAGTGGTTCTAGGATCATCTCTGCTAGTCTAATAGAGGGGTGAGCCTTTGGTCAAATCACTTGAGCCATCTCTAAACTTCACCTTCCTCATCTGTACAATGGGTGTGTTAGAAGAGCCAATCCCTGCCCTTCTTGTATGACTTTATGTTTTTTTCTTCAGAATTATCTGTTTCTTATCAGTGATCTGTTCTGGTTATGCTGCTAAAGGTAAGTAAATGCGGATACAGTACCTCTCCAGGACTTGGATTTGATCAAGGCTGTGAGAGAGAATCCATGGGCTACAAACAAATAAAATAAAATAAACTCTTATAGAGCTCCAGCTATAAAAACAGAAAACTTCATGGTTTTTTAATGGCTTGAAAACCAAGCCTGATAAAGCAAGAAAATTACGAGCAAAAGACTGCAGGCGTAAATGAAAACTAGGCTTGATGCATTTCAAGGGCTGGTTTGTATTACAAAGTGAAAAAAACCTGCGTGAAAGGGCTGGCCAGTTAACACAAGCGTGGGTTTCCAGAAGACTGCAGTAGTAAGTTCTAGAGGTGCTGGCAAAACCCCAGGGCCTCGGGCGTGGGCAGGTCCCCCGAGGTGGGCCTGAATGGGAACTGGCATCCTGCTCAAGACCCATGCTTTTTCAGGTCAGTGGGGCTGACTTTGGAACCCACGCAGACAGGAGAGAGAAAGGGAGCGGGCTGCGGGGCTGTGGTGAAGGAGAAATGAGAAGCCCAAGAGCAGGAGGGAAAGAGGGGTGACCTCTTCTTTCTGTCCCTCCACAAACAGGACTCTTCCCCATCTCAGAGAGGGATTTTTCAGAGTTCCCCTCCAAACACTGATCCTCACCAACCTGAAGTGCCAGCCTACAATGTGCTGTTTCCAAGAGTAGTGTCCATCTGGGTCGAGGGTGCTTTTGTTTGTTTTTTTTTTTCTTGTTGGAAACTCTTCAAAGTAATTTGAGAGACAGAGGAAGGAACAGCCCCAGGGGGGCAGAACTGCTTAAGTCAATGTCAATGCTTATGTTTGGGTAACTCAGGACAGATTACAGCCTTTATCATATGCCATCTTCATAATGACCTTGTGAGGCAGGTTGGGCAGGTTCAGGGCTATTATCCGGTCCAATCCTGTCATTCTTAGCCTTGTGCAGGAGGAGGCCTCCAGAAGTTAGGGGAGGCTAAACTCTTGCAACCGGTTGACCACTTGCTTGACTTGCTTGCTAGGAGGGTGCCTGGGGGGCGGGGGGTGCCCAACAGTCTGATGTGTAGTTGGGCTGGCGCTGGGCTTTCCTGGGCTTCAGCTGGATTCCATTCACCACTTGCTTCATATGTTTTGTTTGTAAATGACAATTTTGTACCATGATTATCAGGCTTGTTGTTAAGGTGGAGGTGGCGGTCTTTTGGGACTTCTTTTTAATTCAGCAAAGGACAGCTACCTGGCTCTGCTTCAGTCCCAGGCAGGATCACGCAGCCCCTGGGATGGGGCAGCTCTAGACCATGCTCTGTGAAATTAGCAGTAAGGAGCTGCTGACAACTTTTTGTGTCACCCTGCCCGGAACTGTTTCCATTTGGAAAAAGGAGGACTCAGGACAGGAGGCAATGTCTTAGCTAAAAAGTGAAAAGCATGACTGTGATGCTAATGGAAGGATTTCAGAAAACGTGATGTCAATTATATCTCAATTTTTTAAAAAAGACAATGTGGCAAGCAGATGGAGTAGATCTTTTTGGGTCAGAGAGCACTTGCTGATCCCCTTATAACACACCACCTCAGAACCACTCCATGTATGCTCAAAGACTGTGTGGCAATCTGTGACCTCCCTGGTAACTCAGTCAGCTCAGATTCCAGGAAAAGTGTATAGAGTCCAGGGTTGGGGTTGGGGGGGTGATGAAGAGAGGCATGGCCCAGGGGGTAAAGAATAAAGGGGAGATGGTTCAGAATCCCTTGAACAAAGCAGAGACCTGCTGGTCCTACCCCTTCCATCCTATCCCCACATCCTAACTGAGAAATTTTCCATTCATCCACACAGTTGTAGAAATTTATCTAAGCATCTATGATGTACAAGACACCATGCTGGATTCTGGCCATACGGTGAGCAAGACTTGCAGGGCCTGTGCCCCCAGAAAGGAAAATAGAAAGTAAACAAACATTGTGAGGAGGTTGGCAAATGTAATAAGGAGTCGGGGGGCAGGGGTGAACATAGGCCAGGGGAGACCATGGCCTGGGAGATGGAAACTGAACCAGCTATGCAGGAGCTGGAGGGAGGACCTTCCCTTGGGGGGACAGCAGGAACAGAGGCTCTGAGATGGGGAAGAGTCCTGTTTGTGGAGGGACAGAAAGGGTGCCAGTGTGGCTGCAGTGCAATGAGAAGTGACCGGGAAGAGGTGAGAGAGACTCAAATAAGCAGGAGCCCGAGTCTGCGGGGTCCTTTTGTGTGGGTTGTGAGAACCCGCTGAGTGATTCATGGTAGGACAGTGGCTCCATGTAATGTATATGAGCAAAGACCACAGGGGCAGCCAGGGGAGAGTGGACCCTGAACGTCGCAAGTTTGAATTGCGCAGGTCCACTTCTATGCGGAATTTTTCCGTAACACGATACAGTACTATAAATGTATCTTCTCTTCCTTATGGTTTTCTTAATAATGCTTTCTTTTCTCTAGCTTACTTTATTGTAAGAAATATAGCATATAATACATGTAATGTAAAATATGTGTTGATCGACTATTTATGCTATTGATGAGGCTTCCGTTCAATAGTACAGCTACTAGTAGTTATGTTTTTGGGGAGCCAAAAGTCATCTATAGACTTTTGACTGTGCAGGGGGTCAGTGGACCTAACCCCCACATTGTTCAGGGGTCAACTATATTGTACGTTGGAGCTGGAGGGGAGCAGGTGTCTGTGGACCGAGGAGGTTCTCCTCAGCCTTTCGTGGGGCTACAGGAGCTGAAAGTGTTAGCGCTCAGGCAAGCGTGCATTTTTTTCTTCCCTACCCTGAACTCAGTACCCAGTTCTTGTCAGTGGTGTTCGGTTTTCCTGAGTAGCTATTGTGTCTTTTGAGCTGGGGGTACATGACCGCATTTTTGTCACTGTTTACTAATAACCTAGCAACATCTGCAGTCATCTGTACACTCATATTTTCCCTCCTCATGTTGCTGCTACTTGCTATCTAGATGCCGCAGAAACTATTCATGGACAAGGAATGCTGGGAATTTTGCCTCAGGATTAGAGAAATTTCACTTGGCGAGAACGTCCAAAAATCAGGTCAGAAGCTTTTGAAGGTCATTACCAGCTGCCATATAGAACATACCTTTCAGTGTTCTGCTATTGGGCTGTCCTGCATCTGGTTCTTTGAATTATTTCAACCAAGCCTGCTTCCTGCTAACTTCCTGCAAACCACCAACACTCTGGAGTTACCTGGGCAGCCATCATGATCTCACCTATTCCTACCCTGCTCTCAATCTGATCTAGTATAATTCTAACCCTAGACTCTGTGGACCTGTTATCCTTGATAAGGAACATTTGTGGATGGTGTTTCCAGCTTTTGATCCTTGACTTTTTCTCATGACCTCTGACCTGGTTTGTCCTTCCACATCTCTGCCATTATGGAAACTGCAGGCAGCCCCAGCTGCTTACCTGACCCCCAGTGCTCCATGAGAAAGGCCTGGTGGCTGCCTGGATGTATCCTCTGCCCCACTGAACACGCCACCCCCAGGAATCAGACCATTAGATTAGAAGTTGCTTTTGCCTTTTTTTCACAGGAGCCTGGAGTATGTCCTCTTACAAATTGAATTGCACTCACAGCAGACCCTGATATTCTAGAAGTCCCAAGGCAGATATGCAAATTAGATCTAAGCTGTGACCTTCATCTCACACATGTAAAAAGAATGTGTCAGGACCCATGGCTTGCGAAAGCAACCTTATTTCTTTACGATCATTTTTAAAATGCCACTAATTGTTTTATTACTTTCAACTTCAACACAAAGCATTACTCAGACAGCTACTGAAACAGATGAGTAGATAGTACCACCTCTGAATCACCTGCACAACTGCCATGTCAAGGACGAGGTTGCTGTTCTCCCTCTGACTTTCTGGACTTCTAAATCTCAGCAGTGCTAGGATTGGAGAACACGCTGGGCTTCCTGCATACCTGCACCCCCTGTGGATACCATCATCTAAATTACACCAGCCAGCTCCTTCCTCATGACCTGAAAGAGTAATTAAGACTGTGATGAAGAAGAAACATTCAGCAAAAGTAAGCGTGACTCTCTTGCTCTTTCAGAGACTGGGAACCAAGCCACGACGGGATAGATCACTTCCTTGTAGGTTGGGATGGAAGGAAAATTATGACTCAGAGAGGTTGAGGTTGGTTCTCCCTTATGGGATGCAAGAGGAAGCAGAGATTCCAAGGGTATTGTTTTGGGGGTTGTTCTTTTGTTTTTTTCAGAAGAGTTGAGAAATATGTAAATTCATGCTCTTATCATTGGAGAGGACATGAGGGAAATAGGACTAGGAAGGCATGTGAAATAAGTAAAATTTTAAAATATCCAAATTTGCCATAAGAACAGAAGTATGTCATGCATGTCCATGAATTGCCTGTGTGTGATGTTGTTGAACAAATACTTTCATGTGCTAGGAGCTGTTGCATTCCCTTCTTATTTGGGGTCACTGCAGGAACATTGAATGTCAGCACAGTGAGCCGAGGCAGTGTGGGAAGGACACTGGGCTGAGGGCAGGGACATCTGGATTCTATCACGTGAGGACAGAGGGCAGCATGGACCTCTATACAAGGGGCTGCCCTGATGGAAGGCTCAAACCCAGGTGCCAGGGGGTGCCCAGAGCAATGACTTGATCAGCACAATTAGTGCTGGACTCACTTGAAGATTAGCCGCACTCAGAGATAAACACTGGTAAGGAGTGTGACAAACAGGGAACTAAGCTGGGTCTCTTCATGGTGACCCCTTGTTTCTTATAGGACATGCTTTCTCAGGGAACATCCAACCTTAGTCCACATGAAGCAGGTTTTGGGGTACAGAATGGGGGGAAATGTGAAATGCTTATGACCCTCTCGCCTTGCTGGCCCTCACCAACTATGTGGACGCCTATCAGGGCTTTTGAAATCCCTTCTGAGATGGACCAATTTCCCTCCCTAGCAGTGCAGTGTGGACCTCTAGGTTAATTACTAAGAGGTCTGGAATTCCTGCTGAATTAGAAGAAATTGTGTTGTAAAACTTAACCGGTGAGATTTAGTACTGACGTAAAGAGGAATTGGTGTTTCACAGATAATAGCCAGTGGTAATTGTTACACAATATTCATGGAAATAGGTATAAAGCCTAATGACACTTGCCCCAAATGTCTCTTAAGTTACAATCTGCTCCCGGAGTACAGAGGACGGAGAAGGGCCACTGTGGATCTCAACTGAGGTTGTGGGGAAAACAGTAAAAGTTTGATTAAGTGTGGATTTAGAATTTGAAGATACTCTGGTTGAGAAGTCCTCAAATAGCTCTTCAGTTTCAACTCTAAAACTGATACTCTATTAACAACCCACAGGCAGTTTTGGAAGTAGCTAAGTGCTGTCTGACTCATATTTCTAATGCATTTCCTATATGCTCTGTGCAGAAAAGAAGTTGAGTTTCTGTTGTGATAACTGGGCTACCCAGAATCAACTAACCGACAGGTCTGACTTGTAGCTGATCCACCCTTCTGAATACCTGTAACCTAAGAATGACCCAGAGCCAGAAAGGCTAGAAATCACCATTTATTCACTATCAGACTCTGAAGCCTTATGAAACCACACAATGGATCGGGGATGGGTTGTGTGTGTAGAACTACTCCCAGGTCACTTACCCCATTTCTAGGCTCCCTGAGTGACAACCTGGGGCAGTTCCAGCAATAGAACACATTTCTTGGAGTTAGAACTGGCTTTGAGTAGTAGTAAATTTACTGTAAAACTGGCTAAGTGACTGTGAGCAAATCATTTCACCCTCCAGGAACTGAGTTCTGGCATTTGTAAAATGAAGGCTGTGGACTCAGTAATCCCATACATGATAAACTTCTATTAAGATTTATGATAAGAAACAAGAACTTCATATAAATTAAGATGTAAGTCTTAAGAAGAAAAGTCTAGGCCTGGTTCATTTAGAACTTGTATTTCTCAAATCACTCAATTAAGTCAGTCTTGGAGTTATAAATAAAGGTATTTGATAGAGAAACCTTTTCAGATTTCCTTAACCATGGGTAATATACACACTTAACAAAAATCTCTGATTTTTTCAAACTAGAACATAATTGTACTGGATGAAAAAGTTTACATTACACAAAGAGTTCTTTAGGGTCGTACCTGACATTCCCCAACAATGATAGTTTTAATGAAATCTTGTAATTGATTTGCTGTCTACATGTGGGTGTAAACTTACTCCTTTAGAATGTGGGCTCAATGGGAGTGCAACATCTTTTACTTCTATTTCAGTCCAGCAACATTGAATTCAGTACTCTAAATATAGTCTGCATTCAATAAAAATTTAATTATTGACTGAATCTAGGCTGTCAGAGGGAAAAAGGACATTGCTACTTGTTTGGACATGCCCCTCTGATTAAATGCCACTTTTGCCTTTCTAGCTAATCAGTCAGTTAACTAAGTGTGGTGCACATTTGACCTTCTCCCTAAGAGAAGGTCAGTGGCTGAAAATGAGATCCAGCATGATCATATTAGAAGGATTTTCATGTGTACTCCATTAAGGAGATTAAATATCCAGGTGCCTCCCACATTTCCCCTTAGAACTTGTTAGAATCTCAACATTTCAAGACTAGCATCAATGCATTCATTGTCACTTCCCAATGATGTTTATAAAAGGTTCATATAATATTAGGGTCCTTCAGAGAAACAGAACCAACAGGACGTATATACATAGAGTCATTGTCAGGAATTGGCTCACTGATTGTAAGGGCCTGGTAAATCCAAAATCTGCAGGGCTAGCTGACCAGGAGGCCCAGGGGGGAGTAGCAGCTCAAGTCTGGAGGCAGATTCCATCTTCCTCAAGGAACCCGTCTTTTCTCTTCAACTGATTAGATGAGGCTCTCCCACATTATGGAAAATAAAGTTTTCCTCAAAATCTTCTGACTTAATTAATTGAAAGTGGTTTTTTTTTTAGATGTGACTAATATTCCTAACAACATCTATATTGATGTTTGACCAAACATCCGAGCACCAAAGCCACACTAAACTGACACACAAAATTAACCATCACACATATCAAAGCAAAAAAAAAGGATTTGGGCCTCTTGCAGTTATCTTCTAGAAGTTCCTAATTTCTTCATTATTTAAAATTGTTCAGGGCACCTGAGTAGCTCAGTGGTTGAGAGTCTGCCTTCAGCTCAGGTAGTGATCCCAGGGTCCTGGGATCAAATCTCACATCAGGTTCCCTGAAACACAGAAGAAAGAGCATGGTTTCCAACTCTCATGAGGTTATAGTCTGAGAAGAGAAGAGTGTGTAAACTATTGCCAGGCTGTCTGCTTGCTGTTCTGAGTTGCACAAGGACAACAGAAGAAGGAAGAATTAATAAGTAAATTCACGTGTTGACGGTGCTTGCTTATGTAAGTCCTGTTTCTTTTCTCTATGAGGCACATGCATCCTCCCTGTATAATGGTTAGGAATTGGATTTTCCCTGGAGCTGAGTCTGAGGGCATGTGACCCCAAACAATCTGTAAACTCATTTACTCTTATCTCCCTAGCATACACACTAAGCTAAATAAATTTATTCTCCTGGTAAAACTTATCATTTAATGAAATGACATTAACTTGGTGGCAGTTTCTCTTCTGTTTGCGACTTTATTTTCCATTCTTAACTTTATGTTAATTAAGCTCCAGATTTTCTTTTTCACTGTGTTAAAATACATGTAATGTAAAATTTGCCATCTTAACCTTTTCAAACTGTACAGTTCAGTCGTATTTCACATCCGTGCCTGTGACTCTTTTCATCTTGGAAATTCTGAAACTGTACCAATAAGCAACTCCCTAGTCTCCCTTCCTCCAGCACCCTTCTGTCTTTATGATTTTGATTACTCCATCATATAAATGGAATAAAATAGTATTTGTCCTTTCGTGACAGTAATTAAACTTCAAATTTTGAAATAGGCTATATAGCTACATGTGTAGGCTATAAAGATGTGTCTGGTGCTGGAGGGAAGGTGTGTAGGACTATGTCATTGAGACAGAGGCAAAATTTCCTTTCCCACAGCACTGGGATTTGATCATGCAGCCAAGATCCAGCAGGGTATTAAGGGCCCAGACTCTAAGTGAACCCTTATTGTCCAAGCACTGCTGAGAAGCCACTGCCAACAGGAAGTTGATTCTAGAGACTAGCATGCTAGCAAATATATATCCTGGGATTATGAGCACCTGGCAGTGGTTTTGGCAGGCCTCCCTTGGCCTCATTGACATCAGTGGTAGGGAAGGGACAGAGATAGACTTGTGGACAGAAATGAGAACCTTTCAGAGATGTCAATTCTAGGATAGCACCTTTGGTTTTCTAACCCTTCAAGGGAGTGAAGAAAGCTATCATCCCTTCTATTTTTCTTTTCATATTTTTCTTTGATCCAAGGCATGAGCCCCATTCATTGTCTGTGACCATGACACAAAAGTTAAGAAATCCTGCATTCTACTCAAAGTGTGGAGGGGTCTGGGTTTTTGATTGTGCCAAGCATGTCTACAATTGCTTTCTGAGGTTTGGGGGGAAGCAAACAGAAACCTAAGGAGGCTTCTCAGTCCTCCTTATCATGTGCTTAAAATTCCAGTGTACTATTAGATCCTAGAATGGTGAGAATTCCAGGGAAAATGGAATTATTAAAAGCAGAGCCTGAGGCACATGCCATTTAATAAAGCCACAGAACAGCCTCAGATTCTGCAAGTAGGGGGGAAAATGGTTAGTATAAGACTTATGTTCTGGCCTTTTAAAATGGTCTTCACACAGTCTTTACACATTCTGGAATTAAATGTGTATTATTCTATTTAGATGACTTGTGCACATTAACCACCAGTTTGAAATGTGACTCCAGGGCCAATCTTTTGTGCTTCTTTTTCTATGTTTTGTTCTAGCTCTTCAGAGGAATTGCGTTAGCTCAAGTCTTTAAAAAAATTACTGAAACTAAGAAATGTTGGTCCCTCGTATTCTATACTAGGCAAATACATGCACGATTAGTTCCATTTCTCCCCGTGGGCCTGTCTCCTGGGAATCATAATTAGGGAGATGTTTCAGGAGCCTTTTAGTCAGAGCAAGGAGCCTTGGGGGATAATGCAGATGTCTGCTAGCGCTAGACTGTGGCAGCCCGATGCATCCGTTCACAGCAGGGGCAAGTCTGGGCAACAGACAGGATCATGAACTGGCACCCCCACCTCCTCTAGTGGGGCAGGCTAGGCACCACTGTATGCATTTTTAAGGTAAATTTAAAATATTTTTGTCCTGCAAGTATCTGAAGCATTGTAAACAATCTCGTGCATCGAGATTCTTTGGCAGACACAGCCAGCAGGATTAAAGGTTGCTGTGTAAGTACCTCTCACTGGTTTGCGATCAATTTATCCTAAATACTCTCAATGCTGGTGTATGAGGCAGCATTTCATAAGGCTGCAGGGAAATGCCACAGGGTTATCATATCAGATAGGTCTAAGCCATAGGAAGAAGATAAAGATGAAGCAGGAAATATTGAGATGGGAGAAAGTAGAATGAGAAAAGGTAAGAAGGTGAGAGGCAGGAAAGGGAAAAAGAAATATTTCATAGGAGGACCTGTTTTTGTGGGAAGTATAAATCGCCTTTAAAACTGCTCCAGGGGACACTTGGGTGGCTCAGTCAGTTAAGCACCTACTTTCGGCTCAGGTCCTGATCCCAGGGTCCTGGGATCCCTGCCTAGCAAGGAGTCTGCTTTTCCCTCTGCCTTTTCCCTCTGCTCATCATCTCAATCTCTCTCTCTCAAATAAATAAAATATGAAAAGAAACAAAGAAAGAAACTGCTCCAAGGATTATGGTTCTCATAGCAACTTAGGCTACATGAATATCTGAGCCAAAGAACAAACCACATATCCTAACCCTAGGTTGATCTAACGATAATGCCTCAGGCAAGTTGCTACCTTTCTGCGTATTTTTCATCCATAATCTCAAGATAACTAATACTTGCAAAATAGAATGAAAATAGACATGACTGGCCATGATAGTGTCTGGCCAAACTACTGGTTGTTTTTTCTCAGCTGTGTCCCTCCTTCTTTCTTTGCCATGAAGTATTGGCACTCACACATTTAACTTTCCTAGTGAGGCCCAAATTAGAGACAACCTCCAAAGCAAACCAAACACTAACCAACTAAATACACCAAAATTGCTCAGAACATATTATGCCAGAAAACTTATCTATAAATTTCTTCAGATTTCGGCATTATTGTCAAGAGACTAGGAAACAAATAACCTCATTCAGCACTACGTGCTAGGTTATATATACGTGGTCTGATTTGAGTTTTGTCCAAACCTGCTCAATAGGTATCACTTTCTCATTTTACAGATGTAGAAACATTTCAGAGAGCTCATTGTAATGTATATTGGAATGGCTTTGCAAACCCATGTCTCTGACTTGAACCTTCCATTAATTCCTAAGACCAGTTACCCGTGTGGGGGAGTATTCTTTGAAGAATCAATTCAGGGACATACAATACATGTATAATATGATTAATAGAGTGTATTTACTGAGTAATGTGATCTAGGCCCTAAGGTTCTCCACCTTCTTGTGCATATATTTTCTCATCTGTAAAATTAGGTTAACAATGGTAACCTCACAACAAATAAAGCAATGGAACAGGATAAATGATCCAGAAACATATCATTCATCTTTGCTCACCAGATGATCAAGGGGGCACTGCAGGATCATCACTTCATTAAATGGGACTCAGTTAACTGGATAGAAATATGGGGAGGAAAACGTGGTCTCTACTTCACACTATATCTCAAAGTCAATTTCAAGTGGATTAAAACTTTTAGAATAATAATGGGAGGACATCTTTATTTCTTTAAGCAAGGATTTCTTAAACAGCAGCAAAAGTGTCCCAAACAGGGAAAAAAGGTAATAAATAGGACTACAATATAAGATTAAGGACACGGAAGGCACTATTGAGAGAGAATAGGTAATGTACAGTATAGAAGAAAAATATTTGTGCAACACATATGACTGACTCACATCAAAATATAGAGCACCTAAAAGTCAATTTGAAAAAGTAGATTGTTATGATAATTAAACATATTAATACAGGTTTAGAGAAGAATTTGGTTCATAATATGCCTTCACTTCATATATGCTATTATTTTTATTAAGAATCTGAACAAAGGTTTAGGACTCTCCTGTTTTGAAGTTCTGTCTATTACCAGCCTAAGGGTCTCAAGTTTTGGTTTGGAAAACATGGTAACCATAGTAATAAGGCACTGGAAAGGTAAATCTACAGACTAGGCTTCAAAATATATGATTCAACAACATCAAGAGAGCATTTATTTTCCCATTGTTTCAGTATTTTCTCACTGCTTTCTATTGCTGTGTGCCCATGGAAAAGGTGTAAGGTAAGAGTAATGCTACAATCTAAATTTAGCTCAAGAAGCAAAGCATGCTCCCACTCCACCAGTCAGTTAAGGGCATCACAACCTCTCATTCCTGGAGCACCTCCAAGTCCCAGAGGGCCTCCCATTTAGGAATCCTGAGTTCAGGGTCTCTCCTCTTAGTGTTCCGACTCAAGCCAATCTGAAGCTCCAGAGGGACTACAGTCTGCCTGTCTACTTCATGTCTGATCTCTCTCAAGGCCTGCTGGAAGGAGGGACTCTGTCCCCACATTTACCAAAGTGCTTTGGGACTCATTCTCTCACAGTGTTGTATAACCTGTATCCCTGTTATCAGCACCCTTCACCCCAAGTTGACCTAAGGAACTTCCATTTTCATGTGGAAAATCCCTCCAGAATCTTGGCTTCTTGAGTTCATGATCATATTCCCCTGTTCAGCTACCCACTGTTATTGCCTTGTTTTAAACTTTGCCATAACCTGAAGTTCTAAATTCAAGCATGCTACTCTTTAAACACAAAACTCTGTTCTTTCAATTCTTTCTCATCCATTTGCATGACATTATTTCTTTGACTTCAACAAAGCCACCAGTCATTGAATCTCTTCACTTCCCAACTATCACCACTGTTTTCAGGTGAATTTTGTTCCTCCAAATTCATATGTTCAAGTCCAACCCCCAATACCTCAACATGCAGCTGTATTTGGAGATAGGGCTTTCAAAGAGGTAAACTGAGGTAAAATGAGGTCATATGGGTGGGCCCTAATCCCAAATGACTGGCATCCTTATCAGAAGAAGATATTGGGACACAGACATATGTATGCACAGAGAGAAGACCATGTGACAACATAGTAGGAAGGTGGCCATTTGCAAGCCAAAGAGGGAAGCCCTAGAGGAAACCAAATCTTCTGACACCTTGATCCTGGACTTTAGCCTTCAATGCTGTGAGAAAATTATTTTCCTTATTTAAAACATCCAGGTTATAGTATTCTTGTGGCAGCTCTAGCAAACTAATATAACCACTTTCCATATTTTCTTCTCCTCAGTTTAATTTGTATTTCATGAGCCATCCACCACTCTCTTTCTACATCTTTGCTCCATTGTCCTTCTTAGTTCATTGGCCTAGCAAAATCTCAACCCTAGGTGAATTTAATAGTCTGTCCCATGCATGTCTGCACCCAGGCACCTTAATGTGGTTGGAGAGAATCACAACACCATGCTTATTGGTAAAGCTTCAAAGCTATGGTTTCAGTCTCAACCAGACCTACAATTACCCTAATTTCCCTTTTATATCTATAAATATGCAAGCTTTCTACCTCTCCTCTCACTCTTGACAAGTTATTTTGCATCCTTCTCATTTGAAAGGAGCCACCAGACAATAATTCATTCAACTTTCTAACACCAAATCAGTACATTGTTCTGCCTGCACCCCATCTTTTACACTTTCCTATGTGCTGCAATGGAACTGGTATCTCTGGCTAATCCTTCCACTCATACTGTAGATTGTATGCTCTCCATGTACCTCAGAAACTTCTTTCAGTGTTCTCTTCTCTTTCATATATTCAACCTCTCCCTCTGTATAGCTCTCTCCCAACATCATTTAAATATAATCAACCCTGTTCCATTAAAAACAAAAAAAATATAAGAACCAGCCTTTATTCCATGTGATAGACTGATAACCAAAAATGGCCTCAATTCTTTACCCCTACCAGTGGGCTTTGCAGTGGAACTTTGCAGTCCCTCCTATCAAGAGGTAGATCTATTTCCCTATATCTTGAAGTTTGGCTGACTTTGTGACTCACTTTGGATAGTCAGGTGTGTCAGATAGAGTACCAATTCATGACTAGGCCTCAAGAGATCTTATGGGCTTGTGCTCTGTCTTAGAACCCTGCTATCACCATGTGAGCTAGCATGCTGAATGATGAAACATGGTCCAGGCACTGCCCCCACCCCAGCCAATAGAAAACCAACTTTTTTTTTGAAAACCAACTTTCTAAACTGTGAGTAAGACCATTCTAGATCAGTCAGCCCTCAGATGAGCCCTTAGTTGCATGAATGGGCCTAGCTAGGCCCAGTTCCGAAGAACCATCCAACTCACCCATAGACATAGGAGTGATAATAAATCCTTATTTTAAGATACTGAGTTTAGGGCTGTTTGTTACAAAGCAATAGCTAACTGATATAGCCCATATCCCCTTTCAACTGCCCTCTAGTCTTTTTCCTTTGGATTCCCAACTAACTATATTTCCTATCTTACTTCCCTCTCATTCTATCCTTTAAGCACCTTAGTCTCCAACCCTAACAATTACTCTTCTTAGGGCATTTTTGCCAAGATGTCCATGACTGCCCTGTTGTTAAATGTAGTGGACACTTGATATAAACTTACCAAACTTTGGCTCAGCATTTATCACCAGTGACTCTCCTGCTTTGGCTTTTGTGCTTAGATGTCTCACTTGTGACACCCAGGTTTCTCCTTCCAGGTTTCCTCAGAGGCTTCTCTTGGATTTCCAACCCTCTAACATCGTGGTTACTTAAGAAGTGTGTCCTAGGGTGCTACTCTTCCCACTTTATAATCCTTCCTGAAGACCTCTTGAACTCATTTTTTTTTCATAGAACTATTACTTCTTTTATAAATTTATTTCTATTAAAAATTTTAAAAGACTTATTTAATAACCACATGAGAATCACCATGCTACTTTGCTCACCAAATTTAACTATGGTTTAGGTTAAGAAGCAGCATGTATTAATATTAAGTTGAATTTTTTCTTGGCTTGTTGAAATTAGGCATATTTTTAACCTTGTAGATTGTTTCTATCATATCTATATGGACAGATTCTTTCAGCATTTTGAAAATGTCACAAAGTCTTCTGGCCTCCATTATTTTTGCTGAGAAGTTAGTTATTAATCATATTATTGTTTTGTAGTTAATGTAACATTTTTCTCTTGTTGCTTTCAAGATTTTCCTTCCTTTCTTGGCTTTCATCAGTTTGACTCTGTTATGGCCAAGTGTGGTTTCTTGCTTTTTGTTTGTTTGCTTTTTGACATTTTAGTTATTTATTCATGAGAGAGACACAGAGAGAGAGAGAGAGGCAGAGACACAGGCAGAGGGAAAAGCAGGTTCCATGCAGGGAACCTGATGTGGGACTCGATCCCAGGTCTCCAGGATCAGGCCGTGGTCCGAAGGCAGTGCTAAACCACTGAGCCACCTGGGCTGCCCCAAGTGTGTTTTTCTTTATATTCATCCCACTTGGGACCCATTAGTTTTTTGGCTCTATAAGTTAATTTTTTTTTCTTCTTGCCTAATCTGAGATTGCCACTTTATCTTCAAATATAGAATATTTTTACCACCCTTAAATCTCCTTCACATCCATACAGTCATTATTCGACTTCCTATAACATTCTCTATCTCATGTGGTCCAGAGCTTTAAATATTGTCCCTTTCATTCTCAGAATCTACTGAAGCTAAGATTTAAGACATTCCAGAATAAATGTTGTATGTATAGACTCCAGTGTTCTACTAACATCTCTAATTTCCACTTAGATTTTAGGCCTTGTATCCCTCAATCTCTCATTAGCAGTTTGATGCTTTTAAGAAATTTCTTCTACTCTTTTCAACAATTTCATTGCTTCTAGTAATCAGATTTGTCTAACTAAGTAGCCCTGACTGTTACCAGGAATAAAATTCTCTAATTATAAATTGGTTCAAATGTTTTTTGATTTTTTTAAAAAAGAACATACATTTACTAAGGAACTCTCCCAGAAAGGCATGGGTTCTTTATAAAATGATGAAAATCCAGAGGATAGAAAAGCCCTCCCTGTCAAAGGCTGTACAATGTCATTTGAATTGGAAAGAAAATCTGAAGATTTCCCCACTGTAGCAGTGGAAACTAAAGAAAGCATACAGAAAGTACCAAAAACCTACTCAAGACTTTTAACATGTTCATGACTATTTTATATTTTATGCCTCAGGAAATCAAATTATATCATTCAATATCCTGTAGCAAATAATTTGGAAGGCTTTTCTAAAAAGAAAATAATGGAAAATTCATTTATTTTGAAAACTCACTTAAGTTTTGTGTAAAACAGAATGACCAGAGGAAGGGTAAGATTTGTACTGGAAAAGAGGTTTAAGAGGGATAATCCTTAATTTGGAACTAGCAGTTCTAGGAAAGTGTAGATAACAAATATATCATAGAAAAACTTTCCACCTATTCCTGCCAAAACTTCATTTAAAAATCATTTGCCAGAGCCTTTTGATACTGAAAATATAAATAATATCTATAGAGTTGTTTCAAAGCTTCATTATCTTAAAATATTTAAAATTATTTTCCTTTATCAAACAAACCAGATAAATCACTCGGAAATTTTTTTTAGCAGAGATGAATTAGGATTCTTGTCTTCTGACTTGCACCATGTTGCTTTCCCACAGTGATGAATATTTATTAAAATAAATTGTAGTAGTCACACCTGCAAACAAGAATGCACATAGGCTGTCAATTAGATTTTAGCTACACTGCCCAGTGAAAGGAAATGACCGTTCTCCTTCTTGTCCCTGGTGCATGAGTCTCATTTAAAATGCATGTTTACAGAATGCCGGGGTGGCTCAGTGGTTAAGCTGCCTTCAGCTCAGGGCCTGATCCCGAAGTCCTGGGATCGAGTCCCACATCAGGCTCCCTACAGGCAGCCTGCTTCTCCTTCTGCCTCTCTCTTTGTGTCTTGATTGAATGAATTAATGAATGAATGAATAAATAAATAAATAAATAAAATGTCTGTTTATAGTCTTCATTGGAATGACACATGTCACTCCATCAATAAGTAAATTATTTCTTTTTCAGGTAGGTGGGGTTAATAAGTACAAGTTTCTAAATGCCCAGAACATAGATCTTTCATCTTCTAATGTCTATTCTAATAAAAATGATTGCTCTTCATTTTTTATTATTATCTTTCTAAAAACAGTCTTAGTCTCTAGGTGGCTCCAAGAAAGGTAGTACTGCAAACTCTGACCTACATATTCCTTTTTTCTTTCTGTTATTTCCTTTTTACACTAGAATTTCTGTGATGTCTCCTAGCCCAAAGCACTGTAGACGTCCAAGTTCACTGCCCCAAGGTTATGGTTAGTTATCATTTTACTTGTGCCATTAGTAGATCTCACTAAGGCAATATTATTTAGAGGCTCAAACAAAAGGGGACTTTTTTTATTTTATTTTTATTTATGATAGTCAGAGAGAGAGAGAGAGGCAGAGACATAGGCAGAGGGAGAAGCAGGCTCCAGGCACTGGGAGCCCGACGTGGGATTCGATCCCGCGTCTCCAGGATAGCGCCCTGGGCCAAAGGCAGGAGCCAAACCGCTGCGCCACCCAGCGATCCCCGGGACTTTTTTTTTTTTTTTTTTTTGAGAAGCTGAGAAAGGCTTAATCAGAGATATAATGTTTAAACTAAGTCTTATAGAAACGACAAATACCCACCATTTGCTTCGACGTGGATAGAACTGGAGGGTATTATGCTGAGTGAAATAAGTCAATCGGAGAAGGACAAACATTATATGGTCTCATTCATTTGGGGAATATAAAAAATAGTGAAAGGGAATAAAGGGGAAAGGAGAAAAAATGAGTGGGAAATACCAGAAAGGGAGACAGAACATAAGAGACTTCTAACTCTGGGAAACGAACAAGGGGTGGTAGAAAGGGAGGTGGGAGGTGGATGAGGGGTGGGGGTGACTGGGTGACGGGCACTGAGGGGGGCACTTGATGGGATGAGCACTGGGTGTTATTCTATATGTTGGCAAATTGAACACCAATAAAAAAAAAAAACAACTAAGTCTTAAGAGATTCTGTAGGAGTCTACCGTGCAGAGGAGAGATAGAGGAAACAGCAGGTATGAAGGCACAAAGGCAAAAATACCAACATCAAACCTTGCCTAGTACACTTAAGATTATTAAGCAGAATGGCTGGAGCATAAGGTGAGGAATGAATGATGGAACAGCATTAAAGCTGGATTGTGAAGGAAATTATCAGTCTTATAATTATAACATTGGACTTCATCATGTAGGTAATGGGGAGTAGAGCTTTGAAAATAATCTAATTTGTATCTTAGAATATTTCTGATGATTCTGTAAATTATTAATTGACATGGCAACTAAAAAAATAAAGAAAACACTTAAAGATAATAGAAGTTAGCATGTAGAGAAGGGGGTAGATTTGATAGAAATTTCTGAGGTCCAATTGACAGGACTCAATGATTTATAGAATGCAACAGGAAGGGAAGAACTGAAAATAAATGTGCAAGATTGGTGACATAGTGAGGCCATTAATAGAGATGGGGGACAAGGGGAGTAAAGCTGGGGTTCAGAAGGACTTGGAGTTATCACTGGAACTATGCCAGGTCATATATAGATCAAATAGTGTAAATAGAGGTTAAGATCTCTACCCACCTCTCAAACCCCAGCTTTCTTCCCTTGAGAATATGGGGGGTGTCTGGGGGGCTCAGTCAGTTAAGCTTCCCAACTCTTGATTTCAGCTCAGGTCATGATCTCAGGGTCGTGAGATGGAGTTTTGTGTCACTCCTGCTGAGTGTGGAGGCTGCTTGGGATTCTTTCTTTCCCTCTCCCTCTGCCCCTCCCACTTGTACTGGTTCTCTCTCTCTCTCTCTCTCTCTCTCTCTAAGAAGAAATACAAAAACGAAAACTAGAATAAAGGATGTTAACTTGATTGATCACAGGTCACCAAAGTATCCACATTTACCTCTAGACAGGAGCAATGTGTATTAAAATATTAAAATGCCAAAAAATATATTAAAATGCCAAGTACATAGGAATTTGTAGTCTCTAGAGCATTCTCTCTCTTTCTCTCTCAGGCTGTAGAAGGGTCAGCTCCTTTATTCTCTCTCTCTCCCTACAAGACACTTTAAAAATACTTAACAGCTTCATTGAGGTATAATTGACATACAGTAAACTGCATCTATTTAAATTATAGAATTCTGTAAGTTTATATGTATATACCCATTTGTTTTCTGCTTTCTATTTTGTTAGTTTTCACTCTGGTCTTTATTATTTCCTTTTTTCTACTTATTTTAGGTTTAATTTACTCTTTCTTTTATTTAGTGCTATAAATTTCCCCTTAAACATTCTACAAATTATGATACGTTGTAAATTTTTTCATTAAATTCAAAACACTTTCTGATTTTCCCTTTCATTTTTTTCTTGACTTATGGATCTACATGTGTTCTATATGGTTTGGAAATATTTTGAGATTTTTCAAAATATATTTTTATTACTGGTTTATAATTTAAACTCATTGTGATAAAAGAACATATTTTCTTTTCTTTTCTTTTTTAAGATTTACTTATTTATCCGACAGAGAGCAACTGAGCCAGAGAGAGCTTGCACAAGTTGGGGGAGGGTCAGAGGGAGAAGCAGACACCCTGCTGAGCAGGGAGCCTGATTTGGGACTCGATCCTAGGACCCCAGGATCATGACCTGAACCAAAGTCAGATGCTTAACCAACTGAGCTGCTCAGGAGCCCCAAGAGAACATACTTTATATGATCTGAGTTCTTTGAGGTATAATGGCACTTATTTTACGGCTCAGAATAAGTACTCTACCCAATATTCTGTGAATCTTGAGGTTTTCCAGTCTGGCTGGTGTGTAACAGGCACTGTTCCGGGCCCACTTAGCACCCAGCGCTGCTACCTCTGATCTGTCAGAGGGTTCAGTTTCTAGCTTTGGGTAGTTTCCTCATATGCATTCAGTCATCAGTACTTAGCTGAATACTCAAGGGGAACTGTCCATGTATTTTCCAAGTTCTCACTCTGTGAACTTGTCTCTTTTCTAGCCTTCTGCCCCCATCCTTAGAATTTAGTTATCTAGGTCTTCCTTGACTCAGCTCATTTGCTCACCCAGGGAGTCCTCCAGTTTCTGCCTTTGTTCACCCTCTCTGCACTGTGACTTGTAAATGCTCTCAGATCAATAGGCTGGGACAATTGCAGGGCTCACTTCATTTTCTTTCCTGCCTGTTGGGACCACTCTTCTTCCTTGACTGACTTACAATGTTTTGCAAACTACTGTTTCCTATATTTTGTCTGGGTTTGGTTGTTTCAGGAAAAAGGGTAAATCTGGGCCCTTACTTCATCTTGGTTAGAAGCAAAATTCTCTCTCTCTCTCTCTCTCTCTTTCTTCTTCTAAGAAGATGCAGCAGTAGACATGTCAGAGCCTTTTCCTACAAGGGAAGAGACCCAGCCATCTCCTACAGATTTACTCTTTTCACTTGTGTCAGCCAGGCCAGGAGCTACAGCCTCCCATACACAGCCAGGGCAAGCCTGGGAATAGGAGTTTGTATTTGTCCACTTTTGAAGTTGTAAAAAACAATAAAATCTAAGTAGCTGGTGACAACAAACATTTATTTCTTGCTTACTTGACATGAGGGCTGCAGTTGGTTCCAGCTGTGCTGGGCTCAGCTAGCTTTGCTTGGTCCAACTGGGCTTGTCGGGATTTATTTCATCTCTATGCATCCAAGAACCCAAGGTGAAGAAATGATATCTTCTTGGTGAAGGTCCAGAGTGAGAGACACAAGGCCAAAGCATGCAATACATTTAAAGCTTTTGCTCAGTCCTGACATATACTTCACATCTATACATATTCTACAGACAAATGCAAGTCAATAGCTAAGCCCAAAGTTAAATGTTTGGGAAAGTACACCCTACCCACAGGGAGCATAGCAAAGATAAAGAATAATTTTGAAGAATTATAATCTTCCATAGCATTGAAGACTTACTCTCTCTTGCTATAATTACTAAGTGTTCTAGCACAATGGACCTCTCTCATAGTACTGAACACATCACAGTATTTCACACATTAATTTCAATTTGACATTTATGTGACTCTTTTCTCTCTCCTCCACTGGAAAATAAGCTTCATAAATGCAGAGATGATTCCTGGTGCATAGTAAGCAACTGTTGAATGAATGAATGAATGTCTTTCTCTGTTTACTTCCTCAAAGCACTAAAAAATATGCCAGACTTTGCATTTGGTTAGAAATAGTTTAGGATAGACTAACCTAGGACCAAATGATTCTACATTGTCCACCATGTTGGCAGAGAGCTCAGCTCTGGTACTTGACTCAAGTATAGAAAATGATGTAGAGGTTTGCTTTCCTTTGCTATTGTTCTCTGTATATATTCTTATGGACATGGGGAGCTGCAGTTGGGAGCAACTCTTGTCCCAAAATGAAAGAGAAATACAGATGAAAACAAAAGTGAGATTCCAATTTTAACTATCAGATGAGCAAAAAATAAAATAATTGATAGCACTCAGTGACAGTGAGGAGGTGAAAAAGCAGGCACACTTGTATGTTGGAGGAATGTAAATTGGCACAGTCTTTAAGGAGGGCACTTTGACATACTTATCAAAAGTACATTCTCTTTGTCCTTACAATTTTGCTTTATGAATATATCCTATAGATATACTCACACAAAGGCTAATAATGTATAAAAGGATATTCAGTGAACATAATAATGAAGGATTGGGAACATTTAAAGGCCCAGCAAAGATGGATCAATTAAATAAAATGAGCAGCTGTGAAGCTCTTAAAACTAAAGTAGCTCTTTATCTACTGATATGAAATGAATTCTGTAATGCTAAGTGAAGAAGAGAGAGGGAGGCAGTGAAGAAGGGGAAACTCCAAAGGGAAATAAATAGTGTTCTCAAAAAGTAGCAAATGTTTGAGTATAGCTGAATTGAAGAGCATGTATAAGGACTTAGAGGGAAATAAACTAGAAATGTAAACACCAGAAAGATCCTGAAGGCCCTCGAATACTACATTGAAAATATTGCTCTGTGTCTTGAAGAGTTGGAGAGTCCCTAATAAGGAGATGGAGAGTCCCTCATGTACTCGTTCTCCTCCTCCTGGAGAACGAGTGGGTCAGACTTCCTGGGGCTCCACAGCACTGGGCAGATAAAAATCAGAGGTGAGGGATAGGGTGGAGGCCATTGTGGAAGCCATGACAGACTCATGTTAGAGCAAGAGGTAAGATTGACCAAGGGCACTGACAATTAGGTGTAGGGAGTAAGGGAGAGGAAAGAGTCTGGGA
Organism: Vulpes vulpes; assembly: GCF_048418805.1. Lineage (NCBI taxonomy): Eukaryota > Metazoa > Chordata > Mammalia > Carnivora > Canidae > Vulpes > Vulpes vulpes. The sequence continues at coordinate 88,088,545 of NC_132786.1, forward strand.
TGTTTCTCAGAGGCTAGACAAGGTCACTGACAGTGATTGCAACATTCACAGAGACATGGAATAGAGGGACTACTGGTTTATGGTGAATGTGGAAGCAAATTAATAGACTTGTCCTCTAACTTTCAATACAGGAACAAGTTTGAGAAACATTCTAACATTTGAATAGGCACAATTTTAGTCCATTTTACTGTATTTGTCACTATTTTTCTAATAGCAAAGTATGTAATCTACCATAGGAAAAGCCTATACAAATTCCAATATTTATTTCTTGGAAGCCTAGAGATGAGACAATCACATGAAGGAAGGGGTTGTTGGGTTTTTGTTTTTTCCCCTTTTGGAGATGTGTTTTAAACAACTGAAAACAAGTTGGAGCAGTGATTTGTTCAGAGTAGAATTAATTTGAGAAAAATCCCAACCAAGTTGCAGTACTGGCAAAGCCATAGCATTCTTCATTAAAATGCAGGAGAGGGAAAACAGGCAAATGATAAATTTAAAGTAGCACCAACTAATATGCTAAGGAGCAAATAACTGGAAAATGCCATCAGTTCTTAAAACTGATGTCGAGAAACTATGAGTATGGAGTTTAAGGGCAAATTTGAAGGATGGTGAAAATAAAAGCCTCTGTCTGGTCAATTTCAGAGAGAAATAGGGAAAGAAGCCTTTAATTTTTCTGTCTTTGCAAACTACAGTCCTATTTACTGTTTAGAATTCCTACTATGTAATTCTGGTTTCTTTTTGCTTCCAAGGTAGAAGGAAATTTTCCCATGTCTTCTCTTGACATGTGGTAGTCAGAGAAGTCAGGTTTGTCATATTCCATAGCAATATAATATCTAGAATGGGGATGTGTTAGGGATGCCTGGGTGGCTTAGAGTTCTCTCTCTCTCTGCCCCTTCCCCCCCAAAAATAAATAAATAAATAAAAATAAAAAGATAACTAAAGAAAAATGATATGTCAGTGAGTAAAAACTATCACTTTCACCCACTTCCAGGAGATTCAGGACCCCCTCCTATGATTAGCAAAACAAAGGGAAAATTCAGAGAGAATGCTGTCTAGCTAGACAAAGGATCAAAGAGGGTGTTATCTAGCTAGATAAAGGATCAAAGAGGCTGAATTTAATGATCTGAGAATTCTGGAGGAAAAAGTGATTTACAGTTTCATTTTAAGCTAGTGAGCAAGCCAACAGGGATGAGATAATGTAGGACATTCTGTTTCTCCATTCCCATATGAAAAATGGATAGACTATGTATGTGTATCTAAAGAAGTCTTCATTTTAAATTAAGACATCAAGAAATTTTTAGCATTTTATTAAGAACTAATGCTGTTCAAGAATTTTAACAGTGAAAAAAACCCTACCAAAATGTTAAAATATCTTAGATGATTTCTATCATTTTCATTTAGTTGAAACCTTAGTTTTGCTAACTGCAAGAAATACCCTACTCAGGTTTTGGAAGACCAGCAATTTTAATCTTAGTGTTTTTCCTAAACACATCAAAAAGTAAACAATACAATAGAGAAAAATATTCACATGTAACCTAGAACAGAATTTTCATATCTCCAATAGATCAAAAAGAATAAAAAGGAAAAAATGGAAAAATGATAAAGATTGCTAATTCAAAGAAGATGGCCAATATACATGAAGAGATGCCCAGCTTTATTTAAAGATTTCTTTGAGAGAGAAGAATGGAGGGCCAGAGGGAGAGGGAGAGGGAGGGAAAGGGAAGAGCAGAGGGGGAGGGAGAGGGACAAACAGACTTGGTGCTGAGCCAGGAGCTGATGAAGGACTGGATCTCACGACCATGAGATCATGACCCAAGCTGAAACCAAGAGTTGGGCACTTAACTGACTGAGCTACCCAAGGAACTCGAGATACTCAGCTTTATTAAGGGTCAGAGAAACATGCTAAGCAGGCTGAGGATGAGGCTGTTAGCAATCCTGGCTAGAATAGTGAGGGGACATCTAAATTATGCTAACTTTAGGAGACAGTCTACTCTTTAGGCCTTTTCTCTCTGCAAATCTATAATTCAATGTCTTTTGGGGAATGGCAATGAAAAGATAGATTAATGCTGTTGGTGTCCAAGATTTTCCTCCCTCCTTATACCTTTTAGTAAAATATCGCTAGAATAAGACATGTTTTAGAATATTGTGTGTCTGTATGATTATCAAAACAAGGATAGTCCCAAATCATATTTCACGCATATATTTATGACATTTGGGTTTTTAAAAAATATTGGACTGATTTGATTTCTAAAATCATTATGTTTTATCATTTTATATAAATTAATATCTTTGAAAAAGTCTTCATGTAGATTCAAGTCACACCAGACTCAAATTTAGGAGATTTGAAACCCTGGTTTAATCACACTTTTAGAATTGCCAAGGATCCTTAGAGTCTTCTAGTCCTCTGTCTCCTCAATTACTTATATCCATTAGACAAATAACCCAAGTGCATGGGCAGTCTTGGGGTAAATATTTCTGGTAGGACAATAATCTCCTTCTGAGACAGCCCGTTCCTTAGATAACGCTGACTCCCACTGATGCAACTTGACTTGGATGTCTTCTGTGGCTTCTATCCTAACAACTTCTACTCTGACATCTGGATTCTGGAGCCTTTCAGAATGGTTGTGTTATTTTAAAATAGTCGATATGTCCTCTTTCATTCTGGTGCTTTGAGTAATTTGCCCTATTTCCATGGCTCTTTTATCATTCTGTCCTCTAATTCTGAGTATGTCCTTGAGCTTGGGACAATGGAAAGAGGTATCAACTGGCATGTCCCAATGCTTTTTTTTTTTTTTTTAGAGAGAGAGAGAGAGAGCATGCATACAGGGGTTGGGGGCCAGAGGGAGAGGGAGAGACAATCTTAAGTGATGCTGAGATCACGACCTGAGCTGAAATGGAGAGTCAGGATACTTAACCAATTGAGCTATTCAAGTGCCCCTCTAAATTATCTTTTTAAACTAGTGTGATATTTCTTTGATCTTTTTTTCTCCTAAGTAGTTATTATTTCTGCAATTATTTTTATGAAGTCAATTCTAATTTTTTTCAAATGTATGGAGTTCTTCTTATGTGCCAGGAACTAGGGACACAGAGATAAACAAGGCCTGCATTGCTCCTAATCTCAGAAAGCAGTCAGAAGATATAGGTGCTACGGTCCATGGAATAATGACCCCAACCATTCCCTTTCCCTTACATAGCAAAAGGGATTTTGTAGATATGGTTAAGGTTGAAGGCCTTGAGAAGATGAAAGTATCTTGGGTCATTCAGGTAGACCCAGTCTAATCACATCCTTAAAAGAAGAGAATCTGGGGATCCCTGGGTGGCTTAGTGGTTTGGCACCTGCCTTTGGCCCAGGGCGCAATCCTGGAGTCCTGGGATCGAGTCCCATGTCGGGCTCCCGGCATGGAGCCTGCTTCTCCCTCTGCCTGTATCTCTGCCTCCCTCTCTCTCTCTCTCTCTCCCTCTGTCTATAATAAATAAATAAATAAATCTTAAAAAAAAAAAAAAAAGAAGAAGAAGAAGAGAATCTTTCCCAGCTATACTCAGAGAACCAGAGAGATGGCAGCATGAGAAGAATTCAACCTGCTGTCACTGGTTTTGAAAACAGAGGAAGGGGCTACTAGCCAAGGATTGTGGAGAGCCACTAGAAATTGGAAAAGGTAAAAAAAAAAAAAAAAAGAAAGAAAAAGAAAAAGAAATTGGAAAAGGTAAGGAGACAGATTCTTCCCCAGATCCTCCAGAAGAAGTACAAGTCCCATGACACCATGATTTTAGCTCAGTGAGAACTGCATAGGACTTCTGACCTACAGAACTAAAGATAATACATTTGTGATGTGTATGCTGCCAAATTTGTGGTAATTTGTTAAAGCAACAAAAAGCAAATTAATGCAGATGGTCTCAGTGCAAGGCTGTTCAGATGGTGGTCAAGGTAGAATGGAGGTGTAAGCCAAGTGCTTTGGGCACTCAGTGTTGAGCATAGCCCAACTGATAAAGATGAGCAAGGAATGCAAAGGAAGTCCACAAGTTGTCCTTGAAGTATTAGGATTCAGTCAGTCATGGAAGGAGAAAAAGACATTTCAGACAAAGGGATGAAGACCCAAGTCAACATTATAACATGTTTGCATATCAATTTTCTGTCTGGGTAAAGTTGTGAAAAACTTGGAATAGGAATATAAATACTTCTGTTCTGACAAAAATAGCAGTCTGGATATTCCCAATGGTCCTTCTACTTTCCAACATCCATATGGTGACCAATGCATGCCTTTTAATGCATTGCTGAGCTTCCAGGAAATAAGAAAATACCTGAAGCCCTCCCTCACACAGCAAATCAATAGATTAATGGCCATCCATGTAGATCAGACCCACTTTCATGCTGAGGATAACTAAAAAAGATGAAGAAAAAAAACAGCCACTGAGAAATTACCATAGTGCTAATAGGATCATAAGGAATTACCATGCATGCAGATGGAAATCTAGAGACATACACTCAGTACCCAGAGCAATTTCTTCTGTCCTGGGGGAGTTCCTACCCCAAAAAAAGTGGCTTAAGAGGCTGGTCAGCATAAACAAGAAAAAAAAAAGTGCTATCCCCAAGAGAAAAGATGGGTAAATTTGATTGCATTAAAATTGAGGACTTCTGCTCATTTAAGGGAAAAAAAAGTAAAGTAAAAAGGCACAAAGATACGAGGCCACAAATAATAAAGAATTCAATTTTAGAACCTATAAGGAACTCCAGAAATTCAATAAGAAAAAAGACTGACAATCCAATAGAAAAATCTCCAAATATCAACAGACATTTCACATAAGCCTCAGCAGAGATAGTAAACAAATATAGTAAGATGTCACCAGAGAAAGTCAATTTAAAATAAGATACCATTTTACACCCACTGTTAGCAAAATGAAGAAATCTGACAATACTAAATGTTGACAAGAATATCAAACAATGGACACTGTTATACACAACTGGTGCGAATTTGTAATGAATTGGTTCAAACACTCTGGGGGAAAAAATTGGTATAATACACTAGTTTTGAATGTTTATATGTCCTGCAACCCAACAATTCCACCTTAGGGTATATATCCTGGAAAAACACTGGTACACATACACCCGAAACTGCATAAGAGCATATACCCAAAACTGCATAAGAGCATTCATAGCAACACTGATGGATCAGGGAGGAAAAATTAAATAGAAACAATTTAATCATAGACAAGGCAATGGTTAAATATATTGTGATATATTCACACAAATATGATACAACTTTGAATGTAAATGGAGATATATGAATTATGTAATGACACACCAAGTTGCAAAGAATTACATATTATGAAACAAATTTTCTAAAGTTCAAAAAACCCTAAATAATAAGTTATTTAGGAATATATTTATATATGATAAAACATATGGATTAATTATAATATTGGATGAAAATAGCAAGTTGCAGAAAACTAGAATATGACCCAATTTTTATAAAGCTCTAAAATAAGCAAGACTATGTATTTTGTAGAACTACATAGAAATCTATGTGATTTTACATGTAAAATTACATGTAAAAACCCAATAGCAAAGTAAAATGTTAAGCACAAAATTCAGGATGGGTTATCCCCAGCAGGAAACAGGGGGCTGGGTTTGCAGAAGTCCACACAGGAACCTTCAACAGAATTGATTGTATTTGGTTGACTGTCAGTATGATATGTTCACTGATGTTTATCTTATTATCATGTTCGGTGACTTACAAGTACATTGCCTATATTCTTTCATGGTACCAAATATTACCTAATAAAATTTTAACTAAACCACACAAAATTGTGTTTGTTAAGGTGGCTGTTCATCCAGCTCCCTCTTCCTTGAGTGTTCTGTTTTGTACTGCCAGACTTGAATGGGGGTCTTAGGCCTGAAAGAAGAAAAAAGCGTGCTGAAGATGATATGCACCAATGCTGCCTGAGCACAGCTCACAACTAATGATCTTACCAGGCTGGATGTCTCAAAATTATTATAAAATGACAGAGTCAATTCTCTATTACTCTGTTGGGTTGTATTTCAATTTAGTGGCTCATTTTTCAGTGGCAGTCTGATCTTCAAAATACCCTGTTCAAGACTGGATGTGGGCTTCAAGGGGTGCCTGGTTGTCACATGCCTTCTCTTTCTGCCCCCTAACAGTGAAAGTCTCATTTATGTATTTTAAAGGAAGGGTAGAAAGAATTCCTTGGTTTAAGTTACAAGTTTTGTCTTAAACATAGAGTTTAAACACACAATAAAGCCTTTGTTACCAAACATGTTGGAGGAGTGGAGAGTGACAATTGTTAATAAATTTTAGTTAGGTAATTTTCAATCAGATTGGTTTCTCAATCTCTTTAAGGACTAGCAAGGCAAAAATCTAACTACCCTCAGCACCTCACTTCTATTCCAGTGCCTCTCATCTCTCAGAACCACCATCTTGCTGGGTTTACCCCAAGCAGAAAGTCTTTCTCATCTTACCTCCTGCTATCCAGAGATATGCTCCCTTCCCTTCTAATTGCCAAACTCAGATCCTTGCCAACCACCTCCCTTTTGCTAGAGGCAGGGCTTTAATGGGGTTCAGGACTGGGCCAATGGGAGGGGCTGAGGGGCTGGGGACCTCTGGCCAGGGCAGGAGTTTAATCCAACGTAATGCAGAGAATAAGAATTAATGTAGATCAGAATGACACTGCAAGCCATGATGTGGCTAGAGACTGTCCATTGAGGTTATACATCCCTGACTCAAAACCCCCAGTTATGCCACTTTTTAGTTCTAGAGTCCCTGAAATCCTCAGAGCCTCAGCTTCTTTGCCAATAAAAATAGTTAATATCTATATCCTAGGGTGGTTATAAAGATTCAATTATGTTTATAAATGAAGTACTCAGTATATACTCAGATATGGTGTTTTATTTGTATTGGGTGAATATGTTGAAATTATAGAGGTTCTTTCTAGGTTTGCTGATAGATATTCAGCCTTGATTCATGAGGGGTTGATTCACTTACTCATTCTTGAACACAGATTTCTTGACACTCCTTTTCACTGTTGAATCTATTTCCTGAGCCATTACAGCCACTGAACCAAAAGCGGGCGCAGGAGTTGACCTGTTTGTCATAATACCATCGAACCACGTATTCTCCACAGTTTCCTGGCTTTAGGGCTTCCAAGCATCTAGGATCTAGAGTGAGAAAAGGATCATGTGTCATTATAGGTTTTTCTTTCCCTGAAAAGATGAAAAGTGAAAGCTTTATGAAGTTTATTCTCCATGCACCCAAGCACACCAAGAAAATGAGGTAACAAGTTAAAGAAGGGTTCCCTAATACCTAAAATATTTCCTTCACTACCACCAACTCCACCATTAGATACTCCTTTGAAAACATAAAAGTTTTTGATCTTCATGAAATCTCATTAAAAGTGTATATTCCCCTGAAAGCATAGCACCTTCATTGACTAATACTCTTGCAACGATTAGTTGACAAGAGAAAACTAGGATTTCTTCATTTACTTTGGACTAGATTTAAAATTAGATTAACATTTGGAATAAAGATGATCTCAGCCTTCTATACACCTTTCTTCCCAGTATGTTCATGGAAAGTACCACTGTGATCACATTAATTGTGCCTACTAAAAAAGGAAAATCCTTTTAAGTTACAAAAATATATATAAATAAAGGGCTCTTCTTATATCACATTTTTCTTTTAAAAAGAGCAGTTCTTGGGGTGCCTGAGTGACTCAGTCAGTTAAGCATCCGACTCTTGATTTCAGCACAGGTCATGATTTCAGGGTTGTGAGATGGAAACCTACGTTGGGCTTCATGTTCAGTGTAGTCTACTTAAGATTCTCTCCCTCCCCCTCTGCCCCTCTCCCTGCTCACTCTCTCTCTCTCTCTAAATTAAAAAAAACTTCAAAAAGAGCAATTCCTACAGGACAATAAAAACATGAGCTTTTAATGTCTACTTATGAATAAATTTTAGAAACACTTCCACCGTAAAGAAAAAAAAAAAACAAAAGAGAACTACAATAATAAAGCCATTCATTAAATCTCTTTTTATTTTGTAGTACTCCTTAGTGTCTTGATCAGTATTCCTTACCTGGAGATGTGATTCCAGGGTAAGAAAAGCCACAAGAACCAATTAGGTACTTGTTGCCTGAGACTTGTGTTCTGTGAGACAGTTTATATGCCGTAAGCTTTACTCCTTAGTTGCAAAACAAGCCCTCTCTCCATCTCCCAGATTCATCTCCCTAGATATGGAGCATGTCTTGATTCCTTTATTTTCCAAAACTAACCTCCAAATCCACCTCTCCTATGAAGACTTCTTAGATCAAATGGAAAGTAGTAGACTTTCACTATCTCCACTGTTAAAAACTAAATAATGTATATTGTCTAACTTGTCAAGCCAACCTCTGAGCTTCTTTTGGGCAAAGATGTTGTTTATGGGCCTGTTCTTCAGAAACTATGTATATAATGATTAATTTCTATAGATAGTAACCATAGAAAATATGTGGAAGAATCTAGGTTCTAGCTTTTTTTCTCTTCTACAGTCTGGGTGAAATTCAAATGTCTATATGTGTCAAGGCCACATATAATACAACAGGGAATGGTAGGGGCTATGGTAAAGTGGGAACACAATCCTCTCTAAAGGCATTTAAATTAAAAAAAAATGTTACAAGAATTTTAAAAAAATTTTATTGACCGAATTTGTTCCACAATTTTCTAATTTGCTATATAATAAAATGTGTTTCCTATTTAGAGTCAAAACACATCCTTTCTGAATGAGTGCTTAGAGCGCGCCCCCCCCCCCCCCCCCCCCGCACCTTGACATTATAGACACAGCAGCATATTAGCAGGTGTTTCTTACCTTTGTGCGCCAACTTTTCTGGCTGTAAGTTCAAAACAGGACTTGGAATTCTGGATTCTACACCCTCTGTCCCATCTTCTGGCTGCTCGGTGGCAGCAGCCTCAGGTGAAGGACTGGTGGCCAGGCTGCCAGCCCAGGTAGGCTCTGGAGGCTCATTCTCTTTGTCCTCAGCTCCAGAGACACTGACCTACACAAAACATCCACATTTTTGTTTCTGGTGATAATCAAGTCAGAAAAGTTAGTTTGCTTTGGGGAACATTTAGGGGAAAATTCAGCATTGCTTCTTCTCCCCAATTCTCCAATATTATTTCAGTAAAAACTCAGGAAACGATGCCCCTCTTCTATATCATGCATCCCTGAGTACCTAAATTATGGACGCTCCCACTGCCAGGCATGTGCTGGACCTTCCAGAGAGATCTGCATGCAGGGCATGAAAGGTGGTGAGCTTAGGAGGAGTTAATCTTCATTCTTTTCATAGTCACTGGCATGAGGAGGGGAAATAACCTAGTTTCTCTGACTTTTTTTAAAATAGCCTTTTCTCCATTTCTTAACACTAGATAAATTAACAATATATTCCAGAATATCTACAACAAACTCTCAATCGATTTTGAGATTGGGGATGGGGGTGGCAGAGGACAATAATACAGCTGAAATAAAAACAGTAGCAATCACTTTTCATCTCATCCTAATATCTGGACCCCAGCAAATGCCAGTGCTGCAGGATACTTAGCTTCAAAGGAGTTTTAGAAATGTTTGTTAGCTAAGGAACAAAGGAATATAATTATAAAAGCAAGTTTTCTGGACTCCAGTTTCTGTTTTATCTATATTTATGATATGTAATGAGACAAGGAAAAAAAGGTATTTTGCTTCAAAAAAAAAATGTCAGATCAGTTATTCTTGACTACAATTGCCAGGAGCAAGGGCAATCATTTATGGGACCAATTAAGTTCTTTTACTTTTTTCCCCCTTGGACCCCAGCTACAGGAAATTAAATTGATCATTTATCTTGGTCTTGGCACAGGATGGTCATTTATCCTTTCAAGGCCCTCTTTTTTCCTTTTTTTTTAATTTAATAGGCAAATCTACAAACAAAGTCAAGTAATTTTTGATGCCTTCTTACCCATCATCCTGTGTCTAGAGCCAGCTGTCACCATTAGCTCTTCTCTGCTGTCTAAGCAATTCCACTGTTTCTGATTCTGTACACAAACACACACACACACACACACACACACACACGGGGAAAGGCCAATCAATTCTGTTACTCGGAGTTGGTTCTTTGAAAGAATTAATAAGATAGATAAACCATTAGCCAGCCTTATTAAAAATAAGAGAGAGAAGACTCAAATTAATAAAATCATGAATGAGAAAGGAGAGATCACTACCAACACCAAGGAAATACAAACGATTTTAAAAACATATTATGAGCAGCTATACACCAATAAATTAGGCATTCTAGAAGAAATGGACGCATTCTTGGAAAGCCACAAACTACCAAAACTGGAACAGGAAGAAATAGTAAACCTGAACAGGCCAATAACCAGGGAGGAAATTGAAGCAGTCATCAAAAACCTCCCAAGACACAGAAGTCCAGGGCCAGATGGCTTCCCGGGGAATTCTATCAAACGTTTAAAGAAGAAATCATATCTATTCTACTAAAGCTGTTTGGAAAGATAGAAAGAGATGGAGTACTTCCAAATTCGTTCTATGAGGCCAGCATCACCTTAATTCCAAAACCAGACAAAGACCCCACCAAAAAGGAGAATTACAGACCAATATCGCTGATGAACATGGATGCAAAAATTCTCAACAAGATACTAGCCAATAAGATCCAACAACACATTAAGAAAATTATTCACCATGACCAAGTAGGATTTATCCCCGGGACACGAGGCTGGTTCAACACTCGTAAAACAATCAATGTGATTCATCATATCAGCAAGAGAAAAACCAAGAACCATATGATCCTCTCAATAGATGCAGAGAAAGCATTTGACAAAATACAGCATCCATTCCTGATCAAAACTCTTCAGAGTGTAGGGATAGAGGGTACATTTCTCAACATCTTAAAAGCCATCTACGAAAAGCCCACAGCAAATATCATCCTCAATGGGGAAGCACTGGGAGCCTTTCCCCTAAGATCAGGAACAAGACAGGGATGTCCACTCTCACCACTGCTGTTCAACATAGTACTGGAAGTCGTAGCCTCAGCAATCAGACAACAAAAAGACATTAAAAGCATTCAAATTGGCAAAGAAAAAGTCAAACTCTCCCTCTTCGCCGATGACATGATACTCTACATAGAAAACCCAAAGGCCTCCACCCCAAGATTGCTAGAACTCATACAGCAATTTGGTAGCGTGGCAGGATACAAAATCAATGCCCAGAAATCAATGGCATTTCTATACACTAACAATGAGACTGAAAGAGAAATTAAGGAGTCAACCCCATTTACAATTGCACCCAAAAGCATAAGATACCTAGGAATAAACCTAACCAAAGAGGTAAAGGATCTATACCCTAAAAACTATAGAACACTTCTGAAAGAAATTGAGGAAGACACAAAGAGATGGAAAAATATTCCATGCTCATGGATTGGCAGAATTGATATTGTGAAAATGTCAATGTTCCCCACGGCAATTTACACGTTTAATGCAATCCCTATCAAAATACCATGGACTTTCTTCAGAGAGTTAGAACAAATTATTTTAAGATTTGTGTGGAATCAGAAAAGACCCCGAATAGCCAGGGGAATTTTAAAAAAGAAAACCATAGCTGGGGGGCAACACAATGCCAGATTTCAGGTTGTACTACAAAGCTGTGGTCATCAAGACAGTGTGGTACTGGCACAAAAACAGACACATAGATCAATGGAACAGAATAGAGAACCCAGAAGTGGACCCTCAACTTTATGGTCAACTAATATTCGATAAAGGAGGAAAGACTATCTATTGGAAGAAAGACAGTCTCTTCAATAAATGGTGCTGGGAAAATTGGACATCCACATGCAGAAGAATGAAACTGGACCACTCCCTTGCACCATACACAAAGATAAACTCAAAATGGATGAAAGATCTAAATGTGAGACAAGATTCCATTAAAATCCTAGAGAAGAACACAGGCAACACCCTTTTTGAACTCAGCCACAGTAACTTCTTGCAAGATACATCCATGAAGGCAAAAGAAACAAAAGCAAAAATGAACTATTGGGACTTCATCAAGATAAGAAGCTTTTGCACAACAAAGGATACAGTCAACAAAACTCAAAGACAACCTACAGAATGGGAGAAGATATTTGCAAATGACATATCAGATAAAGGGCTAGTTTCCAAAATCTATAAAGAACTTATTAAACTCAACACCAAAGAAACAAACAATCCAATCATGAAATGGGCAAAAGACATGAAGAGAAATCTCACAGAGGAAGACATAGACATGGCCAACATGCACATGAGAAAATGCTCTGCATCACTTGCCATCAGGGAAATACAAATCAAAACCACAATGAGATACCACCTCACACCGGTGAGAATGGGGAAAATTAACAAGGCAGGAAACCACAAATGTTGGAGAGGATGCGGAGAAAAGGGAACCCTCTTACACTGTTGGCGGGAATGTGAACTGGTGCAGCCACTCTGGAAAACTGTGTGGAGGTTCCTCAAAGAGTTAAAAATAGACCTGCCCTATGACCCAGCAATTGCACTGTTGGAGATTTACCCCAAAGATTCAGATGCAATGAAACACCGGGACACCTGCACCCCGATGTTTATAGCAGCAATGGCCACAATAGCCAAACTGTGGAAGGAGCCTCGGTGTCCACTGAAAGATGAATGGATGAAGAAGATGTGGTTTATGTATACAATGGACTATTACTCAGCCATTAGAAACGACAAATACCCACCATTTGCTTCAACGTGGATGGAACTGGAGGGTATTATGCTGAGTGAAGTAAGTCAATCGGAGAAGAACAAACATTATATGGTCTCATTCATTTGGGGAATATAAATAATAGTGAAAGGTAATATAAGGGAAGGGAGAAGAAATGTGTGGGAAATATCAGAAAGGGAGACAGAACATAAAGACTCCTAACTATGGGAAACGAACTAGGGGTGGTGGAAGGGGAGGAGGCTGGGGGGTGGGGGTGAATGGGTGATGGGCACTGAGGGGGGCACTTGACGGGATGAGCACTGGGTGTTATTCTGTATGTTGGTAAATTGAACACCAATAAAAAATAAATTTATTATAAAAAATTAAAAAAATTCTGTTACTCGTGTGTGTATATTTTTACAAAAATTAAAATACTACTAGGTAAATCAAAGTAAACATTTCCATTGGGACTAGTTTGGTCAACAGCCTGATATAAAAGGTGCTTAATTCAAATGCAATCATGACTCTTCACTAGCCCCAAAACACAACTTTTGGGACAAATTGATGTAAAATTGTGGGCCATCTGGCATTCCTCTTTCTTTGAGAATGATCTGGTGTGTATGTATATTGATTTGAATGGGAGGTTTTGTTATTATCATTGGACTAAAGAATTTTAAGACTGAAGGAAAATTTTGTGAGTACTTCATTTTCTGTAGAGGAATCTAAAGCTCCAAATGATGAAAGAACTTCCAAAAATCACTTGATAAGCTAGTGGTAAAGTCTGAGAAATGCCTGTTTCAAGAAAAAGATAACTATTTTTTGGTTTTGTTGTGTTTGCCTGCACATATTTTGTTAAGGAAAAAAAATAAGTTAAAAGCTTGACTAAAGAGTAGTTTATGAAACATAAAAAAGCCAACAGCTATTAGGCTACACTTCAGACATCCTATCTGCCAATTTAGAAGATTCTTTTGAAGTACACTGGACAGCAGTTTTCTTAAAAGACTTAACTTGGCCTATAAATCATTACCTTGTTCAAGCCTTAAGGCCTCATAAGTTATTCTTTACCACTTGTAAGTTTAGGAGTGTGTGTTTTCTTTCTCAGTCACTGCATCATTTGGGGCTTTTGACTACTACTGCTACCTCAGGTTACCTCAGGTTCTAGAACAAGTGAAATTAATTTTTTCTCATAAATGAGGGTGATTTTATCTTTTGGTTCCATGAGATTTCAGATTATTTAAACAAATGCATAATCACTATGATTTGCCATTTTCATAGTTTTCTTATTACAAAAACAAACATTAATTGAGAGGAATTTAGAAAATCTGGACAAGCAACAAGAAGAAAATAAGAATCACAAGGGATCCCACCTCCCAGAAATAATCATTGTTGACATTCAGGTGTACTTTTAGCTCAATCCTCTTCCTACATGCATTTTTTTAAAAAAACAAAAAAACATGCTGTAGTGTTGTTGGTTTTTTTTTTTGTAGTGTTGGTTTTTAATGTTTTTTGAATTTAATATATTATGGTTCCATTTATTTTACTGTGACCATAAAATACCATTGAATTACATAACTATATTTCAATATATAACAACAATATCCTTTCTTAAACATTTATTTGCTTTTTGTTTTCTGTTGGAAAGTTGGTCCCGGCAGCAAAACCTCACCCAATAACCCAGTCAGCACCAGCGCTCCCCTTCCAGTTGTTGCACAGTACCTCCTACTGCTCCTCTCCTTGGCCCTGACCATACAGAAGCTAGCCCCTAGCCCAACACTATTTTCTATCATTTTCCATTTCACACGTGTAACCATCACCTCCCTGATAAGATAAATTAAACCATGCTACGGTTTTCTTCATCTTCATCTCATTCCTTTTTCTCCCTCCCCTTTTTTCTTTCCTTTTTGTTTTCTTTTTAAAAATCGTTATAGCACAGAACAGCAAATAGTAGCATTGGATAAATTCAGAATGAGTTACAGGGATAGAGAAGGAGAGAAAGGATTTGGGATTAATTATTCCATTCCTTTAGGTTTTAATGTCATCAGTTTTTTAAAAAGATTTTATTTCTTCATTCCAGAAGACTGAGAGAGAGGGAGGCAGAGGGAAAGGCTGGGTCCCCATGGAGCAGGGAGCTTGCTGCGGGATTTGATCCTGAGACCCGGGGATCATGACCTGAGCCAAAGGCAGATGCTCAACCCGTCGAGCCACTCAGACGCCCCTAATGTCATCATTTTAAAGTAAGATAAGATTAAACCCTGATGTGATTTCTACCTCTAAAAGTGGAAATTAACCAGCTCCAAACTTCCCCAGCAGAATGCACACCAAATTCAGTCACTGCCTCTAGAGAGAGAGGAGGAGGAGGAGGACCAGACTGAAGACACAGGCAAGCACCTGAACTTTATCCGAGCACAAGTAGAGAACAAATGGGAACACTAGTCTGTCCTATCAGCTCACGGGCCTGCCTTGGAGGAAACGAGTGGTCCCAGCTCCAAGCAGGGGCTCCCCACAGTAAAGACACGGAAGAGGAAGTAGAGGCCCGTGAGGGGCCAGCTTCTGGAGTCCAGGGCTGCTCCGTGCAGCGGGACAGGCAGATGGGACATGGGACGCTGTCAGTCTCTTTGGGCCTTAGAGCAGGTCTTTAGGAGAAGAAAGCCGATGGCCAGCGGCCCCTGGGGATGTGAGGGTATGAGCTGACGGGGGATCACTAGCAGGTGCCGCACTGTTCCAAAAGGTCATTTGGTTTCTGAATTCCAAACATTTTCCTCAGAATCCAGCACCCAGAATCTTGGATATATTACAGCAAGCCTTCACGTGGGACGCACGTCTTCTCGGAATGAGTGCTAATGATTATCTGCATTAGCCCACGGGTTCAGGCTTCGCTTTTCCCAGCCTGAGGGTCCAAGCTTCTCGAGGTTGGCTGCGGGGGATTTGCTCCCACCAGCTGGTTCTACAGCCAGGGCCCGCAAGGTGCTTGCGTTTCTAGGCTTCCAACCTTAATTGACTCCTTCCAGGTGACAACACTTCGTTGCCAGGTCTCTCAGCACATATTTAAACTGATGCTCTTTATTTGCATTTAAAGTTGCTGCGGACTAACAGGAACACCTGAAGTTTGAGCTGTGTGCCTCCCCTGATGGCCTGCAGCTGTGCTAGAGGGTGAACTACCGGATTTTAATCTGGCTAAAGCCTCTCCTCCCTTAGTATAATGCTCTCCACTCTGGCATTGTCCAGTAAATGCTTCTGACTGTTCTTTCTAATCACATATTTTTATAAAAAGGACAAAGAGCCTAGCAATAATCTCTTACTTTGCAAATGAGGGAAGAGAAACCCCAAGAAATAGATGATTCACCCAATGTCAGGCAGTTGTCAAATTTCATTTCTAAGATGTCATTCGCTGTGAGATACAGTATAAATTTGAAAAGTCTTCTTAAAAAGGCCACAACACATTAAATAGATGCATCCTCATCTCTGAAGTAATAAAAAATATTGAATTTGGGGCATCTAGGTGGCTCAGTCTGTTAAGCATCTGATTCTTAATTTTGGCTCAAGTCATAACCTCAGTCGTGAGATGGAGTTCCACATCTGGCTCTGTGCTCAGTGTGGAGCCTGCTTAGGCTTCTCTCATTCCCTCTCCTTCTGCCCCCCCCCCCCCCCCCCCGCCAATACGTATATACTACAGAGCCAAGGAAATAAAATGTTTAGCTTCAGGATTGAGATTACAAGCCAAGTTTCCTGACTTCTAGGTCCAGAATATTTCTTCTAGATCAGTCTGCAATGCATTTTTTTCCTCCTTCATAAGATAGAAGCATCTTATATTCTAAAGTAATAAGTTTATTATTAGCAATATATGATGCTTATATAGAACTTCACTAAGCAATACTAATATTAGTTGTTATGCAGTGTTTTATCAAGAATTTGAGTTTTTTGACCACCACAATGAGAGAGTATTGATTTTATTTTATAAACAAATAAATTATAATATCGATCAATATGACCATATCTATATATGTGGCTTAGTCAAGGTCACTTACAAATAACAAGGTCTGATTTCAGGAAATCAACTTAGTTTTCCTGTCAGTGGAGAGCCTAAACTAACACAAGTCTCAGTTTCAAGTTTTTTTGAAAGTTTGAAAAGTCCATGTGTTTTAAAAGCATTGATTATGACCTTTGGATAGGATATTTCATTTAATAATGAGTGTAGGGATCCCTGGGTGGCGCAGCGGTTTGGCGCCTGCCTTTGGCCCAGGGCGCGATCCTGGAGACCCGGGATCGAATCCCACATCGGGCTCCCGGTGCATGGAGCCTGCTTCTCCCTCCGCCTGTGTCTCTGCCTCTCTCTCTCTCTCTGTGACTATCATAAATAAATAAAAAATTTAAAAAATAATAATAATAATAATAATAATGAGTGTAATATGATCAAGCAACTTCTAAAATTTTACCTGAATAGGACATTAGGAGAAAATACAGATATACTCAAATATTTATGTTATTTTTCCTAATGTACCATCATGGAGGCTTAATACCAAGCTAAAATATAGGCCATTGTATTATACACAGATTTTTTAAAGGTAATTCAGCCAAATGGAATTATATATATAGAAAAAATATTACTTATTTTTTAAGAGTAAAAAATAAATGATGCTATCAACAAGTAATGAATAAACTGGAGAGGATATAGAAAAGAGAGATAGGACAAGAGTTTTGAGAACATATTTATTAATATAGACAATTATCAGACTCAATCTAAGAGAGTAGAGATATGGAAGAGGAGAAAAGAGTTGATAGCATGGATAGAGGGATGAGAAGTGCAGATCAAAGAAGACAATACCAATGATTGGGGAAGAAAAAGTAAGAATAGAGCTACAGATGTATTCCAGGTATCTTGTCAGATGCCTGGCTGGTTGGTGGGACCATCCCCCTACGGAAGGCAATCTGGAGGACCTGCATTGTGAACAAATTCCATGTTGAATGCCGGCAAAACACCCAGGATGTGATCTGCACAGACAATCAAATATATGAATCTAGGGCCCAGAAGAAAAGTCTGGACTGGGAGGCAGATTTGAGAGTTGTTAACATAAGAAAGAGAAAAAGGCTAAGGTCAGATCTTAGAGAAGTGAAGAGTTTAATATTTAAGGAGTAAACAGAGAAAGTGAAACCCCAAAAACAATTGAGAATGCTAACAAGGCTGAAAGGGGAACAAGGAGAAAGAGGACTCTCAAAACCAAAGAAAGGAGTGGCATGGTATTCTACGCAAAAGAGAAAATAAGTAAGAGGATGGCAATGAGGATGTGGCAATTAGGACATCACTCATCATTGTTCCAGCAGAGTTTCAGTGGTATATTGGAGGCAGTAGCCTGACTTCAGAGGTGTTCCCAAGTGAATGGAAGTGAGGAATGTGAAAGGAGAGAGAGGGAAGGAGAGTGAAGGGGAGTGAGTGAGTGTGTGTGTGTGTGTGTGTGTGTGTGTGTGTGTTTGACAGAGAGGCAGAGACAGCTGAGGCTGGCCTGTGGAATCATTTTATAATAAAAAGATAGAGATAGGATAATAAAAGGTGGACGTGAACTATGAGGTTAGAGGATTTTCTTAGATGGGAAAATCTGAAGCCTACTTGCTAGAACAGAGAGGGAGTCAGAAATACTGGCAGGAAAGGAAATACTGGTACAACAGTGAAGAAGGTCTGAGTTTTGGAAGAGGCAGAAGGGGATGGGCCTCAGAGCACAGGTGGGAAACTAAAAGGTGTCACATCAGAATTGAGGATAGAGCCTAGGGTCATGTTGTAGGATGAAGGGACACAAGGGACACATCCAATTCTGGTATCAAGTGAGAACCTACCCAGGTTCTGGTTTTTAAAAATATTGCCAGGAGGAGCCCATTTCAGAAGCAGCCTACTCTAGAAGATCTCGGGGTGCAGTAAGAATGAATAAATATTGCAGGGAATGGAGGGCAAGAGATGGGAGAGCCAACAAGGGTGAAAATGAGATGGGGAGCTAGGAGCAGCTGTGTGACAATGACAGGAGGGGAGAAATGATGCAAGTGGCATGGGGACCAGAGAGAGAATTTCCCTAAATGAGAAGGTGGGACAGCCAGCAGTCAGCCTGCTGTGTTAGTTTCCTGTCATTTACATCAATAAGGTATACATTTCCTCCATGGAAATGAGGGGCCTGCATCCTCACATTGGACTACATGTCCTGATGATAACGAAGGCAAGGAGAAGACTCACAGCTCCCACTTCCTCCACCACATGTCTCCACTTGGTGTGGAGCTACCCACAGGGACCCTTCCCAGACTAGCTTTGACTCTCCCTTTCACTGGCTTGTTGTGGAATCACTCTGCCTAGAAATCCCACAGCCTCCTTTCCACTAAGAGGAACATATCGCTGCTGCCAGTTATTTAAGTTATCTGCAATCAGGGAACAAAGTTTTATAATACAAAAAGAAGCTTTATGGAAAGGATAGACAGGGCTTCTTTTTGTTCTACTCTTTCAACCGGAAAAAGAACTAGGATATTGTTACAAGAAACCAGTTCCAGTGAATAAACAAGCTGTGTTTTGACATTACTTTATTAATGCATTTAGAATGACAAAAAGTTATTTCATGCAGGAAATTAATATGCTATTTGCTTAATGGACTGAATATAACCAGTTGGTCTGACTAAATGATATTTACTTAATTTTATTGCCCCACTCCCATTTATACCTTGGAAATCTTAACCTAACTGACTACACCCAGAAAGAATAAAGGAACATGAGTGCCAACATTTTTACTCCCATAAAAGATAAGGATTTTTTTAAACGTACAATTGACATCTTTCATTGAAAAGAAGTTTTAGATTTCTTTTTTAGCCTAACATTTGGTAGAGCACTCATTTGGTCAGTAAGTATTTACTAAGTATGTACTGTGTGAAAGATGGAGCATATTTTTAAGTCATGAGTGGGACACAAAATTTAATTAGACACATCACATTCTCAAGGTATTTAAGTCCATTAGGAGAGTTGAGGTATATACATAAATAATTATTAACAATGTAAAACGTAACACATTCCATACAAAGTGTAAATTATCCTGAGATTTCAGGAGAGGAACAGAGTAGAATGGATGTACATGTTTAGCTTCCCAAGACTGGCCTGAAAGAACAACAGAGTAGGGGGTTACCGAAGAGTTACAAATTTAGTAGAACCTGGGAAATCCGTCTGCTCTATTTCCCAACATACCTGTGCACAGATGTTTAGTGTACCTCAAGTTCATTCCACAATATGATAAAAGACTTAGTATGTAAGTCCTTCCTAGAGGTGGAAACCCATTGACTTAGATTTCATACAGAAGTATAAATAACTAGATTTTTCTCTAAGGACAGATTTCCATAGAAAGAAGAGGAAGAAGGAAAGCGAGATTTAGATGCTGTAAGGAGTGGTAGAGGCAATACAGAAAGGAAAGAGAGACACATGGAAAGGGAAGTAGGACTTCTGAGATGGTTTGTTTGACAGTATTGCCTAGGGCAGGCTTGGGGAAAATCAGAGAATTGAAAAGTTTGGACAGATCAACTTTACATGTTTGGATACTGTAATTATAGTTTTAGATAAAGGTGGATCTTAAGTATGCTTTTTTTTTTTTTTTAAACTATTTTTTTAAATTTTTATTTATTTATGATAGTCACACAGAGAGAGAGAGAGGCAGAGACACAGGCAGAGGGAGAAGCAGGCTCCATGCACCGGGTGCCTGATGTGGGATTCGATCCTGGGTCTCCAGGATCGCGCCCTGGGCCAAAGGCAGGCGCCAAACCGCTGCGCCACCCAGGGATCCCTTAAGTATGCTTTTGTATTTATGTGTGTGTACACGTTATATAAACATATGAGAAACACAACTGTGAATATACATGCACAGATATTTGTTCAGACTAAAATCTATTGGGAACGTTCATTGTCTAAAATCCAGTCTTGCCGGCATGCCTGGGTGGCTCAGTGGTGGCCTTTGTCTCAAGTCGTAATCTTGGGGTCCTGGGATGAGTCCCACATCAGCTTACCCACAGGAGCCTGTTTCTCTCTCTGCCTATGTCTCTGCCTCTCTTTGTGTGTTTTTCATGAATAATTTTAAAAAAATAAAATAAAATCCAGTCTTGCCTTGGTGCTTCTGCAAAGAGAGCCAGAGTGAGAAGGTCTAGAGATGAGGGCCATCCAGGAAGCTCAAGTCCATTGCAAGCTTCCCTATCTCTGTTAGAGGCACCGGAGAAGACCTAGCTGAGGCTAAGTTTCCCTCTATGTGGCTCTTGGTGTTCTAAATCCAAACTATTTGGGATGCACTTTTCTTACTCTTTGCCCTCCACAACTCCTAGAATGCTTCACCTGCCATAATGTGGTCACAATGCTTGTCTCTCAGGGCCATCTAACTTCCCGTGTCATGATACCAGGGGCAAAGGTACTTACTGTTCCTCATTCTGTGTCACAAGTGCATTGAAGAGTGCCTCAGGCACCTCTGCTTTCCTGGAGCAAACCAAGCTCGTTATTTTTTTTTTCAAGCTCATTTATTTTCCTTCAAAACCCCCCACCCTGCCTCCTCTAAGTCTCCATCTCAGCAGACTGTGTTTCAGTTCACTCCAAATCCAAGTTAGAAACCCAGCTGGCTAACCTCTCCCTGACCTCCAGTCCATCCAGTCACTAAATCCTGTTCACTCAAACCCAGAAATGGCTTCCAATCCATGCCTGCTTTCATTCTGACCTCCCTGCCTTAGTCGGGGGCTGCATTCTCTCTCACCCAGATGAGTACAAGACCTCACAGTTCAGCTCAGTCTCCTGTCCTCTGATTTATCCTTTGTGCTGCAACACGATTATTCCTCCTGCAAACCAGACATGACCATATGATACTTGCTTTAGAAACTCCTCTGCTTTCTCCCGGCTGCCTGCCCTACACATGAAGTTCAAGCTCTTTCACTTGATACATGAAGCATGTATAATTAGTCCTGACTGTCCCACTGTACCACTCACCATCCTGCCACACTCACCACAGGCTCCAATTAGACTTAACTTTTCCTAATGTCTTGAGATGCTTTGCCTTTTGGAATCCTCCTTTGGCCACATGTTCCTTCTGCTGGAAATACCCTTCCCCTTACTCTTGTCATGAGAAACTCCCACTTATTCTTAAAAGTCAGCTCAGTGTCACTTCTTCTGGAAAGCCTTCTTTTACTCTGAAATTAATTGCAACGTCTCTTGTGCTTCATCTACAGCTTTGTTAAAGTTCTTAATAATTCTCGTATATATCCATCTTCCTGATAGGCCATGGACTTCTCTTGAGCAGGAACTGTGTCTTAAGAACCACCCACTGGTAAGCAGTAAATAAATCAGTATATACTATGGAATACATTGATTATAAGGAGAGCTCAGGGTCTAAGTGACACTTGCTAGATGAAACCTAAGTCTACTCTTATCTAGGAGATGTTCACAAGGGACAGATTGAGTAGGACAGGGGCAAAAGTGGTAGGTCACACAAGTAGGCAAGGCCCCAGGAGCACTGCATGCTCAGAAGGAGACAAACTGTGTACTTTATTGTCTGTAATTTACTTTTAAATGCTCAGTGAAGACCAGGATCAGCAAACCCCATGGGCCAAACCCAAGCTTTCATCTGTTTTTAGAAACAAGTTTTATCCAAATGTAGCCATGTTTGTTCACTTAAGTGTTGGCTGTGGCTGCTTTTGCCCTTCAAAGGCAGAGCTGAGTAATTGCAAGAGAGATCAAATGACCAGCAAAGTATTTTGTGGCCCTTTATAGAAAGAGTTTGCTGACCCCTGATATAGACCATGTGGTATAAATGTGTATGTGAATTTCAATCTACAATCTAGGAATATTCTGTTGCTCTAATTGGAATTCCCATCTTGGAGTCAGTCAGTATTTAATCAAATAAAAATATATCATAGACTTTTCTGCCCCTTTTTGAACAGAGGATAAAAATCCAGCGAGTTCTATAGTCTGTCCCCTTAGGAATGGCAACATAGGCCTGATTCCTGAATGGTCCTGGGTTCAACTACTGATCTGGAGGTTTCCGACAGCTTTAGTCCAACTAGACAGTTAACTGAATCCTGATGCTAAAATACTGTTGCACTTGCTCATAATGAATCTTTCATGTCCTTTCACAAAAGGACAGCACAAAGACTTGACTGAGCACACAGAATAGGGTCATGACTCCTGTGTGCCTGCTTGCTAGAGGATGTCCTTATGTGTTGTAGAGATCAGTCTAGATCTTGTAACTTGGTGGGGAAAGAGCACAGCACTCCCTTACCAGTAATTATGAGAGACTTTCCAATTTTCACCTAAAAAAGCTTTGCTCTTGACCTGATTGGCTGAGGTCAGTGCCCAGAAGCTTGTTATGAGGACAGTCACATTTGTCTCCATACATTCAGGAAGTAGTTCTCTCATGCATGTGTGGTTGATGAGCTCTGAAACAGAGCACCCACCTTGTACGAGATACATGCATGGCCTCCCACCCAGTCTCTACTCTGAGCCCAGGAAGTAGAAGCTAAATGAGCAAGAACATAGCTTGGAACATGGAAAATGGCAGGTTGAGCATATGCATACTTTGAAGAAACTTGAGAGGGTGCAAAATGGGGAGCAAAACCACAGATGGATGAGGGGGATTCGTGGCCTGGTACAAAAGGATCTGCAGAGCATGGCAACTGGGTGATTCAAATAGTGTGTCATGTTAATCTGTTCTAGTGTACACAATTCCTTTGATGGTGGTTGGGGCATACTATAAAAATATTATTTGGAAAAAATACATTATTTGCAACATTCAATAAATAATTACTTTTAAATATGGAAATACTTAAAAATCTCATATTCATGCTCATAAGCCCCAGAGCTATTTCAGAACTAGAAATGTGAAAACAAAAGTACTACTATTTATAGCCAAGGACTTGAAAATACACATCCCTCAGTTGATTCTTGACAGTGCAGGCCAAGATGGTCTTTGACGTAAAACAGAACACACAATTTCAAGCTCACAAATTAAGCAAGACAGTTACTTACAGTCTCTGAAATTTCCTTCCGAGGCTCTGGAGTGGATTCACCAAGTTCTTCCCCTGATGTCCCAAATCCAGGTTGAAGTGCCGGTGAACCCAAAACTTGAATGAGGTAGGAATCAAAATCCTCACACTTTTTTTTAAACAATTTTTGCTTCAGGGTGTCTTTTAAAAGAGAAGTAGAAAAGTAGGGGGGATAAAACGAACCACTGTTTAAAGAGATAGTCCATGCTCTCGTTAAAATAAAGTCACTTTCCCATCACTTGAAGTCACCTGCTTGGTGAACTAAGTTTTCAAGCATTTGGGGATCATCCATAAGAGGCCATCTAAAATAATTCAGTTTAATTTAATAATGTACAACAGCCTATGAAGGCAAAAGAATCACTTAAATCCTGGCTATCCAAAGCATCGGTTAACTGAACTACTCTGTGGAAGGGGTAGGTCCCACCCATAAGGAGTAATAATAGGCAGTTACCTATGGTTTCAGAGATAGCAAAAGGCCAGCCAGTCCAAAAATATATCCCTCATTGGCTGGAATGAATAACTAATTCCCCTGGTTAAGATGATAAAGCTCTTTAATTATTAAAATACAATGTCTCTGAAATGTGCAAAATTTCTGGTCATTTTAACACAGTAACAGCCCAGTGAGACTGACTATATCCACTAAGCCCACCAGTCATCCTGCAATGTTAAGGGGAAAAAGGCTTAGAGAAAGGGAGAAATAGAAAGCAGGAAGGTTCTGAGCAGGGCATGCTACCTTTCAGGTGTGCGCTGCCAGTGCCCAAACTAGGCTGGGAACAGCACGAGGCAAGGAAGGTTTGAGCTAGGACACATCACCCCCCACTCCCCGACGGATGGTCAAGGAATGATGGGGCCAAATGGAAGCCAAATGTAAGCAAACATGTGGAGCATACATTTTACCCACTTCACAAGCTCGCTGGATGTGGCCCCTGCCACGATGAGTTCTCAGCTGCCAAAGAATTGGAATGTACTTCACCGTGAAGCACTAGCAACCATGTTACGATCACAGATGAGTCAGTGTCTTAGAATGCTTCCCTGGGAAGAAGCATCAGTTCATGTGACAGTGTCAAGTAGCAAAGGTAAACCCATCAGACTGGCACTGACTGTATGATGAGTATTCACAATATGGTACTTTAAGATAGATTCCTGATATCAACCTGTTTACGCTTCATTAGCTTCATATTTTCTAAGAGCAGAGAATGGAGACTAGAACAGAGACTAGAATAAAATAATCCCTGCTGCTTGTGTTTCTCATCTCTTTAGATGGCCATAATTTTCTTTCATTTATCATTCACTTCTTAATTCACTTTGATTCCATAGTTCTTTTTTTTTTTTTTTTTTTTTTTTTTTTAATTTTTTTTTGATTCCATAGTTCTTTTCTGCCTTGCTCTGGCTTCCTGCATCTCTTATGTAAGTTGGGTAATTTTTTTAAACATTTACTAGTCTTAGCAATAATCCAGATCCTACCCTTTCTTTTCAACCATGTCCTCGACCATAGACAGCCCAGTTAATCACCTCCAAGGCCAATTCAGCACTTATTCCAAATGAATAAGGACAAGAGATTGTACTCTCTAAACAGGCTTAGTGCTAAATGTTTTTTGCCTTCTGAAGTTTATGTATTCAATTTAATGTTGGCATAAGCCTCATTAGCCTCTTCTTGATTTCCATTTTTTGGTCAGGATAATCCAGTGATGCAGTACTTGGAAGAACAAGATTAATTCCTTTCCCCTGGCACTGAGTCTTACCTTGCAGGGTAATGAAGTCATCAAACTGATAAACATGCTCACTATCTGGGTCAGTGGCAATTAGATTCATTTCTTTGTGGAACATTTCAAAGTTTGGATCATTTTTCTTCACTACCCCAATCACAAATATTTCCACGTTGATGTCACTGGCTCTCTTCACCACTTCCGTTAGATTCTTTTCATCTCGGCTATCAGTCTGCCCGTCAGTGATGACCAAGGCCACCTTCTTTACACCGGGCCTTGCGGCTTCAAACATGTGGTTGGCTTCATGGAGAGCTGTGGCCGTGTAGGTGCCTTCCCCCAGATACTGCATGTTGTCCACAGCCAGCTTGAAGTCATCCTTGTTGGAGAACTGTGTCAAATGGGCCACCTTCTCCACCTTATGGCTATAGTTGATTATGCCTATGCGAGCTGTAGCAAGGTCCAGAGCAACCTGGTCAGACAGGGTCTTCACGAGACTTTTGATGATCTCAAAGTTCTCTAGCCCCACACTTTCTGAGCTGTCAATCACAAACATCAGTTCTAGAGGAGTCTCTTTGCATTTGGGCCCACAACCTAAAAGATGGATGTTGAGAGAGAAGCATTGCATGAATGCCAAGTCAGAATGTCACTGATTAGTATGAGATTGGTAAGAGACAGAAGCAGCAGGGGCAGCAGGCCACCAGAGGCCTGGATTAGTACCTTCCTCTTCTGTGTTAACAGCAAATAGCTGTCCCTCTTCTGGCTTCTATATCTGACTTTTTAAAAGAGAATATATTGCAACACCACCACCACAACCCACCAAAACACTGTAGAGGATAAAATACCAAACACTGATGTGCCAATTTCTCAGATTAAAAAAAAAAAATTTTTTTTAAAGGGTCAGCATCCCTGTGTACCCTCCTGACTACGTTCCTCTCTCTCTCTCTCCCTAAAAAATAACCCTCTTCTCAACTAGCTCTTTATCCTTCCAGCATTTGTATTTTATCTGAATCCAACAGATAATCTTTTGGTCTTCAACCATATCCTTATGTGAAAATTGATATTTGCTCACTGGGTAAAGTGATGGATTGAAAATGTTTAATTGTAGGGGAAGGACTAGAGCCCATAACTGTACACAAGAACAGCTGCCCCCAGCTACTCTAGCTTGTGTCCCTGGTCTTTCATAAAGATGACAAAGGTGGCTCCCTGAGGCCAGGAGTCCATCCATATAATGAAACCTTTTAAGAGAATGGTCTCAGAATGCTGGTCAATAAACAACTTCTGTTTAGGGTTTACCATTCAAAGCAATCGTTAGAGTCACCAGGAAATAAGAACTAACAGGGCTGCATTGGTTTATTCATATCCCCATGTTGACCAACAAACCTACCACAAAAAACCATGAGGAAACTTGGTGCTATTTTTACCGGGCTTCTAGAACTCAGAAGCCACATCTAAATTGGCTTGTCACTGTACAGAGTCCCAGGTGGGATCCTAATTTCCAGAGGTTTTTTGGGGGGCAAGCTAGTTCAGGGGTTCTGTTATGGAAGAACAATGACATTTCTCCTCTGTCCATTTTAAACACACAAGTTTCTCATCTCTATTATTCTACTAATCTCTTGCCTTTTGGCTAATCTCTTTTCTTCCCCTTTCTGCTAACTCTATTTTAAGTCTAAAGTATTTAGCCATAGAAGTATTTAGATGGAGCTATGAAGCAAGATGACCTTCTGACTATGTCCTCTTGCCTTTGAAATGAAATGCACTCTAGAAATCATGCTCAAAACTCAATTCAGAAAGACTTCTTGCTTCAGGAAAAACACAGACATTATAATCACCAGTCAGGCTGGATTCAAATACCAGTTAGGCCCCTGTGGTCATATTTCCTTTGTTGTTTTTTTCCTTCCCAAGCTCAGGTAAATGTCACTGAATACAAATGAGCTCTGTGCTCACAAAAGGCCTGGCTGCCCACAGACTCCAGGGCCAGTGTCTTCACTCTTAACCACCGTGGGAAGATGATTTCTTTTTTCAAATCAGGATTCCCACAGCTCCTGTCACCACTTCTTTCAGTTTCCCATTGACTTTTCAAATGAGCTTCAAACTTTCTCATGAGCTTTATCATATATATATATATATATATATATATATATATATATATATATATATATCTGGGTAACCACACTTATCTAACACAGAATATAGTAGCTTTGGTACTTTAAAGTGATGGTTCTTTTTCTTGATGGTCAAATCTTACCACATATTTCAAAAATAATTTTGATAACTTCTTCTCTCTGGAGAATAAAAGGAAAACACATGAATTACTTGAGCATAATATTTTTTCCTATAGTCATAAAAGCTATGTCTTATTACAATCAGCATTGGGCCACTTGCTTTCATTCTTTGGCTGAAGAAAATAAATATCACAGAAGTTAAAAGTTGGCTGTAATATATCATGACTGAAATGTGTTTGAGTTGTGAAATGTCATAGCTCAGACTTTCAGAGTTCAAATTGTGGCTCCAGCACTTATCAGCTGTGTGACCTTGGGTATTAGATAACCTAACAGTACCTGTGTCTCAGGGTGATGGTGCAGATCAAATGAGGCTATGCACACAGAACTCTTTGGGTCCAACTCCATAAAGTACTATTTACAAAGGTATGGGAGATGCATGCAATCAGTTACACAATTTAACCCACATGTTCTGAGCAATCAAGACAAATACCAGGGCCAAAAGAGAATCCATTCTACAGTTTATTTCTTCCCTTTCTCTACCACTGTCCAATTTTGCAAATCCCCTCCCCAGGTTTCTAATACTTTCACTTTGGCACTTCCATGAAATGTTCCCACATTCCTAAGTGCTCCTTCCTGGTCCTGCCGCCATAAGCTCCAGCAAAAGAGAGGTGGATAGAAGTCAGTGTGCCAATGCCTTGCTCAGAGTAGCACATATACAAATAACTGGAATGAGACAACAGAAAACAGAATTCTATATTTGCCAAAGACAGGAAGCTGACCAGAATGATTAACTGAATAGAAGCCCAAAAATTTCAACAGGAAGGAGGCAAAACCTGATCTAGGAAGATAAAATTTAACAGTTGTGAAAGTAAAGTTTTAAAGAAAAAAAATCTTTAATGACAGAACTGGGGTAAATGTGACATCGCTAATGATGTGTCTTAACAGAAGCATGCACAGAAAATATTCAGGACATTTTATTTTAATTGTGTTTTTTACTATAAATTGATACATATTGCCAAAGTGACCTTCAGAAAGGTAACTGATGCCTCTAATAGCAGTGTATAAGAAAACCTGTTTTATTTTAGACATACAATACTGGTTATTATTATTGTATAATCTTTGCTATTTGATAGAACAAGATAGCACATTGTTTTAAATTATACTTAAGCAATTCTTAGGCTAAATTTTTTTCATATGCATGTTTCCAAGTTGTACCCTCTTGTGCAAATTCTTTGTACGTACTTTGTCCATTTTTTCTATTAAGATAATTATCTTTCATTGACTTGTAAGAATAATTTATATATCAAAGTTGCATTTAAATTCTTTTTAATGTGTTTTGATAGCCTATGTCTAAATGCTTTAAGTACTCACATATATCAATCTTTTCCTCCTATTCCTTGCTTTTACTTGACTGAAATAGTTTTATTTTTTCCACTCAAACTGCTCAATGACTACTTTGGCTATTTTCATCAAGGATGAAGGCATTGAATTTATACTTATCAAAAGATTCATAGTCTAGTAAGAAGTAAACAAATAAGTGCTATATACTATTGGATTGGAGCCAAGGAACCATATTGGTCTGCTGGGATTTCCAGGCATGGGAGTGTGCGGGTGGGGCTGCAGTCCATGAAGGTGAATTATGAGCAGGTAGGAGAGGAGAGAAGTGGAATAGGAGGATCATTCCGTGCAGGGGATGGAGTACACACACACACAGTACATTATAGTGCTTGGGTAAATTTATGACACAGGTATGTGGCAGAGAGGATGAGAGGAAACCTGGAAGACAGATGAACTCTAGAAGGTCTTCAAGTCATGTTGAAGAGTATGCTTTATCTTAGGCAGTGAGAAGACACATGGTCCCTAAGCAGGGAAGAGATCTGATCACATTTTCGTTTTCAAAATGTGATCATGGCAGCCAATGGAGGAATTTGAGGTCTCTAAATAGTTCAGGGAGGAAAAGTGACACCAGAGAGCAGTGGTGGCAGCGATGGATAGGAAGGACTAGCCTGGACAGATCTTTCAGAGGGAAAATAAAGGAGATTGGTGAGTAATTGGAAGGAAGGACCAGGAAAAGCAGTCTCAGAGGAGGCAAATGATATTGGCCCACTCTCTGAGATAGGGAGGAATGGAAGGGAGCTAATGAAGGTCATTGGGCTCTGCTAGTGCCTGGCTGAGTCTGATACATTGATCCATCCAGCTGAAGATGTTCAGGAGACACTAAGTTGTAAGGTTTGGTGCTCAAGAGAGCAGTTCAGAATGGCGGAAGATTTCAGGAAAGCCAGTGTGCAGCTGGCTGTGGAAATGGGGATGGCAGATGAGATTTCATGGAACTGAGCTTCACAGTCTTTTTTAAAACAGTGTGTCCTGAACCCACCCTCACTTGTTAAACATATTCTTTTCCATGTTTGTAATATAAAGATAGTATGTTTTCATTCCCCATACAACTTTATTATGATATTAAATTCGCCTTTTCAAACTATACATCCCCCCTTCTGTTCACAGCCATCCCTGCCTGAGAGTTGGAAGGCCAGGAGAAAGAAGACTGAGGACAGAAACTGGGAAATGCTAACATTTAAGGGACAGGTGGAAGAACAGCCTTTTTGAAGCAATCTGGCATGAATTATTATGACATTAAACTCTGTCACTGGTATTTGCCTCCTAAAACAGTAGTTTGCTACTCTGGAATGAATCTACAACTGACAGCTGTTTGGAGATATATTTGGTCAGGGAGAGAAGGTGGGTGGGAAGAGGAAAGAAGCCTTCTAAGAACAGCATTGATGGGGGAGCAGCCTGGATTTGGTACCAGACAAGCCAGCTCCCGCTACAAGGGCTCCGCTACTGGCTAGCAAGGTGACTTGAGGCAAATGGCTCAAACTTTTCTGACATAGCATGTCTTTCATTGAAGTAGAGATGATAATACCTACCTGACAAAGCTATCATGTAGATTAACGTGAAGTCTTAGGCAAAAGAGGGCTGTGGCCGACAGCCTGTGCCCTTCTCATTGCACCCCCCTCCCCACCATTTCCACACTGCACGGGGGCTGGTCCATCATTCATTCCTGGCTTCTGAGCTCTGTCCACATTCCCTGAAAACACTTGCCTTTTTCTTTGTCCACCTTTTGGGGGGACCTATGCACACAAGCCAGTGCTGTCAGCTCTCCACACAGGCTATTTGGACAGGCAATGTGGGGATCCTGTGTATCCAGCATATAGATAGAGGGTGCATGTGCTCAAGGTGGTCACTCTCCTTGGCCCTAAGGGCTCCTCACCCAGGGCAAGGGAAGGGGTACAGCTGAAGAAGCACTAAAGGTCTGTGTCGGTGCTCTACAACATGAGCCTCAGGCACCTTACAGTACTAGGTAAGGGTGACACTGATGCAAAGGAGCCTCACACAGTACCAGTCACATACTAGATTCTCATTTCAGATAAATTCTCTCTTCCTTTACTCATCCTTCCCTGCTAGTCTCTTTTCTAGAATCTGGAAAGACAAGGTCAGAATAACATCATCATTTCTTGGTTAAAAATCTTCTACACAAGCAACAAAAGCCTAAGTTGACCCCAAATATCATACATTCTTTTGTCTGCTCTGGATCCACATATCTACTCCTATCATAGCATTTATCAAACAATAGGTGAATATCTGCTTGTCTTTTTTTTTCTAATGAGCTGTGAGCAACTGAATCCACAGAAACAGTCTCTTACTCTCTACTACGCCCCTGCCTGTCTTAGAGTCCAACCTGGAATACACACCCAATAAATGTTGGTGAAATGAGTGAACAAATGAATGGATGAAGGAAACCAAGCCCTCTCCACACTGGGATAGGAGGGAGGGGAGAAACTATGGAGACTGTTCCTCGTGGCATTTTACAGACACTCTCCCTGCTACTTTGGTGTTGGGGGTGGGGAAGGGTATGTATGTAGCTATGTATGATACATATGTAGCTATTTCATATGCTGTAGGCACCTGGGGTATTTCACTTGTGGTGAGGAAGAACAAAGAGAAAAAGGCAAATAGGCCCTAAAAAAGTGTGTGATCTGTTTGTCATATGCCCAGCTCTTGTGTCTTACCTTCACTACTTGAACTCCCACCCCTTACACCTAGACTAGCTTAGCACAGCACATAGGGTCAGCATCTCCAGGCTATGACCCACTGGAAAACCAAAAAGAAGAAAAAAGAGAAGGTTCCTATTGCTTTTCCACTCCAGAAGATGAAGTAAGTGCCTTTCAATGAGAAAGGAAGAAGTAAACTTTGCTACAGAAATTCTAGAACTTTCCACCCGGTGGGAGCTAGAAGAGTCAGCTTTTTATTTGCAATGGTGTAGGGAGAATAGGGAAAAGTTTGCCAATGCCTCACAAGTTTTGTTGAGTAAGTGAATTAGTGCATTAAAGTAATCCCCATTTGTGATGGCTGTTGTCCTCAGAGCACTTCCTAAAGGAGCTAGTTCAAGGAAACAGAGAGTGCCCCTGCCCCACTTTGGAAATGAGAAGGAGCATGTAAAGTAAGTCGTCTGGCTGTTTGCCTCCTTTTATACAGCTTACGTCCTTGTTACCCTATCTAGCAGGGGTCACAGGGGAGTAGTCACCCACCACCTCAAGGCTGGGTATGGACTGCCTAGTATTCTCTCTCTCATGCTCAGATCAATTACCTCATGCATTTAAGTCAACACTGGGCTTGTAGTAGTGCTATCATTAAATAGCAACTGGAACTCTGTGTCAAAAGAATTCACACTTCTGAAGCTAAAACATGAATGTAATAATTTTGCAACCACAAACCCTCAATTACCCTCTAGGATGGATACTCACTGTAAGTCCTATGTCTCCCTTTGGTCCTTGTAACCCCTACTTAGCAGAAGAAGAGTAACAGTCAATATAGTTGGAACTGGTTAGTGTATAAAATGACAGGAAGACTTTAAAAATCACTGCTTGCCTGTCTTCCTGGGGATCCAGGCTCCCCAATTTCTCCTTTATCGCCTTTCTTTCCCACAGCGCCCTGTTCTCCATGCTCTCCCTTTAGAATACAGAAAAAAGAGAAGGTTAGAATGTAAATATTAAAGCCAAATAAGAAAAACTCTAAAATTTACTTCATTTGCAAGTGGTAGCTTTTGAAGACCTGTGGTTCTGGTTGATACAAATATACTATAGGAAAAAAGGGGACAGACATGATATTTATATCACCCCCCCCCCCTACCCCCAGCCCGATTCCATAAACTAATTCATGATGAAGCATAGATCACAATGTAAGGAGACCTTGATTCACTATTAGGTCAGCTCACTGCCTTCAGGAAGTTCAACTATTATAAAACTTTACACCAGAGTTATCTGGTGTCTTTTACGTGGTATGTTGTAAGGGTTTAGTCCTTTTTCAGCTGGCTTTCAAGGATGAAGAAGATGAGATTTATAAAGTAAACATGTTTATAGTTAGGAAAGGAAATGCATAAGGATTTGCTTTCAAATGGATTTTTTCCTATGAGAGCTGTAATGATGAATGACCAGTATGAGAGCTCTTCCAAAGTTCACAATAAGCTATTGAGATCCTAAACCTAAGCATTTTTCTAAGGTCCAGAAATACTTACCTTCTGGCCAGGGAGCCCACGGCCTGTCATGCCTTTTGGCCCTGGAAAGCCTTGAGGTCCTTGCTCCCCCTACACAGTATGAAAAAGGGATCATCCCATTAATTTCTCAAGATAACTCAGAAAATTATTTGAGTCAGATATATACTTGCAGTTTCAAAACCATATTGTAGCATTATCTAAATTGGGGAGGGGGACTGTATATGTCAGATGGGCTTAATTCTTTGCTAGTAAAAGTTGAACTTCTGAATCTGGGGTAGAAGTGAAGGAGCTAGTTTACAGCATTTGCCTGTTTCTGTGGCATAATTACTCCCACCTTGGGCAATTTCAAACTATGAATATTTTATAAACCAGTTCACAAATAACAGGCAGCTGATAGGAATGGTGATTTTTATGATCTTCTCTACATTTTTCTATATTTTTTGATATGCTAAAAGCATGTATTGTCTTATTAGTGGAGGAAAAGAGGATATAACTGCATCTCTCCCCAGTAAATGCCAAGGAGCTGTTTATATAATTACCATAGACTGTTAGTTGCAGCCCTGATCATTGGTACCATGGATCTATTTATTTAGTACCTCCTTAATTCAGAAAATAAAAATGTTTTCATGGCAGGGCTTGTTTTTAACTGCCCCATCCCTTACCTCAACTTTTTTCTCCCACTCCCAGACCCCTGTCCCCACACAGATTTAAAGGGCTTTCATGAGGTTGAGCGCGAAGCAGAAATAATCCGTCTACTACACGAAGTCGTAGTTCTGATTCTGCTTACCTCTAAATCATTGTTAGCAATGAATCTGTGGCAAAGCTGTGTGACAATGAGCTACTGGGATTTTATTTGCTCACTTTGAACATCTTTCTCAAAGGTACCCTGACTATACCTACTAGAATCACTTATACACTTAATGAAAACCTCAGACAACGAATTGAGAATCCAGGTGGGGGTAGAGGTAAAATATGCATTTTGCCACAGGCTTGCTAGGGCTTGAGAACCACTACTCTAGAAGGCAGGATGGGATCTAGAAGGAGAGCCTGGAGGGGGTCACAGAGGCTTGCTTGGAGACCACTGCAACTTTGAGTATCAGCATTCCTCAGCCCCCTTCCTAACTCATTGGCTTCCAAACTTTTTAAAATCAACAGAACCCTTTGTTTTTAAAAGTATTATAATGAAATATTTTAGACATGCAACATGTATACTGAAAAAGGCAAATATTTATATACTACCATATTGAAACTCCTGAGGTACCCAATCCCCTCCCCTAAGAAGAGGGGACATCTGTCACTGAAATTGATATGCATCACTCATATCCCTGTTTTTATGCTTTAACTACATATATATAGTCTAAGACAATATTTCATATTTTAAACTTCAAAGAAGAGGTATATCTATGTATCCAATTTATATTTTAAATCTCAGCATTACCTATTTGAAATATATCTGTGTACATATACATAGTTCTAGTTTGTTAATTTTCTCTGCTCTACAGCAGAGAAACTAATGAACTAGACTATAATTGATCCATTATCCTAGTGATGGACATTTAGGTTGTTTCCCATATTTCCCAATTGCAAATAACGTTTCAGTGAATACTCTCTTAAATATCTTTGCACACTTGCTCACATCTCTAGGAGGGAACCTTTTCATTAAAACAAATTTTATACAGAGAGGTACAATATAGTATAAATATAATTGGAGACTCTTGTTGAAATAAAGTGGATCGGGGCAGCCCCAGTGGCTCAGCAGTTTAGTGCTGCCTTCAGTCTAGGGCGTGATCCTTAAGACTTGGGATCGAGTTCCACATTGGGCTCCCTGCATGGAGCCTGCTTCTCCCTCTGCCTGTGTCTCTGTCTCTGTCTCTGTCTCTCTCTATCTCTCATGAGTGAATAAATGAAATCTTAAAAAAAAAAAAAAAAAAGAAATGAAGTGGATCGGCTTGGCTGAACTTTTAGGTCCTTTTCATCTCTGCCATGTTGTATTTCTAAATGGAAAGCAGGTATGGGGTTACAGTTTTGCCTCAATTCAGCTCTAGAGGACTCAGACCAAGTACGTTACAAAGGTCAGGTTGTGGAGAGCTCATTCACTGAGTCTTTTTCACCTTGGTCATTCTTGAGCCAAGCACAGTGCCATAGTAGCGTGGGCCCACTGTAAAGGTACATGCAGTATTGTGCATGGATGTCTCAGCCCTATCTGAGGAGACTCAACCCTGAAGAAGTGCCCCCAGTATTAGTTGCTTTAGTGGTGACAGAAGACTGGCAGGGATCACTGGTCTTCTCTATTCAGTTCACAGTCAAGAGAGGAGTCTTTTCCCACCAGGAAACATGGTGCTACAGAGAGCCCAGAACCCTAGATTGGGATTGGTGCCAGTGAAGTAAGCTGGAGACAGTACATCAACATTCAGAGTCCAAGCTAGAGATTCAAGAAGGAAAAAGGAGAGATCCTTGGGTGACTCAGCGGTTTAGCCCCTGCCTTTAGCCCATGATCCTGGAGGGCGTGATTCTGGAGTCCCAGGATCGAGTCCCACATGGGGCTCCCTGCATGGAGCCTGCTTCTCCTTCTGCCTGTGTCTCTGCCTCTCTCTCTCTCTCTCTGTCTCTCATGAATAAATAAATAAAATCTTAAAAAAAAAAAAGAAGGAGGAGGACGAGAAAGGAGAGGAGAAAAATCTGTTCTGTTTCCAAAGATTAAACAGCTTGAACACAGGTGTGAAGAGGAATAGACAGGAAAATGTGGAACACAGACCAACCTCATTACACTTGCTGACAAACATGCTCTGGGAGTGGATGTGCAGCCTCATTTAGAAAATGAAGGCTAGAAGGATCTGTCTATATACAGAATGTGTGGCCAGCTCACAGAATCATATGGAGGATGGTGGGGGAGATACCTGCCTGAGAATCTGCCTTCTCTGTTCTAATTTAAAAAGAAAAGAAAAACGAAAAAATTATAAGAAAGATATCCTCTTAAGAAAGATGTGTCAGTAAATGATACTTTGGCATAAATTAGTTTCCTCAGAGTTTTTTTTTGCAGAGGTAAGTAGGACATCTTCGTTCAACCGGGTACCTGGTTGAAAGGTAATTTGAGGTTGTCAGGGAGATGCTTGCAATCCCTGGGACCTGAGTTCAGGGTTCAGAAGGTTTCCCAGATAGGCAGGAGGGGATTAAAGGTTCATGAGAGAACACTAGAAAAGGCTGTATAGCTGGCTGTGTCCCAGCCCGTAGGACAGAACAGTGTGACAAACAAAGCAGTTGGGCCCGGGGTATGATGACGAATTGTCACTGAGAATTGCACATTCAGACAAGTGGGTCCAGAAAGAGCTTGACACCTTTCTGACAATTCTTCAAAATAATATTTTTTTTTACAACCTTTTGGATCCTGTAACAGCTAATATAGATGTCCAATAAATATTTCTGACTAACTAGTTTCCTTCAAGAATTTATACAATTTCCTAGCAAACATAAAAGCTACTGTGGCTTCACTGCCAGGCCCTGAGGGGAAAACCTCAAAGTGACCACTTATTGTGTTAGGATCAGCTTCACAGTCAGGAATTTGTTTTGCATTATTTCACATTATAGACATTTTAGATATAATTGTTCACACTGTAGCTATTCCAGGCAGCTGGGTTTCCCTACAAAAAGACCTTTTTTTTTCTTCTGCCAATTTCCCTTCAAAATACTTGAAGTCTTCCTATAACTTTCAGAGTGTACTATCTGGCCAACAGTGAGCCAGCTCCTTAATTTGGCAGAGGTGAATGCTATCCAATCATGATTTTTTTCCTTACAAGTCTCAGGAAAATGATACACAATTATTTTCAGCCTGGGTCAGAAGCAACTACAGGAAAGAACCTGTCTGTCTGAAGGTATAATTAAATCTAAAATTCAAACCCAGCTTCTCAACCACTCTCTCACCCTTAGATCCATCCTGCTACAGATGTGATCATTTTCATTTTTCAGGTAATTAAGGTGCAGTAAGAAAAGAAATCAAAATGATGGATGATCCAAAACTATAAAATAAAACTTCTGCCTTCCCTTGAGGGCATAAAAACTTCTTAGAAAAGGCTGCTCTCATGTTTTCTTTTGTTTGTTTTAATTTTATTTATTTATTCATGAGAGACACAGAGAGAGCGGCAGAGACATAGGCAGATGGAGAAGTAGGTGCCATGCAGGGAGCCCAATGAGGGACTGGATCCCAGGACTCCATGAGCTGAAGGCAGACGCTTAACTGCTGAGCCACCCAGGTGTCCCTTTGCTTTCACTCTTAAATCCACAACAAAAAGTGCTAATCAATCTATGAAAGCACAACTTTTTTTGAGTGCATCATAGAGCTGCGGTTGTAGGGTAGCCAACTGACTCAAAATCTAAGGAAACAAAGGATCCTCTTAAGGAGAGACAAGGCATGGGCACTTACCTTCTGGAAACAACAGATATCATGCAGGCTGGTAAGAGGAATTCAGATAAAACTCCTAACCAATCACTAAAGGCTGAGTGTGGGCCAGTGTGAGAGTCAGAACCCCTGGGAGCTTCAGACACAGGGGACTTTATATCCACTCACAGGTCCTTTGGGGACCTCACCAGGGCTCATAAGAGAGACTGGGAGCAGAGTGACTCCCAAAACTTCCCTAGTGGCTCAAGCCCAGGGGAGGGAAGGAGCTAACCCCCAGCAAAAGGCACAAAGCCATCTATGGGACAAAAATCTGAAGCTGTTGAGGAAGGACAGCAATCAGTCACCTTTAGGGCACAGATGACCCGTGGGAGCTGAGGAAAGGAAACAATAAAACTTGCAGGCATGGATCATAGACTTTTAGAGATGCCCCACTACTTGGGGAAGGGTCAGGAAACCTTCCTTAGCCCAGACCGTCAGAGGCGTACTATGCATTTGCTGGAACTTATAACACTGCCCACACTTAAAAGGGTGAATTTTTCTATAAATAGTCTTTTACTAAAATTAGAAAAAGTCTTTTAAAAAGTAAAAAGAATTAATAGAACATGGGGCAAAATGAATAGCGTCTATAAACAGTACTGAAGCAATGGTAATTTTCCGACATTGATAATTTTACTGTGTTACATAAGAGAACGTAGATTTTGATAAATTTTGAAGGTAGGGGGTACAAGATTATTGAAGCAGGCCTGGAAAGAAAAGCAGCTCAAAGAAAGAAGCCAGTATTGTATTAAGATGTTGACTTAGTGGGTAAATGGCAGAGTGAGCAAGATATGGTGGCCTGGCCGATTAGTTATAGAAGTATTTGGCCTCAAATCCACGAACCATCTTGTATGGAAAGGGATTATTTTCTTAGGCTTCATGAAGGACACAGTAACTCACTTTAGAAGGAAAAATGGTATTTTCTTGGTGGCCCATGGAGTACATAAAATTGTACATGTAGATCGAAGGCGCTTGCCCAGAGGCCCCTAGAACGACCCAATGGTCTGGCATTTTGAAACCTAACCCCTTCCTCCTGAATCGCCATCATCACATTCTCATGTTACAACTAGCACCTGCCATGGAAAAGGACTGAGCCACACAATAAGAGAGCTAGACATAGTCTTAGGTAATTGCTAGAATAACCTGGGGGCAAGTATGTAAATGATAAAACCAAGGCTTGCAATCCCTCCCCATTTCCTCGGATTGTATTTGATTTCACCTCGATGCTTCCAACAGTAATTCTCTCCAAAGGCAGTTCCTCCAAAGCCTCTGCTGATTTTCTTTCCTCAGTTCTGTCTTGGCACAAAGTGGAAGCCTGGCAGTTTCTCCATCTCTAGCCTGAAAATCAAGAGCCTCCAGTTTCTTAAAATCCTTTCTTTTGTGGAATTGAATTCCTCTAACTTAATGTCCCATTTTGATATGTTAGCTTCTCCAACATGGGCTAATGCAGCATAACGCTTGTGCAGCAAAGCAGCCCATTTGGTTGGGAATGGAATCCATGGGTAAGTTATGTGTTAGCCAGCGAGCCTTCTGCTGGAGCACAGCCCAGGCTCACCTGGTACCTGGCCAGGCTATGGTACCAATGGGCTTAAATGGAACAATGTGGCTTCATTATACTTGATTCTCATTCAAATGGTGATCTAGTCCCATTGTGTCCAGTGAGAGGCAGAGAAATGGTTTACTTTACAGATTCAGGGACTTGTTTGGGGTCTGTCCCTAAAAATGGTTTAAAACTTGCATCATTTGTTCCTCTCCTCCTCTCCTTGGCCCATAATATAGGGTCTTTTTCAAAACCTAAGTAGTGTCAGCCATGTATGGCAAGGGTTTTCTGAACAACTCCTATGGAAACTTGCATGAGCTGGACCAAAATGCTGCTGACATCAATATTGATGGCTATATTCATTTCCTTTTGCCATTGTAATGAATTGCCACAAATTTAGTGGCTGAAACAACATAAATTTGTTCTCTTACTGTTCTGGAAATCAGAAGTACAAAATCAGTTTTACTGGGCTAAAGCCAAGGTATTGGCAGGGCTGCTTTTTCCTGGAGCCTCTGAGGGGAGCAACTATTTCTTGGACTTTTTCAACTTCTAGTAGTCATTGGTATTCTTTGGCTTGTGGCCCCTTCGTCCATCTTCCTCCGCTCTATCCTTATTTCCACCGTAACATCACCTCTTCCATAGTCTTTTCTCCTTCTTCCCCCCTCTTATAAGGACACTCATGATCACACTCAGGGTCCACCCAGATAATCCAGGATAACATCTCCATCTCAAAATGCTTAACTTAATCACATCTGCAGAGTTTCTTCTGCCATAGAAGGCAATATTCACAGACTCTAGGGATTAGGACATGAACATCTTTGGGGGACATTATTCAGCCTACCACATTGGCTTTTTACCTATATTCATGTGAAAAGCAATTGTTATATTTTCTGTAATTTACTTTCACATGCTTTAGTTTAGATAGTATCATGAGAATGTGTATGTGTAATTCAGTTTATACTGTAGGGATGCAGAAGTAACACTTGAAATACCATAATCAGTGGTACTGACCTGTGCTTCAATTCTTACTATCTGAATTTTCTCCAGAGGGATGAGAAAAACAATTTACCCTTGGGAAAATAAGAGGTAGTCAAGATCTGTCATAGATAGAAATGTCATGCAGGTACTTCACCCCTTGCATGGATGGGTATAAGAGTCAGCCAAATACTTTTGGTAGAGCACCCTAATTCTAGAACTCATTCAGAACAGGTGCCTCCTACCCCCATCCCATAATGAAGAGTCCCTTCACTGATCTGACTAAAAGGTTAATTGATCCAATCATGAGAATATGGGTATATTTGTCTCAGAGAAATCATTTTATGCAAAGCTTATCAAAGTGCTTTCAAAAAAAAAAGACAATTGGAACTTGGACCATGCTTTAGTGCCTTCTTGTTAATGAGTAGCTGAATATCGGATACAATTCTCTCTGAAACTTGGTTTAATTAAAAATATGACTCCTGATAGCAAGGTTGTCTAGGAGGAAGCAAGTAACTCCTGCCAATTTCTAATCTTTAGAGGCTACCAATAGTCACCATAAAGAACCTGACAAATCTAAATGTTGGAATTGACCTTGCTCGGCTCACAACAGGCACGGCCAAATGTGCTCAATTTGGGCATATGTTCCCTCTATTCATTTCGTTAAACTTTTTTGTCTCTGCTTCCAGTTTTCTGTTTCTGTCTTCTAGCAGATGTTAACATGGTTGAACAATTAGCACAAATATTCCCAAAGAATCTCAGCAACGGTCAAGCCACTTAACTGGACTGTTTGATTGCTTGGTGGACACGTGTGTTGCTGTTCCGATCTTCCATCTGATTGCAGGATCTGGTCCCATTTTCCAATAATAAAGTTGTTCTTAATATAAATGTTAGAATTAAATACATCGATAGGTCATAGTGCAAAGCCCATCATGGCTTATAGGGGTCCTGCCAGCTCAACTCAGTTGTACATGTTTAACTTATTCTGCTTAAATAGCCTTTTGTAAAACCTGCCAAGTTTCATGAAAATCTTGTACGGCATGTGGATATCCCTGCAGCACACATGATAGGATACAAAGAGACAAGGTCAGCTTTATGGCAGTTGCCTCGGCTAGAGACAGAGGACTCTGGAATGCTCCCTTTCCTGGCCACCTGCACAGTGTAGGCTCCTGGTTTCCCTCCTGCCATTGTCAGCTTGTTTTTCACTTCTCTAGAGTCTCTCTCTGAACCCTTGGTGCCCTCAAGGTGGATGTCTGCCATGGTCCTTCCTTTTGTTTTAGTATTATCCTCTGTAGTATTGTCCACTACCATGGCATCAGCGGTGACCTTCTTAAGATAATCTCCACTTCTCTAGCCCCAGTCTCACCCCAGTCTCTATGCTCTGGCCCTAACTTTATATCTGCTTTCCAGAACTTTCCACCTGTTAGCCAAGTCAGAACCAAATCTATCAAGTATAGACATTCTCTTCAGGCAAGCCTGCTTTGCTTTCTGCCTTTTTCCCTATCTGACTCCTCCCCCAGTGCCCAGGTTTGGGATTCTCTTTATGTTCTGATCTTCATGTCCTCTCTGTGTCCCTCCCAGTGTCCTCATCTCATCTGTGGACCAGTTCTAGCCCACCAAACACATCCAAGGGGTCTTGTCTGACCCATTCTCACCCCAATCACAAGTAAAACCCCCACATCAGCCCACACCTCTGTGGTATATGTCTCCTCGCGGGTTTGGGTGCACACATCTTTCTGTCCTTAAATTCTCAAAGTAGAGGCACTTCATCTTAATTGTCTTTCTACATCCTAAGGTACCTGTTTCAGGGCCCTGCATTTCAAACCAAGATAGATGGAGTGGATATGGAGGCTGGCTACCTTTTTGGTAGAAGCAGGAGGTAGCAGCTCCAGCTGTCAAAATGAATGTGTCTTGACTGTCACACTTCTGGTGTGAATGCTGGTAAAGATGATGTTTACTTTATATCATCACTCTATGATTCTGGGGGAAGAAAAACTTATTTAGACTGTATGTGTCATGTTTAATTTTACCAAAAAGAAGATACCAATGAGACTTTCAGCCAGGTCTATCCTTAGGCCCAGGGTATGATATTTCCTGTCAGTAGGTTTGGTGACAGCTGTTAACTCCTGTGGTGCACCAAAGAACAGACCAAAAGGTGAATGCCCCCCACCCCCCCACTTTATCCCATGGTCTCCTGTGGCCACACCAGTGACTTCTAAGCCAACATAGCACACTCCCTGCTATGCCAACAGTCCCCAGCCATCCTGGCTCTTCAATTGCTGCTCCTCCCATGGAGAA
Source organism: Vulpes vulpes (assembly GCF_048418805.1). Taxonomy (NCBI): domain Eukaryota; kingdom Metazoa; phylum Chordata; class Mammalia; order Carnivora; family Canidae; genus Vulpes; species Vulpes vulpes. The sequence goes on from NC_132786.1 coordinate 88,131,001, forward strand.
ATTCTGGAGGCATCATTGACACTGACATCAAAAAACCATAATGGAAATTCTGCTTTTAAATGCTTATATTTGAGATGTGAATTTTGGACCTGTGCCTCTGTATTGGCCTCCTGCTTTTATTACCTGTCAAAAGGATTATAACTACTGAGAAACAGTGACATTCTAGAAACTGATTTCCTCTACCAGGAATTAAAAGCACAAAAAGGACTAACAACTAATTGATTGCTTTCTCAGAGAATGTCTTTCACCAGAGGGTTCACAACATTAGTTCTTCTATGTGTCTCTTTCTGGATATGATATGGGAGTTAAAGAAGTCACATCTAGAGACCCATGAATTCTTTGAGTAAAAGCAGGGTAAGCTTATTTCACTTCTCATAATGTCCTCTAAGTTGATTTATATTGTTCCTTATGGCATGAATTTCCTCCAATTTGGGGAGGCTTAATAATATTCTATTGTGTGGATATATCATATTTTCTTAATCCATTTGTGCTTTGATGGGCATTTAGGTTGTTTCATACCTTGGCTGTTGGAATAGTGCCACAGTGAATACAGGAGTACTAAGTGAAACAAGCCAGCCACAGAAGGACAAATACTGCATGATCACCCAGGGTTAGATGACCGAATAGTCAAAGTCATAGAGGCAGAGTAAAATAGGTAGCTGCCAGGGGCGAAGAGGGGGAAATGAAATGTTGTTCGATGGAAATAAGGTCTCAGTTATGGAAGATGAGTGCTGCATAACATACTGCCTATAGTTAGCAATACTGTACCATACACTTCAAAGATTGTTAAGGTAGGTCTCACGTTAAGTATTCTTACCACAATAAAAAAAATTAAAACAAAGGCTGAAAATAATGAATTTGTTTTTCAAAATATAGAAATGATAAGGCTATCCAAATATATTTTTAAAACAAAATAAAGAAAATTACATTAATTGGAAAAAGCTGGGGGGATAAAATTACAATAGGACCTACTTCCTATAGACAGTTCTGTCTCTTTCATTTTTATGCCTTGTTTTCCTTTCTCATTGCTTCCAACTCAACATGATAGAGACTATTCCTAATGATTCAGATGCTAGTTCAAAGGGGCAGAGCTTACACATATATGGCAACTTTCCTCTTGATTTTTCCCTGCAAAATTCCTCTAAACTGTCTTCTTAAGCAGTTCAATGACAACCTAACAATCAACCTTACTCTACCACAGAACACACAGATGTGGTTGGCATCTCTCAGGCCAAGAAACAGAATTGAAGCAATATGAAAACATCCACAAACCCATAGTCTCCTAAGAAAGCATATGTTTCAAGAAATGCAGTTATTGATAAAGTTAACTCAAGTTTTAATTGCATCACACTTGCTTCAAGGATAAAGCAAGAAAACATGCAAGGGCCAGTAAAAGAGACAAACATACGTATAATGAAATAATATTCACAAGTCTTTATAAGCCTAAACTTGTGCTCACAGTGAAGTAGAAAATTGCATAAAAGGAGTGGCAGCAGCAGAAAAATTCATAAGTAGACAGATTTCAGTTCAGAATGAAGAAGGAAAGCCTACCAATTATAGCTATAGAATAAGCCTTTCAAAGCACAATGAAATGGAAATGCTAGCACAAGTATGGGAAAGTACAAGAATGTTCTCTGCAGCATATCTAAGGAGATATATAAAATTGTCACATTCAGGTAATGAAGTACTATGAAACTGCTAAAAAGTATAGTAAATCTTTATGTATTGATTTGGAGGCCCATTCATGCTCTATTTACTGAGAGGGGGAGCAAGTTGGGAAAATAACGTATAAAATTATTTTAAAGGCTGTTGCACTGTATATGTGTGTGTTTATACATCTAGTTGAAAATATGGAAGCTACACATCAAACTGCAAACACTGACAATCTCTGTAGGGTAGGACTCACGGGAAAAGTAGAAGACTTTCAGAAGTTTACATGATTATGAGGTATTTGGATTTGACAGTTTTCTTTTGAAAAAGGAACAAAGTTTCTCGAATTTGCTACAAGACTACTAGGAAACATACAAGACAGGTACAAAGTTTCCATTCCCTGGAGAGTCTAAGCAGAGTGTAAATGGTCAGATGCCCTTTAGGATGTTGTAGAATAGCTTCTTGTGTTGGATTGGAGAGGAATTAGTAGAAACCCATTCTAATCCAAAATATCACAGGCATGCCTCTAGCAATCGCTTTCTCTTTGGCATCATGAATATTGCTTTCTGTTCACTAGATCTTTTCCATTAGCATACAATATACATACATACACACATACATACAATCTCTCCCATTTTTAAGAAAAACTTCCTTAGGGCACCTGGGTGGCACAGCCTCCAACTCTTGGTTTCAGCTCAGGTCATGATCTCAAGGTCATGATATCAGGGGTCATAAGATAGCAGCAGAGTCTGCTTAAGTGTCTCTTTCCCTCTCCCTCTGCTGCTCCTCCATCCCTCTCTGTGTCTCAAATAAATATATTTTTAATTTATTTGACACAGAGTGAGTACAAGCAGGAAGAGTGGCAGGCAGAGGGAGAGGGAGAAGCAGGCTCCCTGCTGAGCATGGAGCCCAGTGTGGTACTTGATCCCAGGACCTCAGGATCATGACCTGAACTGAAGGCAGATGCTCAACTGACTGAGCCACACAGGCACCCCTTCTCTCTCAAATAATTCTTTAAAAAGAAACTTCTTAATCACACATATCACTCTATTGCTCAATCTCTACGGACCTCATTTTCAAAAGTATTGCCAATTGTGCTCTGTTTTCATTTTCTTTCTCACCATTGTCTCTGTTTTATACTTTTTATTATAAAGTAATTTCAAACATACAGAAAATTATGATAATAATACAAATATATCACATATTCCCTTCACCCCCATTCATCAATTGTTAAGATTTTTTCCAGGTTTTATTCGGTGAGTGTGGTGTGTCTGTGTGTTCTGTGTGCATACATGTGATTCTTGTCAAGGTCACAATGACGATGTTGTCAAATCTAGTGACCACTTTTTACCTTTCAAACAATCAACAGCAATGAAACTAGATGACCATGCCCCCCTTGAGATAATTCTTCACTTGGCTTCTAGGAACCACTTCCTCTTGATACTCTGCCTACTTTTCAGTCTCCTTTGCTGTATCCTCTTTGTCATACAAACCGCCAACTGATGGAGTTGTATGCCCAGTCCTTGGATATCTTCTCTGTCTACATTTACTCATTACATCTTTCCATTTATGCTCAAGACTTTAAAAACTATCTATATATTATTAAACCAAATTAGTATCTCTTGTGTTGATCTCTTCTCTGAACTGTAGATTTCTATCCCCAGATATCTATTTAACAGCCCCACTGAAGATTTAGCCTCATGTGTCCAAATTGAAATTTCACATTATTTGAATTGATTTCCTCCATACTTGGCCATCCTCATCTTCCTATAGTCTCTCTCAGGTCAGAAAATGGCAACCCCATCCTTCTAGTTGCTCAAGTGAAAAATCGTAGTCATCCTTGACTCTTCTCTTACACCCTACATCCAACTCTGTATCCAACCACCCCTTCCCATTTCTACCATTACCATGCTCAGCCAAATCACCACCATCTCTCACCTGCACTTTGGCAATATCTTCCCATTTTAATTCTTGGTCTTAATAGCCCCCCCCCCCCCCCCCCCCCCCGTCTATTTGCTGCTTGCTGCTGGAACCATCTTTTTTTTTTTTTTAATTTTTGTTTATTTGTGATAGTCACAGAGAGAGAGGCAGAGACACAGGCAGAGGGAGAAGCAGGCTCCATGCACCGGGAACCCGATGTGGGATTCGATCCCGGGTCTCCAGGATCGCGCCCTGGGCCAAAGGCAGGCGCCAAACCGCCGTGCCACCCAGGGATCCCCTGGGACCATCTTTTTAAAAGATGATTTATATCAGGTTGTTCCTCTGTACAAAGCATCTGATGGGAGGGAGGAAAAAAAAAGCCTCTGATGGCTTCTTATCTCATTCATGACTTACTGAAGTCTTGTCGTTGTCCTATTACTGATGTTCCTTGAGTATGCCAGGCCTGGATTCTTATTCCAAATTCCTAATTAAGAAACCCAAAATTCCCCCTACCCACTGCCTAAGCTTCTATCCCACTTTTTAGAAAAGGTTTATTTGTTTTAGAGACAGAGTACACGCGAGCAGAGAGTGGGAGAGAGGGAAAGAATTTCAGGCAGACTTCCCACTGAGAATGGGGCCTAATGAGGGGTCCAATCCCAAGACCCAAGATCATGACCTGAGCCAAAATCAAGAGTCGACCACTTAACAAACTGAACCACCCAAGTGCCTCCTATGCCACTTTTTAACATGGAGAATGGAATATCAAGGGCTAGGAATGCAGGGTGAAGAAGGACAAAAGACATGGCCCAAAAGAAAGTGTTTTGGACAAAATAAGCAAAAGCAGGTGGTAAAGAGATTCTCCCAGTGGGAGATGTGTTGCCCTGAGTCCTCTGTTCCTTCTATTCATACTTTAGAACTTACCATCAATACAGCTGGTTACTCTGGGGAACTGTATGTTTTCCACATTGGCTGACATTATTAGGATTTACTTCCAGTTTATGATTTCATCAACAAAGTAAACAGAGTTAACCCTGAGGACTTTTTTGCTTCCTCTTGTCAAGGCTGGTTGCAATGTCATTGTATCATGCAATTGTAAATTATGTAGTGGTGAATTATAAATACACGTATTCTATGGCTCAGAAGGAACGGGCTCATTTTGGTGTGTAAGAGAAGGCTTCTGGAGAAAGTGTTATGTAATATGAGCCCTGACATAGAAATAAGAGTGAGCCTGCTACTTTGATGGTTAGTAATGTTGAGCAACTTTTCATCTACTTGCTAGTTATTTATATATGTTCTTTGGGAAAATTTTCATTGAGGACTTTTGATTATTTTTTAATTCCATTATTTCATTTTTTCTTTGCTATTGAATTGTATAAATTCTTTCTATATTTATGGCATTAACCACTTATCAAGTGTATGATTTGCAATTTTTTTCTAATTCTGTAGGATGTCTTTTCATCTTGTTGATCATTTCTTTTCCTCTGAAAAATCAATTATTTTCAGATTTGTTTTTTTCATTATTGTTTAGTCACTGGTAAATTTTTTTATTCAGTTCTTAATCTTAATTCCAGTATAGTTAACATATAGTGTTCTATTAGTTTCAGGTGTGCAATATAGTGATTGAACAATTCTATACATTACTCAGTGCTCATCAGGGAAATGCAAATCAAAACCACAATAAGATATCGCCTCATATTTGTTAGAATATCTGTCATCAATAAGACAAGAGATAACAAATCCTGGCAAGGAACCAGAGAAAAGGGACTCCTCATCCATTGTTGGTGGGATTGCAAATTGGCACAGCCACTGTGAAAAACAGTAGGGAGTTTCCTTTAAAAATTAAAAAAATGGAACTACACAATCCAGAAATTCCACTTCTGGGAACATATCCATAGAAAACAAAGCAAATGTCAAAGAGATATCTGCGCCTCCATGTCCATGGAGGCATTGTTTTTAGCAGCCAAGACATGAAAAATTTGAATGCCCATCAATTGATAAATGAATAAAGAAGTTGTGTTATATACATGTATTAATCATCCATAAAAAAGGAAATCCTGCCATTAGTGACAACAGTGATGGTTTCTGAGGCCATTATGCTAAGTGAAATAAGCCAGAAAGAGAAAAATAAATACTGTATTTTTTCACTTTATGTGAAACCTTAAAAAAATAGGAAAAAAAAAAAACCTTGGAGAAACCATTACTAAAGGCAAGGAGTAAAGGTACAGAGATTGAATAAATGTGGTCAAAGGTGTAAACATCTAGTTACAAGAGAAGTACTAAGGATGTAATGTACAACATGATGATCACAGTTAATACTGCTCTATGATATATTTGAAAGGTCTTAAGAGAGTAAATCCTGAATTCTCATCACAAGGAAAAATCTTTTATGTCTTTTTCATTTATTTTTTATATCTATATGAGATGATGGATTTTAACTACAGTAATTGCAGTATTCATGCATGTAAGTAAAGTCATTATACTGTATACTTTCAACATAAAAAAAAAAAGTGAGCCTACTTAAGCAGGGAGTGAAAGATATCTCTCCAAGAAGAAGGAAAGCATACACAGAAGCACTGGGGCCAAAGTACACAGGAACCAAAGGCTTTCAGAGCTGTGAGGTTGAGAAGATTTAAGATTGGATGTCCAGACCTTATGGAGTCATGCTAACTTGTGAAGCTGTCTCTTTGGGTATATGCTAAAAACTCTTTAGGTTTATTTTCTTGATATATAAATATATAAAGGTTTTTTAAATTACAGAACAGAGGTACCTGGGTGGCTCAGTTGATTAAGCACCTGCCTACAGCTCAGATCATGATTGTAGGATCCTGGGATCAAGCCCTACCTTGTGCTCCCTGCTCAGGAGTGAGTCTGTTTCTCTCTCTCTGCCCTCCCCCAGCTCATGCTCTCTCACTCTCAAATAAATAAATAAAATCTCTTTAAAAATAATAAAATTATAGAACAGATTTTGAATAATATAGTCACATCCACACCTTTTCTATGGATGAGGGTTTTGCTTATTAAGAAGTACATTCTAGAATGTTTTCTAATAGCCAAGAGAAGTCAGGACCTTCTTTTACTGGACTTTGGCCGGGAAGTCAGGCAACAAGCAGTATGTCTGTCACATACATGTCCTAAACCTCATGAGTTCACCTATAATGTTTTCAGCATATGGTTAACATAGACTGAGGAGAGAGAAGAAAGAGAGAAAGTCAAAGGCAAGAGGAAGATCCCACCTGTGTTTTCTCCAAAAGCGTGATGAAAACATGTCTCTAGGGTGAGGATGTTTTATAGTTGTACACAGTCCAGCTATAAAACACAGTTCAGCATGGTTCAATAGCTTAAACTGAGTTGGTAGATATGCAACCTGATTTATGTGTCTGGCATCAACTGTGCCAGAATGTTTCTCATCACATGTTTCTACTTTCAGATACAGGCAACTAGATATAAATCCTTTCCGAGGAAGTTAAATTTATGTGAACTAGATTATAAAACCTAGATTTTCAAATATCATTTGTAATTGCCTAGATTCCTAAATAGCCTCCCTCGTTCAGTCTTGGTCCTGCTACCGTCTGTTCTCAGCCCACCAGTCACAGTTATTCTTTTACAAACTAAGACCAAATCACTGTGTTGGTTAAAACCCACAAACAACTCCCCACTTGACTCCCCACTTGACTTGAGCTAACGTCCTTACAAGGGCCTATCTGGCTAGACATGAGCTGGACCGGCTCCAACCCTCTGCTGTTACCTTCCTGACCTCACCTCCAGCCACATAGCAGGTCCCTTTACTCTTCTTTTGAACTTGCCTGCCACCTTTCTAGAACCACAGGAAGGTGCCAGGCAAGTTCAGAGCTTTTGCACAAGCTCTTCTATCTGCCTCTGTTGCTCTTTCCTCAGAAATCCTCAAGAGTACCCCCTCACCTCCTTCAGATCTTTGCTCAAATGTTACCTTCTCACGATTTCATCCCACTTAACAATTCATCACATCCCCCTTACCCTGCTCTCCTTTTCTTTGCCATATCAGTTTCATCTTCAAGCTGGGTGGTTCCAGCTGCCCTCAAGGTGATACGCCTGAAGCCTACACAAAAGTTTGCTTACCTGGGGCGCCTGGCTCACGAGGTTGGCTGGAAGTACCAGCAAAGTACAAGTTATATAGTAAACATACTATATAACTTATTTACTATGTTAATTGCCAATAAAATGCAATTCCCATGAGTCAAGAATCTTTGTCTTACTTGCTTATGATATACCCCGAGCACCTAGAACAGAGCCGGGAATATTTATGTATGCTCAATAAATATTTATTGAATGAATTGCCATAATATAACTTTATATAACTAGCTAGGACTAAGTATTGGAGTCAGTATCCTTAATTTTTAGCAGAAGGAACATCTATTTTAAAACATATATAAACTTACTTTCCTTATATGCAGAACAGAAACAGATCCTATTTGAAGGACATGCTAGTATTACTTATCTCACAATCCTGGCAAAGAGTGCGTGTGCACTATTATTTAAGTATATATGTAGCAGGAAAACACAGCAAATGTGTTTACTTCACAAAATTACCATAGTAAGGTAAATCAAGAAGAACAGACTGAGGTCTGTGGAAGTATTATTTCTTTCTGAAACTGGCATAATAATCACAATGGGAACTATTGACTCATCAGATTTCACTTTTCAAAACCAACAGAAGCCAGTTGGAGAATTTTCAGAAGGCTAGTATTCTAATACATTAAAAATCTATTTTCTCCTTTGAAATTTAAGAGCCACTATTTAAAGGCACAATTACATATGCCAATAAATAGTCTTAACAAAAAAGCTCACTGTCTTTACACTGATAAATAGAAATTGATAATGAATGTATTAGTATTCTTAAAATGTCATCTCTACAAATACAAACTCATAGGAAAATCTATTTTCAAAGTTAAAACTTCCTGGTAAAAATTACTTCCTGGTAAAGATGTGAAAATGTAACAACTAGATAGCATACGTCTCTCATTTATTTCTAACTTGATTATTAACTTAAAAGGATCAAGGGAAATGTAATGATACTGCCATGATTGTCTGATCTGGTGACAGGTAATGATGGATTAAATTTCTTCCTCCTTACCTCCTTAATCTATTAATGCAAGTCTTTAAAGTTAGGACCTAGATCAAATCAATCAAGAATTATTGAATATATGCTCTGATTACCACCAGGCAGATCCCACTGAGCATTCAAAAGAACCACCAGATATAATGCCTTAGGTTCATTTGTATCAAACAAATACATTTACTTTGATAGCATCCACTGTGATCCTGTTGTACTGTGATAAAAGATAATTTGGGCACAAAGATCTACTTTCAAGAAAGCCAAATACAGTATTTCAAGTAAACTTCTACCTGTTAGTCCAATCAAGCATACCAACCTGTAAGAGTAAGGTATTCTCACTATTAAACACTAGGACTTAAAAAAGAATTTATCATTTCACAAGTTTAGAATTCTCTTAGTAATGGAATTCAATACTTGTTTGTACGTATAAATGAATCATGTTGTGGGTCAACAATTTGATTACAGGTGGAACTTTACCATCATCCACCATACATCTACCTTCATACCTCCATTCAATCATTCATTACCTTGTTCATTCATTATACAAATATTTATTAAGTGTCTACTGTATTCCAGACACTCTGCTAGGTGTTGGGGAATTAGACACAGATGAAAGAAGCTAAGTCCCTGCTTTCCAAAAAAAAAAATTTTTAATCCAAAGAAGAAGCAAAAATATATATATATATATATTTTTAGATGGTGGTAGTGCTATGAAAACAATAAAAATGAACAATGTTATAGATTGAGAATGGGATGATGAGTCTCCCCGAAATAATAAAAAAATACTATTCCACAAAATTAAAAATTCTGACAAATTAGGCAAAAGGCATAAAAAAGAATCTACACTAGCTACATGATAGTAAAACTGCATACCACCAAATAAAAGGAGAAAGCATTAAAAGTCACAGAGACAAGGACAAATTATCATTAAAGGAATAGTTAGAATGATAGGTAACTTCTCAAGAGCAACAATTAGGACCAGTTGATGGGAAAAATCTTCCCTGCCCTGAGAGAAAAAGCTGTGTACTTAGAATTCTCTACTCAGAAAAATATCTTTTAAGAAGAGATTATGGAGAAAGAAATATAGTTTTGGGGGCACCCGAGTGGCTCAGTTGGTTAAGCATCTGATTCTTGATTTCAGCTCGGGTCATGATCTCAGTGTTGAGGGATGAATCCCCACATTGGGCTCTGCACTCAGTGTGGATTTGGCTTGAGATTCTTTCTCTCCCTTTCCCTCTGCCTTTCCCCACTGTACCCCCTCTCTCTAATAAATAAATAAATCTTAAAAAAAGAAGAAAAGAAAAGAGATATAGTTTCAGGCAAACAGAAATGGAGAGGTTGCTCTGGTGGTTCTTTAACCAAAGGAAATTCTGAAGAATCAGGCAGAGGGAGAGTGGTTCCAGTCTGAGGTGAAAGATGGATTAAAGAGGTAGAAAGTATTAAATAAGTGGATAAATCTAAATAAACAGTGATTATATATTTTTAAAAAACATGATCTAGGGGAATTGAAAAATTTTAAATATAAAACAATAGCGATAGGGTAGAGGCAGATGGAATTAAGGTGTTCAAAATGATTGTAAGAACCAGACAGGTAAAATGGGTATTTCCTAAGGTAAATGTTAATATCTTTAAATGTAAATATTGAAAAAGAGGGAGAAAAATGAGTAGATTCCAAACAAGTAAGGGGAAAATATAATGGTTAAAAATGAGTAAGTATCAAAAAGGGGAAGAAAAGATTTTCAAAAAGGAACATAGAACATGAGGGACAAATGGCCCAAAGTTAGATGGTAGAAATAAATTATAAAAGTTCACTAATTACAAAATTGTAGCTGAACTAAAAATGCTTGTGACAAAAGACAAACATTGTCAGACTGGAGTTTTAAAAATCCAAATACATGTTGCCTAAAAGAAACACGTAAAGTAAAAGGATACAAAAAGGCAGAAGTAAAAGGATAAAGGTAGAACATAAGCAAAATTTAACCAAAGAATAGTAACTATATTCATTTCAGGTATTGGAGGCTTTAAGGCCAAAGGCATTACTACCCAGTGTCTTTAAAAAAGTCATCATTGTGGGCAGCCCTGGTGGTTCAGCGATTTAGCGCCACCTGCAGCCTGGGGTGTGATCCCGGAGACCCGGGATCCAATCCCATGTAGGGCTCTCTGCACGGAGCCTGCTTCTCCCCTTGCCTGCTTCTCCCTCTGCCTGTGTTTCTGCCTCTCTCTCTCTCTCTCTCTCTCTGTGTCTGTGTGTGTGTGTGTGTGTCTCTATGAATAAATAAATAAGTCATCATTGCCAATTTTCTATTCTTTATTCCCCTTTCTCCTTTTTCTTTCTTTTTTTTTTTTAATATTTTTTTTCTTTATTTATTTATGATAGTTACACAGGGAGAGAGAGAGAGAGGCAGAGGGAGAAGCAGGCTCCATGCACCGGGAGCCCGACGTGGGATTCGATCCCGGGTCTCCAGGATCGTGCCCTGGGCCAAAGGCAGGCACCAAACCACTGCACCACCCAGGGATCCCTCTCCTTTTTCTTTCTAATTCTTTTTCCTTTTCTCTCCATATCAATACCCTTTGCTCCTCTCATTCAGTTTCACTTTCCTAGGACAGAACACATACCCATTGTGCCCATGATTCCCACTCGTATGATGTAAGAAGCAGTTTTGAAGAACTGGTGATTGAAGAATTTGTCACAAAATGAAATAAAGATTATTCTGGGGTTATCTTTATCGCCTATCAGTTTGAGCCACAAATACCCACAAACTCCATACTCTTGGCTTTTTTAGAACTTCTCTGCTTATGAACAGGTAATTACCTCATTTCCTGTCATATATTTAAAATAAGAAGTCCTATCTGCAACTAGATAAGCAAAGGTACTGATAATTTAAAAAGCCAGTAATTGTAAAGTCCTTCAGATGTTTGTAAAAGCATAAAAAGTGTTTGATTACTTATCAGTTGGCCCTAACTGACTTGTCAAAGGTTTGCAGTACAAAAGAGTGTGTCCTTCAACCAACAATCCAGAAGGGACTTAATAAGCCTTTGTGTGTGGGGCAGAGTGGTTATTACAGCCTCACTCTGAAGCTACACTTGCCAGCCCAGAGCCTGTTGTAATTTCTAGTCTTAGGCCTGGCCATTGATTTCAAAAGGTCACTACATCCAATCCCTGGCTTCTGACAGAACAGCGCTCAGGGGAAAAGAAGAGCTTTTTAGTGCCTCTCTCTTTTAAAAAATTTAGATTATCATGGTAAAAGACCTTACTACATAGATCTCCTGTCTGGAAGGGCCACCTTTTAATTTCAAGATGCAAAAAAAAATTTTTTTGAGTGGCACATCTGAAAGTCTCAAACGGATCATTTCCTCTTTCTGACATCTACCCAGACTTGATTACTACATGTCACACAATGACTTCAGGGAGGCACATGAGAAGCAGGGGTGAGTGGCTTTGGATACATTACTTAACATCTGTGTATAGAACACATGGAATATAAAGAATGTAATATGGTCCTGGTTCTCTCCCTGAGCTCAAAGCCCTGAAGAATAAAGTTACCTCTTTCTTGAAAGAAGGAGAAAAATATATACTAGTAATTTACTTCTAACCAAGCATTGATGGGTGGGAAAAAGATAAAATACCTTTTATAAATTTTCAACAGTGAAATTCATATGCTAAAAAGATGGTGACAGCAAAGTATTAATTTATTCATGTCCTTCATTCAGCTTAGTTTTGTACAGACAGTATCTGTTACAAGAATGAAAAGGAATAAATATATAACATTTAAATCTTTATTTATTGAATGATATGAATGGATGGGTGGGAAGAGGAGAGGGACAGAGGGAAAGGAAGACACAAAGGGAAAAAGGAAAAAGTCAGAACAATTTGAAATGACAGCATGCTTGCTGTAATTATAAATGATGTACTATTATAACATGAGTACCTTTAGCAGCATATAACTGCTCAAATGAAGTCATTCATATAATTTTCAAATACTTGGTGCTAACTTAATCTTTTTTTTTTTAAATATTCGGCGTCAGAACATGACATCGGACATTGTCTTATCTTTATTACCTACTATTCAGTATTTTGATTTTTCTTTGGAACTAGGGAGACCATAGTAAAGCTTGGGGAAGGATATACCATTTACTATGGAAAAAGTGACTTAAAAATTATTTTTTCAGGATGCCTGGGTGGCTCAGTTGTTGAGCATCTGCCTTTGGCTCAGGGCGGGATCTCAGGGACCTAGGATTAAGTCCCACATCGGGCTCCCTGCAGGGAGCCTGCTATCCCTATACCACCCATCTCTGTGTCTCTCATGAATAAATAAATTTAAAAATATGTTTTTCCTTTGGGGTTTATGGCAGTATAGGAGTAGTCACTAGTCATTGCATAGGGCTTTATTCATGGCAAAGATGGAATATATAGAAGCTGGCAATAATGATTCAAGACCACTAAACTGAGATCCTAAAATCTCCATTCCAGTTCTGATTTGGGGAATAGGAAGACTATTTACATACAAAATTTTAATAATGAAACTGAGAAAGGAAAATACTATACCATATCCTCAGATTCATACTCAGAAATAAAATAAATAAATAAAACAAACAAAACATCCTTTTTTCTAACTAGCTTGAAGTATGAAAACCACTTGGCCCAGGAGGAAAATGAAAGCATGAAGCAGTAAATGAGAAATGCAAATGGTCTCAGAGCCAGCTGGGTAAAAAATAATAAAAGGTATAAAGGTATAATACAGGTATAAGAGGATGCCTTCAATGTCTGAAAACTAGGTTTGTGGATTTTGATTACCAGGATTGACTTTGAGTCACAGCCCTCCCCCACCAGAAGCAATCTGGCAGGTGTAATCCCAAAACACTGAACAATTTCAAAGTCAAGGTACCTCTCATGTGCTTCTGATGACTCCTTTCTATGTAGGGAAACCACTGTGGGAGTTTGAAAATTACAATACAGGAAAAGTATTAGAAGCTAATTCAAAGATGGTTTCTGGTTTAAGCACACATACAATCTATGTTATGCTATTAACTATATTCTTTATTGTTTCAATTTAATTTTTAAGTCATGTTCAGGTTGAATGTGGTGATTTACTATTACTGGGCTGGTTTGTTTTTTGGTTTTTATGCTGTTGTTTGTGGTCAGAAAGGAGAAAGAAAATTTTAAGTTGAAACACTAGAAAGTCACCATATTAAAATATGTGTGTGCATATACTGTTCTTTTTAGTAGTATTAACACCATCATACAGGTTATGAGTTTGGAAGACTAGAAAAACCTCCTGTCAATATCTCTGCAGGTATTTGCAACCTGGTGTTTATCAAATCTACTCCCAAATTTTATTAGGTCTCATTTTCCCCCCCTTGAGTCAGTTTAATTTCAACAAATGAATCATTTCTATTTGGCCGTTACATGGGGGCAATTTTTTCCATTCTGTAATAGGTCCACTCTAACCAAATATCTAGTCAAATGGTTTCTGGAAACACTTTTAAAGTGATCAGGGATATAGGTAGGAGCCAAACAGAAGGCTGCCAGGTTCTATGTGAGATTTCCACCACAGTATGCTCACATTCTTTATGGTATGCTCTCTTTTTCTTTCTTTCTTTCTTTCTTTCTTTCTTTCTTTCTTTCTTTCTTTCTTTCTTTCTCTCTCTCTCTCTCTTTCTTCTCTCTCTCTCTCTCTTTGAAAAGGCAGAGGGATAAGCAGGCTCCTTATGGGGAGCCTGATGGCCAGCATTCGATCCCAGGACCCTGGGATCACACCCTGAACTCAACCACTGAGCCACTCAGGCACCCCTGCTCACATTCTTCCAAGCTTTAGCCGTTCTGATGAAGGGATTTCAGAAGGTGGCAAAAGTACTTGCTGCAGTGAAAATGGTGCTGGGGGTTTTTAGAACCATAGTTACTTTGATGCAGCTGAAACAAACAAAAATGTACCTAAGAAATGACATTAACCCTAAACATTGAGCCAAGAATCTTAAAAGGTTCTGGGTTGTACACTGAGCTTCTAGTCATAGAGCTTTGGAGGTAGAAGCCATTTTTTTTTCAGCTGTCTTCATGCTCAGCCCTGCCAGCTGGGTTAACTCACCCACCATCAGACCTCTCTGGTCTCAGATGCTATTGGAGTCCTGGGTAATCAACACTGACCTTTCCCTTACTCCTCACGGGATCCTAATTATTGGGTCCTCTTTATTCTTCACATCAGCTCTGTGGGCCAGCCTCCCTCCTCTGACACCATGTCTCCCAATCTTGAAATCTCAGCTTCAGGATCCAGGTGACCCATGTCCTCTCACTCTTGGCTTTGTCACAGACATGAATGAGCATTTCCTGTTCCTTTCCTGGTCCTGCAAAACCCAAAGCCTCCTCCAGCTCTGTGGCTGGTACCCAGCCTGTCTACTCAAGACAGATTTCTAAATCATCCGCTAGTGCTCCTGATGCTGTGTGAAATAAGAAGATATCAAGGCTCTAAGGTTTTCTTTTGAAGTTAGGATAAAAGGAATGATGAAGCTGAACCCAGCCTTTGTAAGACTGGGTAACATTGCCCCACAGTACCAGGACAGTGTGAGGCATTCTGGAAGTTGCCATGGAGACCACTCTTGTCTTCTATTTGCTTCTGGAAGCACCAATATACTTCAGAACAACAAACAACTTTAAATTTGCCATCCTTCCTAGAAACAGGTTAAATTAGGTGTGGCGTTAATACCAGCTAGCTCTTCACCAAACCTCTTCTGGTTCTTCTTCCTGGACACACAGCTAGATAGCCTTTCCACGATGCTAGTTCTAGCCAGTAAAATGGGGCAGAGGTGACATGTGTCAGTGCCTGACCAAGACTTTGGAGAAGTAGGTGTGCCTCTTTCACACTCTCCCTATCTGCCTGCTGGGTATTAGTGGTGTAGAGGCCGAGCACAAGGAGGAAGCATCAATGGGAGATGAAATTCTCTGAAATTTAAAATGAAAGAACATTGCTCACTGAAAAGGAACACCTACATTGGCCTGTTAAGCAAGCAAAAATCTCTATTGTGTTTGAGCCATTATTCCTTTTGGGTTTTATTTGGTACTGCAGCTAGGCCTACACTAACTCCTGCAACCAATATTTTATGTTTTAGAGCACTGAATCATTTGAATGCCAGAATTCTGGGACTTCATCCTGGAAAATACAAGAGAGACTAGTGGAAAGGGAGGTAGAAAGGAAGGAACAATAATGTGAATAACTACAGACATCTACTGCACCTATAACTATGTGCCAAGCCCTGTGTTAAATGTGTTACACATAGTCTCATTAAGTTTCATTTATTTCTCATGCCAACTTTAGGTAATAGTACTATTACTATCCCTATTACTCAAATATGAAAACTGAGGCCAGGTTTTAGTCCTCAGGAAGCCATGATTCAAATCTGTTGACTCCATGGCCCAAAGTACTGGACACTTTGCACAATATTATTTTCACAGTGCCTTGTAAAATAGGCTGTCTTATCTCCATTATTTTAAAGATGAAAAAGCTAAGGTTCATGGCTTTATCCAAGCTTACACAACTAGCAAGACTCAGGCCAAAGTTCATTTCTTTCTATCATGCCTTGAATTCAGAATATAGAGGGGAGAGGTCATTTGGATTGAGTTTCCCTCCGTTTCTGTGTCCCTGTCATCTTAGAGGCTAATCTTTTAGCTCTTAGACTATGTGACCACTGTAATCATTGCTATTTACCCACTTTGGAAATATTGGGATTTCTGCCAGATAATGTTCACCAGATTCCCCCAGCACATCACTGAGGCTATTCTTCACACTGGCTTGGCCTACATAACCGTGAGCCCATCCTTTGCCACAGCCTGACTGCAGGGACAGTTCCTTCAGCCAGGGGATCAGTCATGTTCATGCCTAAATGCAGAATGGAAGCCAGTGTCATGGAAGCACACATTTTAATGAATAAAGGAGTGAAAGTAGAGCCCAGTCCACAAATCTACCTCAGAAACTCCTGAAGTCAAGGAGGGCCCTCAGGAATCTTGTTTTTATAAATACCTCTTGATCCTCTGAGAAAAAGTACTACAGGAATGTCAGGGCTGATCAGGGCCCTGGAACTGACTTCAACAAAGATGGAGAGAAGGAACCCTTTCATCACACCCCTCCTGGCCCCTAGAGGGGCTAGTTGACATAGCAAGTAATCCTTCAAGACCCCACTCCATTTCTTCTCCCTCCTGACTTAACCTGGAGGATTACTGGCATATCTATAGTCCATATTTAGGGGGATGCTCACTGTTCACAGTGGGATAAGATGGTAGCATCACATAACCTCCTGACCTAGTCCATGAACCCGAAGGACCAAGGCCAAAGAGCCATAGTCCCATATTCATCCACTTAATCAATAGACATCTGTAGTTGAGAGAAAGCACTGGAGGTCCTGAAGGAACCAGGGCTTCTCTGCAGTGCAGAGCTAGCTGAGTCACAGTGTGAACTACAGAGAAAATGCAGAAAACTGCCGTAGTGCCCAAGGGGAGTTGAGCCCATTATGTTTTTGTGTTTCCCAGGACCAAGGCTGCCACAGCAACAGCCCTGTGTGGTCCCAGAGCTTCAGGAGAGGCAGAAAGAGAGAGTTGCCAGAAAATCACATTCTACCCTATGGAGAATCAGGAGGAGGGGCATGAGTAGGGCAGCACCCACATTCCTTGTAGTCACGTGCATTCATTCTACAGATGGTAGACAGAGTCTTTTCTGATACCTGTCTGATCATGTCATCCTTCTCTGATTTTCAATTGCTCTTGAGATTAAGTCTAACCTCCTTATTGTGGCCTACTATAAACCCAATATATTCCATGTGCCTCTCCTCCATATTCTCTGGAGCTCAGAGTGTAATTATTTTATAGCCTATAAACTCCATGACTAAAATCATGTCTCTTCACTCGCCATTTTATACTGAAATTAGGTTATTTGCCTGACATAGATGGTACTTAACCAGTATTGGTGGTTAGTTGGTTGGTTGGTTGGTTGGTTGGCTGGCTGATTGATGAGTGACTACCTAAAGATACAATATTCTAGCAACAAAGTTAGGGAGGTGCTGGAACAAACCACTTATGTGATTGTTACCCAAGTGCTTCTTTTTGCCATGGTTGGGACAGCATGAGAGACAAGGCACAGGTCACACACCAGTCTTATAGCAGCAAGGGCTTCCATCAAAGACTTACCAACAGATAAATCAACAGAAGTGTTTTGCTATTTCAAATGGGTTTTAGAAAGATATGGGAAATAGGTCAACAAATGAACATAAGAAATTACATTTCACTCATCACGTAGCCTTAAAATGACTTGGAGGAACACCAAAAGCTTTATTTTTCAGTTCCCATCGTTTTACAGTGATAGTACAACCCAGGGTCAAGAAAATGAGGTGGCAGTCCTGAGTAAAATAGGTTTTCCCTGTTCCCAACGGGATGCCAGGTGATCCAGTATGTCTAGAGAGGTTTTATGAGACAGCCAGTGGCCAGGGCTCACTGACAAATAGGATCAGACCACAGCCCTCAGTGGAAGAAAAGCTGATCTCATTTCTGCTAGCACTGGATATGTGACAGTTTTAATTTTGGTTCTTTCCCTATCGTGTTAGGCTTCGCAGCAGAGTCTCACTCAAGATAGATTTTGAGTATAGCATACCCTGGAGGGCATAAGAAAGGATGAACAATGAGGAAGGCAGGGCACCAGTCAGAGTTGGTGAGGATTAAGTGCAATCCACAGTGCTGCTTGGGAAATAAGGAAGTATATCCCAGATAATAAAAAGGAAAATGCTGCATGTGATGTGATGAGTTCCGGGTGTTACATGTAGCTGATGAACTACTGAACACTACATCTGACACTAATGACGTACTATATGTTGGCTAATTGAATTTAATTTTTTTTAAAGGGGAAAAAATTAAAAAAGAAAAACGCTGGCACTGAATTTAACACAGTGGCAATAAGGATCTACCAGTGCATTTAGGCTGAGCTCCTGTTGGTGGAAGGACCAGTGGTCTAACATGGGTTCTCTACTTAAGTGAATTCATGCAATGGCATCTATAGAGCGTCACCATTTTTTAACTATAGAATTTTAAGATTAAGGATGAGAGTGATGTTATTTACAAAGAAGTAGGGTTTTGTTGGATTTTCCAGTGCTGGTACATCAGCAACATGGTAACTGTCAGGCCTTCCCTTGGATACTCAGCCCCACAGATGAGCAACTGTTATTTAAAGGACCTGCCGTGGAAGCCCTAGACATTGTGTGATAGATGGAAAGATTTAACACAGATTCAGTGAGTTTTGCTCTTGACTAAGCTCATTTTCTGCACAGGAGTAGGTGGTTTATTTTCAACACAGGATTTTCACAATTATTATCTTATACTCTTACTGTCTTCTACTTAATAAGAAATTCTATTTGAAAATTTAGTTTCAAAAAATTTTTTGAATGTTTCCACTTTTTAAGTGTCAGTATCAATTATCTAAGGGATGAACTACCCAGTTTTGAAGTGCAACCATGGTAAAAACAATAGAAGTTTATTTGGGAGAAAATAGAATGAGAATAAGCCAGTACAAAATAAAAACTAAAAATCAATAAATCAACCTATGAGATGTATAAGAGGAAATTGTTTGAAATTACATGGCAACCTTTAGATGCCAAACTTTGTCTCCTGAGACATGGGGCACCCTGGTGGTCCCATCTTGCTGCATAAGCTTATTACTATTGAGACAAACCACAGAATATGAGTAGTTGTGAATTCCAATAACACCAACTCAGAACCTCGAGCCAGAGTTCTCACCCTGGATGCTCAGAAGAATCACCTGGGGGGGCGGGGGGGCGGGCTTTCAGACTTCAAGTACTACACCAGAGATTCAGATCTAATTCTTCCAGGGGAGGTCATCAGTATTATTCATAAAGTTCCCTCGGCGGTTCAACTATGAGCTAAGACTAGGAAGCCTTGGGCTAAGAGCAGACAATACAGGTGAGGAAGATAAGAGACAGAGACAGACACAGGGAAAGAACACGCAGCTGGGCATAAATTCTCCACTCAGCTCAGAGATTGGCAAGAACGACAAACCCACCATCACAGTTAAATGTCTCGCCGAGCAATTTATGTAATGTCTAGTGTTCATGACACTAATGTGCTTAGAGCATTTTTACACTTCTGGGTTGTGTCTCTAAGTACCGGAGGTCATTTTAACTGCTAAGCTTAGATTAAATTCATTTCATAACAGTCATGTTTGATATTATCCACAACCTCTTTTCTCATCATTCTGGAGAATTGAGAGGTGACTCAAGCGCAATCACATCCACTTACTTTAATTCCTTGTAATCCGTAGCCAGGGGGTCCAGGAGGGCCAGGCAGGCCTTTCTGCCCAATATCTCCCTGTTGGAAGATGAAGCAAAATTGAAGAGAAGTGTGAGAGGATTCAGGAAGAAATAATGTATTTCTGCTCTTGGCTTCCTTCTAACTAGGGTCTGATCAAGACTAACATCTATGTGACCATAAAGCTAGATCATAGTTTATATAAAGCAGTGCTTTTCCCCAAATTTTAAGCCGCAGAACCCTTGGAAAAATCTTATGCATAATCCAAATATAAGTAAAAAGGCAAGGCAGGGCTACTTGGCCTTAGCCAAAGTGTTGGCCTGGTAGCCTTGTCTGCTTGGGCTTCTTTAGCTGCTCTACCACCAGCCCCTAGAACACCAGAAGTGTGAAGACCACTCACACATAACTCTGTGTAGCCTCTAATATGTTTCTCCACTTCAGTGTCAAGTGCTATTCACTAGGGTTGCAGTTAAAGTTTCAGTGGATCAGTATTGAATTTTTAAGAAAATAGATAAATGAAGCAAAAAGTACATCATTTCCCAGTATGTGTTTTTTACAACATAAGTTCACCCCATGTTTATTGAGGAAAGACTTCTGCGGTCAAATGAGATTGGAAAGTGTTCTACACCACGGTGTGTGCCTCTCCTTGGAGACCCCTAGAACACACAGGCATACCTTATTTTATTGTTCTTCACTGTTATGTTTCCTAGATACTGCTCGTTTTACAGATTGAAGGTTTATGGCCACCCTGTGTTAGGCGAGGTCATCAGAGCCATTTTTCCAATAGCATTTGCTAACTTCCTGTCTCTGTGTCACATTTTGATAATTCTTACAATATTTCAGGCTTTTTCATTATATTTCTTATGTTTATATCTGATCAGTAATCTCTAATGTCACTATCATAATTGTTTTAAGGAACCCTGAACCACACCCATCTAAGACAACAAATGTAATCATAAATGTTGCATGCAATCTGATTGTTCCACCAACTGGGGTGTTTCCCTGTCTCTCACCCTCTCCTCAGGCCTCCCTATTCCCTACAACAATACTGAAATTAGACCAATTTAATAACCCTACAATGGCCTCTAAGTGTTCAAGTGAAATGAAGAGTCACACATCTCTCACTTTAAATTAAGAGCTAGAAGTGATTAAACTTAGTGAGGAAGGTATGTCAAAAGCCAAAGCAGGGATGCCAGGGTGGCTCAGCAGTTGAGCGTCTGCCTTCAGCTCAGGGCATGATCCCGGGGTCTGGGATAGAGTCCTGCATCAGGTTCCCTGTGAGGAGCCTATTTCTCCCTCTGCCTGTGTCTCTGCCTCTCTCTGTCTCTCATTAATAAATAAATAAAATCTTTAAAAAAAAAAAAAAAAAAGCCAAGACAGGCCAAAAGCTAGGCCTCTTACACTGAACAGTTAGCCAAGTTGCAAATGCAAAGGAAAAGCTCTTGAGGGAAATTAAAAGTGCCGCTTCAGTGAATTGATGAAGCATAAGAAAGCAGAAGAGCCCTACTGCTGAGATGGAGAACATTTTAGTGCTCTGGGTAGATCAAACCAGCCATAACATTCCCTTAAGCCAAAATCTAATCCAGAGCAAGCCCCTCACTCCCTTTGATCCTATGAAGGCTGAGAGAGGTGAGAAAGCTGCAGAAGCAGGCTTGAAGCCAGCAGGGTTTGGTGCATGGGGAAAGACGTCCTCTCTTATAACATAAAGGTGCATGGTGAAGCAGCAAGTGCTGATGGAGCTGTCAGAAGTTGTCCAGAAGATCTAGCTCAGAGAAAAAAGAAAGTGGCTATGCTAAACAACAGACTTTCAGCATAGATGAAACAACTCCATTTTGTTAGAAGATGCCACCTAGGACTTTCATAGCTGGAGAGGAAAAGTCAATGGCTGGCTTCAAAGCTTCAAAGAACAGGCTGACCATCTTGTTCTAGGCTAATGGAGCTGAGGACTTTAAGTTGAAGCCAGTGCTCATTTACCATTTCAAAAATCCTGGGGCCCTTAAGTATTATGCCAAATTGACTTGGCTTATGTTCTATAAAGAGAACAACAAAGCCTGGATGATAGCACATCTGTTTATAACATGGTTTACCTAATATTTTAAATCTACTGTTGAGACTTACTGCTCAGAAAAAAATGATTATTTTCAAAATATTGACAATGCACCCGGTCACCCAGAGCTCTGGGTGGAGAAGGAGGATGAGATTAAGTTGTTCTCATGTCTGTTAACACACCATCCATTCTGCAGCCCATGGGTCAAGGCTGGGCTGCCCTAAAGCATTCTTAATTAAGGTATATTCATTGGTTTATTTTAGACATAATGCTATTGCACCCTTAATAGACTAGAAATATAATAGTAACATAAATTTTATATGCACTGGGAAACCAAAAAATTCATTGGACTCTCTTTATTGTGGTATTTACGGTATTGTGGTAGGCTGGAACTGAACCTGCAATACCTCCAAGGTATGTCTGTAGGAATATATTGGAGCCTCTAAGAAGTCCCACAATAGAGAAGTTCCCAAATTAACATTTGATGGAGTAAGCTTTGAGAAATGCTGGATTAATGTAAGCTACTGTATAAGTCTTTTTTTCTTTCCACTACAGAAAAAAAAGCTTTATTTTTTTTCTAATTGTAAGAGGCACACCTGCTCATTGAAAAAATAAATTAGAAATAATGATGAAAATGAAGAAGAAAAAATAAGCCTCTCTTTCCACCACCCAGTGATAGCAATTACTAACATCTTGGGAGTATCTTTAGCCACAGAAAATAATCTAGAAAGTTAAGAAATCATCTATTGCCAGAATGAAGCTGATGGACTGAAAAGGATAAACTAAGAATCTTGCTAATTCTGGGATCCTCAGTAAAATCTTTGACTCATAGATCCTTTCCCTTCCCTCTCTGCTAATGGGGCTCAATTCACTTCTGTGCATTTTGGTCATGAAATTTGAATTTGTAACAGGTGCCTCATTGACATCCATTTTCCCTATGAACATGCCTAATACTTCTTTATTTTACTATTTTAACAAATCAGAAAATTATTTGTTGAGCACATGAATCAACAATTAAGACAGGCCTTCTCAACCTCTGCACTATTGCCATTTTGAGCTGGATAATTCTTCATGAAGGCAGCTGTCCTGTGTCCTGTAGGATATTTAGCAGCATCCCTAGCCCCTCCCCAGTAGATGCCAGTAGAATTCCTTCCCCTGTTGTGACACTCAAAAATGATTCCAGACATCCCCAAATGTTCCCCGGGGCAAACCAGGGAGGATAAGATCTCCCTCATTGAAAAGCACTAGATTATAAGGATGAAAGGATGAGGGACCCCTGGGTGTCTCAGTTGGTTAAGTGTCTGCCTTCAACTCAGGTGGTGATCCCAGGGTCCCGAGATCAAGCCCCACATGGGGCTCCCTACTCAGGGGGGAGTCTGCTTCTCTCTCTCCCTCTGCTCCTCCTCCCTGTCTGTGCTATCTCTCTCACGCATTCTCTTTCTCAAATAAATGAATAAAATCTTAAAAAAAAAATGAAAGGATGAATAATCATCATATTGGAGATGACAAAAGAAAGAGAAATAGAAATGAGAGCAAAGGGAGCAGAGGAAGTTTCTCACACCTTCCATGGGACAATAAATCTAGACCTTGACATAAGGCCCCAACAGAGTAGACTCTACATATAGGACACAATCAATCTATTAGTGGGCATTCTGTTAAAAGGCCAACTGAGGCACCTCTGACCAAAGTAAAAACGTGCTCCTTAATGATGGCACAGCTGCTAAGAGACTAGAAATATTTTGAGCCTTTTGCAACCACTTTCTTAAGAGACACTTTCTAATTTCTTCTGGGGAAGCAAAAAAAGTGGCTTTATAAACTTAAATTATCTACTTTACTGAAAGCTACATAATATGAGAAAATGAGGCTTTTCATCAACACTCAAGAACAAATAAGCCAACATTAAAATAAACATTTGCTATGAAGTTAATGTTCACTTGGCTGGCACAGATGGTACCTGACCTTCACACAGAGCACAGACCTAAAGACTCACCTTTGGCCCTTGGGTTCCTATGCCCCGAGGCCCAGAGGGGCCTGGGGGTCCTCTGACACCAGGCTCTCCCTGAAAAGACACAGTGGATGACAAGTTACTGATTTAAAACAAACAGAAAAACTTTATGTTGTATATTTTATACAAAATGTCATATTTCATATTAAACATATTTTATACAGATTTTCATATATAAAAATATATTTTAGGGCAGCCCGGGTGGCTCAGCAGTTTAGCACTGCCTTCAGCCCAGGGTGTGATCCTGGAGACCCGGGATTGAGTCCCACCTCGGGATCAATGCATGGAGCCTGCTTCTCCCTCTGCCTGTGTCTCTGCCTCTCTCTCTCTCTCTCTCTCTGTGTCGCTCATAAATAAATGGGTTAAATCTTTTTTAAAAAAATATATATATAAGATATATATATATAAGAGATATATGCATATATATATTAAAGCCCAAACCCTTGAATTTGACTAAGATATTAATTGAACCCCCTTCTCCCAAATCACTTTCTTATACTTGACAAAGGGAGTGTTATTCCCCTTTGTTTTCATTTCTTAGTGCCATTTGTGTCAGCTTCCAGCCAACTGATACGGGTCCATTCCAAAGCAGTCGGGTCAGTTAACTTTTGACAATCTTAAAAGGTATTTTCTTCAGAACTCCCTTCTCTGGAATTTGGAAAAGTGCTGCCATTGTGAGTGGAGGGAGAAAGAAGAGACAAGAATAAAAAGAAACCATTGAAAGAGATAACCCCATTTTGAACTAGTTGCTTTTACTGCTTCATGCAACAAAGCTTATGCTAGTTGGAGTTAAGGATGAACTTTGTGATACTTCTGCCCTAAAAGCAGTTGCAGCTGCAGGATAAGTTCTATAAAAGCTTTTCAGATTGCCCAAAGCCTTTTAGAACAGGCAACTAGCCCAGAAAAGTGGTAGGGGCTGATTAGGGTAGGCCAGCCCTTTCATTAGATCTATATGAGATGTGAATGATAGAAAGAAGCAGAGAAATGAAAATCTCTTCATTAACCACCTTCTATGTACTCAGAACTATGCTATGCATGTTCACATATCTTACTGGATGTAATTTAGTACTCAAGACAACCCTGTGTTATAGCGATGACTAACTTACCTAACGTCTCTGAACCTCAGTACATTCATCAGGTACATACGAAATCATACTTATATTTCCTGGTGATGACAGGAAGTGAGACAAAGAATGTGTCTCTCTCACAATGTCTAGCTGATATCCAGCTGAGTAGGTACTTGGGAAGTATTAACCCCTCACCTCAGCAGGTTTGGGTTTTTTGGTTTTGTTTTTGCTTTAAGATTGATTGATTTTAGAAAAAGAGAAAGCAGGAATGGGATGGGCAGAGAGAGAGAGAATCTCAAGCAGATTCCATGCTGAGCACGGGGCCCAACATGGGGTTTGATCCCAGGACCCTGAGACCATGACCTGAGCCAAAACCAAGAGTGGGACACTCAACCAACTGCCCCAATCCCAGCTGTTTTTTTAAAGAGGAAACTAAAGTTAGTCTAAAGCATCACAGCTATTGGAAGGCAGGACTAGGAGAACATGGTGAAGGAGGTACCCTCCTAAGTTGCTAGTACAGCCACTTTGGCAAACAGGTTGGTAGTTTATTAAAATGTTCAACATTGGGGCACCTGGGTGGCTCAGTGGTTGAGCATCTGCCTTTAGCTCAGGACCTGATTCCAGGGTCCTAGGATCAAGTCCCACATTGGGCTCTCCAAAGGGAGCCTGCTTTTCCCTCTGCATAGATCTCTGCCTCTCTCTCTGTGTCTCTCATGAGTAAATAAATGAAATCTTTAAGAAAAAAAGGTTCAACATCAATTTACTGTATGATCTAGTAATTTCACTCCTGTACCCAAGGGAAATGAAGACATATGTCCACACAAAGACTTAGATATGAATGCTCTTAGCAGAATTATTCATAATATCTAAAAACTAGAAACAACCTAAATGCCCATCAATGATAAATGGATAGACAAAATGTGGTATATTCAGCAATAAAAAGTAACAAACCCGCAGTTACAAGCTACAACACAGATGAACCTCAGAATTCTCAATGAAAGAAGCCAGATCTATGGGACCACATATTGTCTGATTCCATTTCTATGAAATGTCCAGAAAAAGCAAATCTACGGAGACAGAAAGTAAATCCATGACTGTCTGGGACCAGGAATAGGAACTAGGATAGGATTAAGTGCAAACTGGCATAAGGGATTATAAAGGGTGAGGGAAGAAAATGTTCTAAAACTGATTTATGGTGAAGCCATACAACTTTAAATTTCCTTTAAAAATCATTGAAATATATACTTGGAATGAGCGAGTTCTATAATACATTAAATATGCCTCAATAAAATTATAAAAGGAAAAACCAGAAAGAAACCAAAGCCAGACTTTGAAGCTAAATCTCCCAAGCTCTTTGCCCTAGGTCCTGTTTCATCCATGTTCTGTTAGGAGCTAAATAGCTTATAGATTGCAACAGTGCAAAAATCATGGATTATAAGAAATGATGAAATTATTTAGCAAAAATAGTTCATCCTTATTTAACTTGACTTTCTACTTTTAAATCCTAAAATACTTCTAGAGAAAACAAGGCCTTAAAAGAAAAGGAAAAGATTTAAACATTTTATTACTAACTTGATTCTTTTAATCCCTGTTTTCATAATTACCATTTTCCTTGTACTTACAGGCCACTTTTATGATTCTGGTCTCCTGTCTCCATCTCTTTCACATAGTACATGGTTCCTTTTGAGACCACAGGTACTAATTATCTAACACCTCTCCTCCTTCTGATTCCCAGCTTTGAGTGACCCCATGTTTCTCCCAGCTTAAATAATCACTCCTATCATCAAGAGCTCCAAGTAGAGAACACAGCTTGTCCTGTACCACATGCATTTCTGTTGTCTCTCCTTTCTTGAGTATCTGATATACCTTTAGAGGGAGTATCTGTAAGTTCACTGGGGAAGGGTCTCCAGCTATACCTGACTGATTCACACACTTGCTGCATTTTGACACCTTCCAGCAAAGCAGAACCAAGATAAACAGTTCAATACATTTTACCCAGAAGCATTGAATGTTTTTATAAAAAATAATTATCTTCTTTGCCTGGTTGCTGTGAACCCCACCCCAGATACAATGGTTCCCTCTCTTGTGTTTCTATTCACCTCTGCCCTTCTGTGGTGAGGCTGGAAGCACAGGGCTGCAACCCTGTGTGGTGCAATGGGGAGTACACAGGCCCACCCAGAAAGCATGCTGCTAAGAAAAACAGAACCTATATCTGAGCAAGTCTCTAAATCTGACAACCAGAGGGTGTAGAAACATGTTAACATCGTAAGATTAGCATCTACAGGACCCTCAAAGACAAGGAAATCATCCACACAGAAAGCTCAAGGAAAAAACAAAGGATGACTAACCTTTGATAAAAAGAGATTTAAGAACCATCTCAATCGAAAGCAATGTGTGGACGTCATCTGGATCCCAATTCAGACAAACTAACTGTAACAAATTTGTAAGACAAGCTGGTCAGTTCGAACCCTAGATATTTGATGACACTAAGGAATTATTCATGTTTTCGAAGTTTGCTAATGATATCTCAGTTATGTTTTTATAAAGAGCCTTTATATTTGAGAGACAAACGCTAAACCTTTCTATGGGAGATGTCCGGGATTTGCTGTGGAGTAATGCAGTGGAACACGGGGAAGAGGAGAATGGAACAAGGTTGGCCACATACTGAAAATTGTTGAAGTGTGACAGGTAAATGGGAGTTCATTTTACTAGTCTTTCTACTTCTATCTATGCTTAATAATTTTCATAATACAATGTTTTTAATAGTATTTTTTAAGATCCACAAACAATTTCCAATAAAAATCTCACCAATAAAAGTGAGGAAAGGTTACCATGATGTTCACCATTAATAAGGAGAAGAATACAAGATTTTAAAGATAGAAAGACGGACAAAGGATTAAAGCACACAGGTGGATTCAGTATCATTAGAACTTACATGTCTTTCATGCATCCTTGGTATGTCTCAAAAGTTACATGTCTTTTAAAAACTAAGAATATGGAGACAAGGTAGAAGATCTTTTTTTATTGAGTAATATTTCTGTTAAGAAGGAATTCAATACTCTACAGTTCAATTCATGATATTTTTTTAATGATAATTTTAGTTAAAACTTCCTTCTCAATTAGTGTTAATCATACTAATACACACACACACACACACACACACAGACACCAGATGGGAAAGCAAATGGGAAAAACAGTTGAAATAAGTTGTGAGTGTACTTTAGGCTAGCCTTGTCCATGCTCATTATTGCTATTCATTCTCTCTCTTACTCAGTTTCCCTAACTCTCATCATGTAGAAGAGTCTGAAGGCTGAGTGCAGACCTTGTAGACATCGTATTGTCCTTTCTATTCTTGAACCATGGCCAATGAACTTTGATAGCATGATGCCCACATCATCTGTGGTGCAACAGTGTTTACCTCAAATAAACTCTCCATTCTTATCCATATAATTGTTGACATATAGCTCTGTTTTATCTATCCAAACAATCTTTGGTAACCTTTTCCCCTAGGTAAATATAATCTGACATATGCATTTATTTATCTGGTAGACTTTAAATCAGTCTTAGCTTAACATATTCTGCAGATGTTACCGTTGGTCTATAACATAGTATTAGGGTTGTTCCTTGGTGTTTCTGTACCATACTTTTTAATAGATGGGAATATCAGGCACTTAATGAGCTATGTGAATCCACAGAGACAGTGTCTCTCTACTATGATACAGTCTTAAAAATATATTATGTCTTATGTTCCACGGGCCATGTGCCCATAGAAGGCCACAACACCCACAACACCAAGTGAATGGATACAAGAGGACCATGGTCCAGACTCACTTCACCACTTGACAGCACCCAGTCTGCCACAATGCAGCACCAGTGGTACCTAAGAAGTGCATTTACCATGACATTTTCAGACGTGTAGTTTGATTGTCAGGGATGACATGACAATCACAAATAAAAGGAATTCCGACAGGCACTTGCACAGCTGGACTTAGCTTCCCAGGCAGGCTCTGAGAGTTGTTGGAGCCTGCAGAGGGAGCCCTTGCATTAGGAGATAATAAACAGCCCCGACAGCAAATTCTAGAGTTGCCATTTTTTTTTTTTTTACTATATCCATCAATTTCATAAGACCACATAGCCTAAGTCCTACCTCTACCCTCCACAAAATGAACAAACAAACAAACAAGCAAAACTGTTTAGATTTCCCAGAGTTTCCTTTTGGCCCACAAAAGGAATTCTAGACTTGAGATACTCCTTTCATTTTCACAGGAAATGGCCAGCTTTAGAACTAACTATCAGCAGTACTTGTATATGGGAATTTAACAAATGATTCCCTGAAGGATTTTACCTAGACCATAACCTTGCAGAGTGGTTGATTTCAACCCCTTTAAAATCATGCATAATCTTATGATGGTCCCAGTCATCATTCATTTATTAATATCACAAATTTAATTTTTTAAAAGATAGGAAAAGAAACCAAACACACTATCCCATTCATTCTTTTTTCTCATTGGTAAACCTTTGCTTTGGTTAATATTAAAATTATAATTAATAATAAAATAAACAATTAAGACTTATTAGTTTATTATATGGCAGGTACTTTTCATTCCTTGTCTTATCCTATCCTAGCAACATCAACTTACTTCATTTTATATGTAAGGCAACTAAGACTTCCAGGTAGGATACATGATTTTTTAAAAACCATGTAGCCAGCAGCAATTCACACCCAGGTATGACTCCAGAGTGCATCTACCATCCTGGTGTTGGCTGGAGCTAGACGCAAAATGCTAATATATCCAGAGACTTTCTTCCAGCTACCATCTGATGCAAAGACCAGGTCTCTGTGGCTGTGAAAGTCCACTTCCTACATTCAATCAATCACACTCTCAAGGATGCTCAAGAAAGAATCCTCAGGACAAGGACAATCCTCAGGACAATCCCTATGAGGCCCTTGCCACTAGCATAGTGCCCAGCTGTCTCAGGCTGGCCTCTCCATTTCTCTGTCATTGTCATGCTCAGTTTTGTGGTTTACTCCAATGTTTTATTTAGTCTCATCCCAGATCTTCTACCTATACCAATTCTTATGTTCTCTGTGTATCCATACTGCAATATACTTGATTTGGCAGAGTAATACATGCTGTGATGACTACTACTACTTTAGACATTATTCCATTAACTTCTCACAATAACCCTATGAGGTGGGTATCATTGTTCCACACCACAGATGAGGAGGCTAAGTCCCAGGGAGAGTCAGTAACTTGCTGAGGTCACACAGCTAGGAAGTAACAGAGGTCCAAGTGGAGCAGTGAAAAGGAAACAATCCAGTATACCTTTTGTGTTTTATGAGATTTAAATATAATGTTTGAGAAGATAGTGCTCTTAAAGACAAACAAAGCAGCCCAATTGGACTGTCTCCCTCCACCCCCACCACACATGAAGACAAGGCTCTAATCACTGCTTCACCTTGCCAGTTAAGTCCCTGTCACTCTTTGAGAGAATGGTAGAAGCATGTTACAGTTGTTTTAAAAGGGACTTCATGCTTTTGTACTTGGGAAACAATGAAAAGCAAATTGAATTCACTTTGAAAAGAATTAGATCTTAAGAAATGTCCAAGGAATAGTATTCAAGAATCTACTAAATGATAAAACCAGGGAATGACTGAGTTTATAATAAGTTGTAAGTCAAAGCAATGATTAGCTTTAAATTTCAAGATATTTAAAATAATTTCCATTCTTCCAAATAATTTCTCTCCTAGAACTTTAATATTAACCTCAAAGCAGTAGTGTCTCAAAGTCCATGGTAATTTAAAAACTTGCTTTAGGAAGGGGTGGTGGGGGTGACAAAACATGAGAGACTCCTAACTTTGGGAAACAAACAAAGGGTAATGGAAGGGGAGGTGGGCAGGGGGATGGGTAACTGGGTGACAGGCACTGAGAAAGTCACTTGATGGGATGAGCACTGGGTGTTATACTATATACTGGCAAATCAAAAATAAAAGAAGGAAGGAAGGAAGGAAGGAAGGAAGGAAGGAAGGAAGGAAGGAAGGGAGGGAGGGGAGGTGGTGGGGAATAGGAGAGGAAGAGGGGGGAATTTGGGGGAAGGGGAGGATTTGTCGATTGTTTCTTTTCTCAAAATCAACTAATCAAGATGAACAAAAGATTCCCCTGTGCCAAGGAGCCAAGAATTTCATTGGAAAGGGAGAGAATCTTTCTTATTTAGCTGCCTTAGGAATCTTAAAAATAGAAATAATGATATTGTCCATAATGACAGAGAGAAGGGAAGGCTCTCTTATACTGATATTCAATATAATTTCCCACTGTGGGGGAGCTCCTCTAGTCCGAAAGGCTGAAAATAAAAAATGTGTTGATGGTGATTTGGGTGGCTAATGTTAAGAGGATTTAGAGTGTGTCTCCAGGGCTGAAGGGAGAGGAGGGAGGTACCACTGGGGAGAGAAATGCAGAGCTAGGAAAACAACAAGGAGAAATGAAAGCAGCCCTGAAGGTCACTAGACAGACGAGAATAGAGCTCTGATATTAAAGAACATGCATGGAACTAAATTGGGGAAATAACCTTGAAAAGTCACCTATTCAAGTTTTCCTGGTCTTGAATGTGACCTTTTCTGAAATCTAAAGGTCAAATTGCCTGGCATTTTAACTTGATATGGCTCTGGCTTTCATTAGTCCTGTTTTTGAGCTGATTGTCCTGCCTGTCACAATTTTGCAGTCATATTATGGGACATGGGTTTCTTCAACCCCAACTTGGAGTCGCAGACCCTTCACTGTTGGGTCTGTACCTGAGGCCAGCCCTCCTTGTCAGAGACTGTTCAAAATGGAGCTTCCTGTCCAGGTCATGTCCACCAGTGGAATCCACAAATTCCTACTACATCTCTGTGTGAATTGCTCCTCTGTTCCGCCACTGCCTGTCGGTGGTGTGCACATATGTGAGCCATCGCAGAGAACAGAGGGGCAATTCAAATGCTGGGAACATTTTTAGAATAATGATACTCAGTGGAATTTCACAGAACTTTGCATTTTAATTTATGACTATGGGCCATTTTTGTCAAGTAAAGCATGTATTTACAATATTCAAACATGTAAAGCTTTTGAAAAATGTTTAACTCTTTTGGGTTTGGGTTTATGTTTCTTGTTAATATTTACATGATTTAAGTTTTGATGATGGGAAAGCTAGGATGGAAAGAGAAATAGTCCCACTGTATGCGAAGCGAAGCCAAGATATCTGGAAGATAGACAGCTTTGAAGATGAAGCATCTGCAGAGCAGAGAGGGTCAGTCTCTCTGCTCTGATTTATTCATCCATTTCGTTTGCATTCATTCATCAATATTCATAGTCTCCCTCTTGCACATAAACACAATATAGTAACAACACTGTTTCTATTGTAAAGGGGCAAGGTGTTCAGCCTTTCTGCTTCCTGATTTCCTTACCTACAAAATAAGGGAGTAGTTTATAATGCCTTGATATTCTGGAAATAGGTAGTATATAATGTCCATTTACATAGTATACAACCATAATAGCAATGACCCAATGTGGGCTTTCTGCCCACAGATGTTATGCCAACCACTTGATGGCAAAGAGGTCCTTGAGGGCCCTACCAGGCAGGTTAGAGTCCCTCTGTGCAGACTGGGCCAAGCTCACTTGCTCCAAAGCTTTAGGGAAGAAATGGCTTCCTGTCTGGTGAACTAGCACACTGAAAGGGACTGAGAGAGGTGCATGATAGGATGCACCTGCCCTCATGGAACTGTGGAGAGCTACTCCTTGTATTTCTCCCCCAGATATGTCGTGGGTCAGGCCCTGGTTGACACACACCTCATGAGCATTTGCAGGCGGAAATACAGGAGCAAAGAGTTAACTGGGCTTCTCAAAGGCAGATGAGGATCACATAACAATTGTCCCCAAATCACAAAGGGTCCTTTTCGTCTGTAGGAGTCTGGTGAAAAAGTGCAGGCAGCATCAAATAAGATCTTTGAGCTTGGCTTCCTCATCAGCAAACAAGTCTGGGTCCGGAACCAGACACTAGATGAGTGCTTCCCACTTAGCAAAAAAACCAAATTGTCAGTTTCTCTTCAGCCATGTTTCAAAAGCAGATTTTAAAGATTGATTGATTGATTGATTGATTTATGATAGACAGAGAGAAAGAGAGAGAAAGAGAGGCAGAGACACAGGAGGAGGGAGAAGCAGGCTCCATGCCGGGAGCCCAATGTGGGACTTGATCCTGGGACTCCAGGATCGCACCCTGGGCCAATGGCAGGCGCTAAACCATCAAAAGCAGATTTTAAAGCTGTATCTACTATCTACTTAAGTGTAGTTTTTACAAGAATTTTAGAAGTCTTTCAGAAGCCCTTGTCAAAATTTGGTTACAATTAGAGTAATTGCATATTCTATGCAATTGCACACTCTAGCCACTGATGTTATTTGGAAATTCTTCCACTTGGAAAAAAGCCAGAGAGCACCACAAGGATGCAAGATGTCAAGGACTGCTTCTGATATGTTTTGAAACATAGAAGCTTTGATTCTAAAGTCTGTGTCATATGCTAAACACATGTGCCCTTAACTAAATAGCACAAAAACCTACCATAAATTGTCACCCTTAATGGTTTCCTCATTTCAAAACACATTGGTTTTGTAAGTTAATGCTCTAAGACCAATATTTTAAGGTGACTACACAGAGTTTAAATGAAAAACATATCAGATATATATATGTCTATACAATTACACACACATACACACACACACACACTCCCACAGACTTACAATTTCTCTGTTATTTTAAGTCAGAATGAAAGGAGATGAATTTTGCATGCATTTGAGACCAGGGCTTTTGCTACCATTGACACCATTTTGAGGGTCTTACCTCCACTTTTTCAAACCAGAAGGACAAAATTAGGTGGAATTAAACTTTTCCAAATATCTTTCTTTCTTTACTTGCATGTGTGTGTTTCTAAAAGTTCTCTTTAGAGAAAAAGGCCACATAGAGACTTTAAGGCCTCTACTAAAGATGAGAGATGATATTGAAAATTATTTAAAAGCTTTTAGAATTTCCTTTATTTTCAAGTATGTGATCTAAAATCTTTCATTCTAAAATAAATAAATAAATAAATAAAATCTTTCATTCTAAGACCAGCTCACACTATTTCCAGGAAAATACATTTTCCCAGCAACCACAGGAAGAGGTCAAAGAGAAAAAGAAAAGGCAGCTGAGAGCGTGGTGAGGGGACAGGGAGACAGAGGTAGGTCCTGGCCAATATTTCCTCCTCCCCACAGCCAGGAATGAGCTGTCAGCTTCTGCCTCCACTCAGCCTCCTGTGTGGGCTAACAGAGATAATGAGTCTCACTTAGGACATATCTCTGGCAACATGTCAGTTGTTTAAAAAAGTAAAATAAGCAGCATAAAATTCTGAAGGAACACGCTTTTTCTTGATTTTTTCCCCCTAAAATACATACGATAGCAAAGACGAGGGACTTTCAGAGAAAACCAGTATATGGAATCATTTAATGCACGTTTTAGTTTGTATGTTAAATAACCTGATGTGGTGGAAGACTTACAAGAAACAAATCTTACAATGTTCTCTGTATGTAAATGCCTGGCTTTTTTTTTTTTTTAAGATTGTATTTACTTATTTATTCATGAGAGACACAGAGAGAGACAGGCAGAGACATAGGCAGAGGGAGAAGCAGGCTCCTCACAGGGAGCCTGATATGAGACTTGATCCCAGGACCCTGGGATCATGCCCTGAGCCAAAGGCAGATGCTCAACCTCTGAGCCACCCAGGCATGCCGGTGCCTGGCTTTAGTATCATTGGTAAACATAAAACAGTAGCAGTGGAAACATAAATGATCATGTTTCCATTTTAATACAAATACATTCCATTATACGTTTAATATATTTTATTTCATACTGTATGTTAAATAAGTGTCTACATTCCTAACTGAAAGAATATTTATGTAATCACAAAAGCTGTTACCAGAGCTCCACATTACACAGAAAACAAGGTTTACATACTGAAATGTCTTTCTAGTTTTACATTTTAACATTTTCAGATTACTATGCTTTAGAGAAAAAAAGAATACTTCACTACCCAAATTCAGCATGGCTTATTGACACTGTCAAGGTGTGTTAGAGGATTGGATTCAGCTCTGAGTCGGACCAAGCCAGAACCTTGAT